>NC_073692.1:252581195-252953532 GCF_029784155.1 Uranotaenia lowii
GGCAAAGGGATTTGCAGCACTTGGGTTTCTTCGCCGAAACACAAGGGATTTTGACGACACTTATGCACTGAACGCCATCTACTGCTCGTCCGTTCGTAGTATCATGGAGTATGCTGTTCAGGTATGGGCTCCCTCTCAGAGCACGCTATGCTTCCGCCTCGAACGAGTTCAACGTAGCTTCGTGAGATACGCTCTCCACCGTCTTCCCTGGAATGACTCACTCCGACTCCCGCCTTATGAGCAAAGGTGTGCTCTGATAGGCCTAACTACACTAGAAAAGAGTCGTATTGAACTGCAGCAAGCCTTCATTTTTGAAACCTTAAAGGCAGAAACACAATACAGCGTCGGTCGTCGCGTCACGTCAGCGGTCAACGCTGTCGATAAGTACTAAAACGCGGACGCGACGCACCCGACGATTTTTGCATCACAATTCAGCGTCAAGAGACATCTTAGATGTCTCTTGACGCTGAATTGTGATGCAAAAATCGTCGGGTGCGTCGCGTCCGCGTTTTAGTACTTATCGACAGCGTTGACCGCTGACGTGACGCGACGACCGACGCTGTATTGTGTTTCTGCCTTAACCCACCGTGTTGACTCCTCATACATACTGCAACGTGTCAATATATACGTTTCCACGAGGACAATTCGGCGACGCCAGTTCCTATGGATACCATATCACCGTACTGTGTATGGCCGGAACCATCCAATTGATAAATGTTGTGAAAGTTTTAACTCAATGAGTCATTTGTTTGATTTTAATATGTGTAAACGTAGGTTTAAATTAGTTTTGAGCAGAATTTCTGCCACCTGGTCCCAGTCAAGATTCTCGTCGACAGTTCGGATTTCAGCGGCTAGGCTTCGCCGCCACGAGTTTCTGGGCCTGCCTCTTTTCCGATGTCCTTCTGGATTCCAGTCCAGCGCCTCTCTGCAAATCTCGTTTTCATCTTTTCGCAGCGTGTGCCCAATCCATAACCACTTACGTTCCCGAATCTCAATTTTTAGCGCCCTTTGATGACACCAGCGATGTAGTTCCTCATTCGAGATCCAGTTGCCAGGCCACCAAGCGCGAGTGATATTCCGCAGGCAGCGGTTTACAATTACTTGCAGTTTTCGCGTCGTTACCGCATATGTGCACCAAGTTTCGCATCCGTACAGCAATACGGATTTGACGTTTGAGTTGAAGATTCGGATTTTTGTTCGTAGAGAGATCTGGCGTGAGCGCCAGATGTTTCGGAGTCTCGCAAATGCAAATCGGGCCTTTCTAATCTGGGTTTCGATGTCTTTCCTGGTACCAGCATCAGGCATTGTCTGGCTACCAAGATACTGGAAGCACTCCACTTTCTCAACTGTTGCCCAGCTACCATGAATTTTATAGAATCAGTATTTTTTTTATTGATTCAAGGACATTAAAAGATAAATAACATAACTACAAAAACAACCAACAAATAGGTAGTGAGAAAAAAAATTAAAAACCTGAGTATTACGGCTTCGTATGGCTGTGACGAATTATCAATGTAACATTTCTTACGTAAGATTTTTCGAAACCTTCCCCCCCTCCCCCTATGTGCTTACGTAATTAGTGAACGGCCCCTTAGGAAGTTTGATACTTCTTGATAATTAATGTGACTACTTGATAATTAATGTGAAAAGAACACAATTGAACAGAAAAAGTCTTAGTTAACTTGAATCAGCAGCTATTTAAAAAAAAAAAGTTGGTTATCTAAGAACCAAGAGCATTGAACTTAAGATTTTTTTTTACTAATATCATTTCTTTTTTTAAATTGCGACCCAGAGATGGGTCTTGACTCAAACATTCAGTCAGCGAAACTTTTTTTGTAGAGAAATGAATCCAACTTAGATGAAATTTCAGGGACTGGATAAGAGAAAATCGATGTTGAAAAACATGCGAAAAAAAAATTCGCCTTGTCTCCCGGTGAGACTTGAACCCACATCTTGCGCCTCTCCGGGGCCCATGTATTAACATTCTACTACAGGAGACCAACCTGGCGTATGAATATTATACTGGTTGAGTGTCGATGTCTATCGGAATGAAGGGAATAGTTCTCCCATGTGATCATAATCATTTTTCTTGGTCTATTTCTATTCCCATCATTTCATCTTACGGTAGTTGGAATCAAGTTTGGACATTTTTAAGCACGGCATGATTTGCATTGCCTTCTCATATCCTGCACGGGTTGTCAGCTATGATGAGAAATGATGCGTTTGCCGTATTTGGATATCCAGCCAATTTCGGTGTTTGTCACCGCCTTATTTCTATTTTTAAATTGCGACCCAGAGATGATTTTTTTGTAGAGAAATGAATCCAACTTAGATGAAATTTCAGGGACTAGATAAGAGAAAATCGATGTTGAAAAACATGCGAAAAAAAATTCGCCTTGTCTCCCGGTGAGACTTGAACCCACATCTTGCGCCTCTCCGGGACCCATGTATTAACATTCTACTTTTTTTTTCGCATGTTTTTCAACATCGATTTTCTCTTGTCTAGTCCCTGAAATTTCATCTAAGTTGGATTCATTTCTCTACAAAAAAATTATTTCTTTTTTTTAACCCTTTCCTTCCCACGAGGTTTTTCACGTTTTAAAAATAGAAATATTGATTTTCAGCTGAAGTTCTAGAACAAAAGATGCATAATTTAAGCCTACTTTAATGATCCATTTGATAAATTTGGGTTTTGAGGTGGATCTTATGTGCTCCATTGGGAAGATAACAACACATAGTGTGCAAATGAAAAACAGGAAATAATTGCAAAAAAACGTGGAATTTCATCACTTTATTGATCACAAACTAACATGATCCTATTTGATAAAAATCTTCTTTGGTGTACGCATCCCTCGAAAATCTATTTATTGAATATTTGAAATTTTCATTCTTGCCTTGAACAATGGCCGCCATGACACTTTTCGCAAGAAAAACAAAACATGCCGTTTTTCGAGAAAATCACGAACTTTTACAAATATTTGGAGACATGTAGTCATTTAAGAAGATGAAATAACTATCCTGAAGCGATTTTTTTTGTTGACGAAAGGATATTCATGAGTATTGATTAGAAGCTTCAAAAGAAGAAAAGTACGTTTTGTTCCCAGTGTATCACCAGTGATCCACTTTACTTACACAAAAATTTATATGTTTTAGTTAAAATCTAAGTAAACCATCAATTGATTCTGCTTGCATATGCAATCTTCTGCACGGCAGTATTTTTATTTGAGGGAAATTATAAAAACTTGTCAAGTTATTGAACAACAAATGACGACTTGATTTAAATTCGAAAATAATCCGACTTTTTTGTAGCTTTTGATCTGCCAAGCAAAACCTAGCGAACCGAATTTCTTCAAATTTGGTGCAATGTTTCTTCACTCATATCTACACATTCGGTGAAAAAATGATGTTGATCCAAAGCGCCCAGTTCAAGTGCGAGCTGTGCAAAGTTGTGGATCACTTGTGCTACCATGGGAAGGAAAGGGTTAATGGAAACATGATCTAAACCATAGTGATCAAACCGATTTTTTTATTGATTCTACAAATGGCTTAACCTCTTGTACATAACCGGTCAAGTGTTAAATAATAAATTGAGAATCACATGTTTATCTTAAAATTAATGAAAAAATCGACAATATTTCGAAACACGTTCAAATTTTTGGTCTTCAACATTACCTGTGGATCAGGTGTGATTCGTTTTTCCAGCAGAATTTTACAAACATGCCATTTCATATGTCCAAAATTTGGACAGCTTATCAAATAGTGATCAGGATTGGCATTAATTGCTCCACAGTTTGCACTTTCAATTATGCGGTTACAATGAAGATGTGCTAATTTTATTTCGAGAAACGAACTGCATATACGGTGTACAATCGACAATTTTATGTGAACTAACGAAATAATGATATTTGGGACTGAATTTCTAAGAATTTTCTGAGGAAATTCAGAAAACACCCTGACCCTGACCATGGTTATAAGGTTTTGACCTAAGTTCTAAGCCAAGACTTGACTTGACAAGTACATTACACTTCTCCGATCCTAGTGCCATGACTCAAAGTAGAAAGAACCACAATAAAAGTTTGAATGAAAAAAGTCAAATAGTCAGTAGCATGCCTTAGGAACGTCGAATTGTGTAAGACAATTGGGTGAGTTGTTTCGAAATGGCATACAATGCAATATTCAATACTCAGCTATATTCTCTTCCAAATTTTAAAAACCTTACTTCTGAAATAAGCGCCCGCTGTGAGCGATACCTAATGTTTGTTCCAATAGAGTGGTTCATAAAACCACACAAATCGTTAAATTGTGGTTTTATCATCGGAAACACATGTTCCCAGAGCCAACCGAAAAAAAAATCCGACCAGAACAATCATTATTACTGATACATATTAGCCCCTTTTAATTGAAACTTGTTCAACGATTATGAGATTGGATGTGGTTTAATTTTTTCTTAGTTGATTCGTTTCGAGGTTCCACCGTTTTATGCTACGTTGACCACATTAATCGTACGTAATGTGTGCTTTTCTGATGGTTTCGGAAAACATATCGAGCTTGAAATTGAAAAGATCAAACTCATTTGCGATGAAACTGAGAATACACTCTATGAATCTCATTAGACATATAAATTTTAAACTGAAAGTTAAAAAAATAATCTAAAATGTATCTTAAATACCTACTTTTTTAAACGTAAAGTATAATAAGCGTCAAAAATGGCATCAGGAAATGATTATTTATGATTTTTTTCTGGAAAGCGAAAAAGTATTCTTGCTTACTTTTAACCTTATCTCATCATCAACGGATTTCGTGGATAAATCAGAATTTCCCACTCGTTGTCGTTGATATGAATGGTTAGGGGTCATAAATAGTGTTTTGATAAGAGCATTTTTTTAAGCTGACCATGACCAGCTAGAATTTTAAGCAACTGAAAATTTAACTGTGTTTTTTTCTCTCTCTTTCTTTTCCAGGTAATATTCTATGATTCCGACTGGAATCCAACGGTTGACCAGCAAGCAATGGATCGAGCTCATCGCCTCGGTCAAACCAAACAAGTAACCGTCTATCGGTTAATCTGTAAAGGTACGATTGAGGAGCGAATTTTACAGCGGGCCCGAGAAAAAAGTGAGGTGAGTATTTTGAAATTTCAAATTTTTAATTCAATCCAATAACTTTCGTTATTCAAATCATGTGTTCAGTTGTTTGTAAATTATTATATGCAGCTAAAATGACAAATCGATTGCAATGTGGCACACTTGCTTTTGCTGCTTATCAATGCGCGCTAAATATCTGAGTTCGCATTTTTCTTATCTTAAGGTGGTTGCTCCAAGTACCATCCTGTGTTGTAGCATTATTGACAAACACATTAAAAATCATTTAAGAGTAATTCTTTAGATTTTCAGTTTGGCAGCTATTCAGCCTAACGCGCGGCCTAAAAACCTTCTTCAAAGGAAATTTTGGTATGAAACATAAAACAGCACGACAATTTTGATGAATATCTCCAAAACCCCGGAAACAATTGGGAAAGGCGCCTCATTTCCTCCAGATGAATCCAACACGTGCTCCGATCGAAGGAATTGTATAGAACGTGCCCCGTGTTCTAGGGTCGCGCGCTAACACTTTGGCCGCGTTTGTTTTCCGGTGCTAAGGAACTATCATCAATAGACGAAAGCGAGCCACCATTTCAGTGAATGAATCGACAGGATCGGAAGACATTTGATCTGAAACGTGCCAAGAACCCGCGCGGTTGATCTTTTGTTCCTCGTGTGCCGCGTCGTCGTCATGTCTGATCAATTGTCGTTTTTTTTCTTTCTTTCATTAATTCGATCAAGCCGGCAGCTAACCGGATCAAAAGCACAGTAAAACTTCCCATAAAATTTAACCATTATGCATTGATTACAAATTAGTTATCGCCTCAAAAAAGACGGTGATATTTTATCACGCGTGATGCGCCAGATCTCCTTTTCTCGTCAAACAGCCATTGATGGATGGCTGGCTGGCAAGTTGCTTCATTGTATCTTTCATTCTCCCCATTCTGGGACGGTTTTTGTTGTTTATTTTGTTTTGTTTACTCAACATACAACAATCTGAGGACATGAGCTTCAATAGAAGCGATAATGATAATGAGGAACCAGCGCGCAAGTGGAGATGGAAGGAAATGAACTTTTGGAACAATAGCATTTAAATTACTGTACCGGTAGCTCTTGGTTTCAGCTACTTTTCTTTTGTGGGTTCAGTATGATGGCAGCAGATAAAATTGTGGTAGGTTCTTTGATGATACTTCAGTTTTTTTTTTCGACCTCATCCATCGATCAATCATGGAAGACCTACAACGACGATGTTGACTCGTTTATAATCTGTAAATTATGAAACCTGTCAAATAATTATCTACAATAATGATTGTGATTTTTTTTATTTCAATTCATCCACTCAAATTGAAATTCTTTTCAAAATTCAAAATCCATGGAGTCTGAAAAGTCTACTCCTCAATAACATTATTATTTCATCAAAAGAGTCTAGCAACATTTTCAAGGCAAAAAGGTCGTGCCTTCGACCAGACCGAATTGAACGCCTTGAAACATTTTTAAAACAACCGACACAAAGTTTTCTATCATTAACACTTGAAAGACCGCACCAGTCAAAAAGACTGGTTGGACACTTTGTTCGCTGAAGAAAAACGACTTTATGAATTTTGAATGTTCGATTTTTGTTGTGAACATCATATTTATGTTAGTTCAAAACTTACAATAGTTAAGTATAAAAAAAAACAAATTTTAAGCATGTTTTATACTAAAAACTTTATAACTCTGCACTGTATAGAAATAGAGTACTGAATATTTCAGCAAAGTTTCATATTTTGATGATATCTACAATTTTGTGGAACAAATTTCGTTTCTATCTCTTCTAACCAAAGATAACTTCACTTCGCGTCGAACATAAAAATTAGTGTTTTTATTTTTATCGTAGTAGGCTGTGACTCATCTTTAACACTTTCACGTTATGGAGAACGATCTAACTAGTAAATGTTCTAAAGACACTTAACAGCTAAAATGAAAGACTTTCTCTAGGAAAAAAGTTCCACTTCAGGCCCTTTGGATCACTGTGCGCTGTAAGCAATATTGTCCGATGTGAAAAAACGTGCAGTCGAGGAAAACGCGATTGAAATTTATCCAATATTTTCAGATTATCGCATAAATTAAGATTCCACCGACAGTTTAATCGTAAAAACGCATTGAAGGCTCCTCAGTTCTCTCGCACCTTCTTCTTCCGAGTCATTAACATTAGATAATATATTTCAAAGCTTAAATCAAAATCATCGGATTTTCAGATGCGTGCTTCAAAAAATTGCATTTTTCATAAAAAAATTTCTAGTGTGACATTCTTGCGTAGAAATTTCAACAATTTTCATAAGTTTGGAACAAAGTGTTTATACTTGATAGTGTTTTTAGGACCCTCTTGCATAGAACGGCAGTATAACTCTAACAATATATTATTCAAATTAATATATGACACTTTGATGGGTAAACCTTCAAGTTGTGTCTTCACAAAGTGCTCAGAATTTGGACTACATTATGTTGTTCTTGATGCTCTTCAATTGTCCTATTGAAAATTATGATATCGTCTAAATATACTAAAGCTTGGACGTCTTCAAGTTCATATAAATATTGTTCATTAGCTTTTGGAATGTTGAAGGGTGGTTTCTTAATTCTATCGGCATTCTGTTAAATTATTTATGTAGAATCCCAATTTTAGATCCAATGTTGTGAAATATTTACTATCTCCGAGATTTCATCATTCAGTGGGATTGGGTAAACAAAAGTTTTCATTATCAAGTTTAAAGCCCTAAAGTCTATCACAATTCTATGTATATTTCTTTTTACCTTCCGCATCGAAATCCTTCTTTGGGATACATTAAACATGGTGCATTCCATGGACTTATATTTGGCATAATTATGCCTTGCCGAAGCATATCGTCAATTTCATTATTAATTGGTTTTTTTCACTGATTCGGGGAACCTATATTGTTTTTTGTTGTCGTTGTCTCTATATCATGTTCTCTGGCGTCGGTAATAGCAAATATAATAATAGTAGGAATATTCCTCACTCCCCAGAAACTTGAAGGACACATGAAACGCGCCTCTATGTGAGAAAAGTTCTTACGAACATGAATAAATGCTATCGAGAAGACCTAAGTTGCCTTAGACTAAATTTCGAAAGCTTCTGGCGAAAACTGTTAAGCTCATTATCACCAAAACTTTGTGTCCCGATCTGACAATTATACTAAATACAACACAAGTATATCTACTTTTTTTTTCATAATATCTTTCATGATAAGTAAGTTGACTTCGTTAATAAATTTTATACTCAAAATATGATATTGATTTATCGGTTCAACATGTTTTGGAGTTTTCAAAAAATCAAATGTGCCTAAATGAAAAGTATTAAAAAGAGCTAATTCTACACGAAGATTTTTTTCCTTTAACAATTTATTCATTTTAGATAAAAGCTGATTTCCGTTTATCAAACGTGCTCCAGATAATAATAATAATAACAATAATGATGTTGTGGTCAACAATAAATTTCATATCATATTGTAGAGTAGATTTTAAGATCAATTTACTTAGTAAATTGTTGCCTTTTTATGATTTCTTTTATGAAATACTCAGTATTGTTCAAAAAGTGAAATTTCCATCAATGATTGTTCCAATTCAAATGAAATTAGAATCTCAAATTGTAGATTTATTAGCATACTCCGTCAGTCGGGACCTTTTTTCCATTCGGCAGGAAACAACACAAATTGAGAACCATAGCAACATACTTTGCTACACGAAGAAAAGTTGGAGTAGGCTGAAATTCCTATGTTGAAAATAAAACATAAACAAAATTTTCTGCGTGGTCATAGAAATGCAAGTTCAAACACGAACTTTTGTAGTTAAGACGCGAACCCACGGTTGATGGAAAGAATGATCAGAGTTTCCTTAGTACCTCAATGTTTGAAATTTCCTTCTAGTAAGAACTTTCTCCAGAAGGTGGTGCTGATATACATGTCCTTGCTGAAGTATATGAAGCATGCTGAGAGTTACCAATGTTGATTATAATATGTTTGGTAATAGTCAACTTGTCCCCTTTAAAATAAAATATGTCGCTGTAAACCAGTGCTCTAACATCATATCTTCCATAGCAATATACTCTTGCTTTTTTAAGTGATTCAATATTCAAATATTCCTGACTACCTTCTCCCGAATGGTTAAAGTTATTCACGTTATTATTTTCTTTTGTGGTACAAACAGCGCAATCTATATTAACTTCCATCTTACATGATCATTTTCCATGATCCGATTGACCATGTTTATTCTTCATTTGCTTTCCCTCTATCCCCTGTGTATCGGAAGTATCAACGAAGGAAGCACCAACCTTTTTTTGCTCGTTTGGCGGTAATTACTTATATTTGCCGCAGCCCGTGGTGTAGAGGATAGCCTTCAAGTCTTCTAAGCCAACGGGCATGAGATCGAATCCCGGTCACGGCATACATAGTACACTTTCTGTGGGTTGGTGGTTTTAGCATTTGTAAGATGTTAGCCATCACATCCTCGAAAGTTGTACGCCTAGAGTTAAGTGAAAAGGGAATCTCCTCGAGGAAACATCAAGTTTCATTGAGATCCTGTGTGCGTTTGTGTTCGTTTTCGTAATTGTTAGACTTTATAATCAATTGGACGCCGATGTCTAATAGAAAACTTGTGCGATCATTCGAATTTTCAACTGTGGGTTTCTCAAACAAAACCATCCATCACATGTAAAAGTTGTTTATGGTATTGTTGTTTCTGTGGTTGTTGTTGTTTTATTTCTATTGTAATGATTTTCTCTCTTTTATTAGGGGAGAATGAGGATACTTGATCCCTGAGGATACTTGATTCCTTTGCTTCATCTTGAAAGCGGAATGTCTCACAAATATCAAGTGGTTTAGAAAAATGTGCCAAATAGAAAAAAAATACAATAATGCTGTTACCCAACAAATAAAAAAAAATTTCTCGTGTTATTGAACTTTGATCGAAAAATTTAACAAAATGTGATTTGAAGATCTTTTCTTATCACTTTAAATGTTTCCTACATGAAAAAATTATAATGAAAATATTTATTCCGATAAGTCAATCGTTAAAGTATAATATGCACTTCAAAATGCCATATTTTCAAAGCAACAGTAAACTCTCAACTTTTTTTTAGGAAAAAGTTTTCCAAAATGTATGTTATGGGTTTAATTGATCCCTAGAGTCCAAAAAGATATATTTCTCTTCTGAATGGATCGTGATCATTGGCAATCACGAAATTATTAATATTTGTCCAATATCTAATGTTTATCCAGTTATTTTCTTTTAAAAAGGACTCAAAATACTGTATTTATCTAAAAATTAGAAAATTTCGCTGCAATGACTCTAGGGTAGTGAACAAACTTTTAGAATTTTCTTTGTATGATACTTACTTACAAACTGTGAAATAAGAACAAATGACCTTAAAAATATCACCTTAAAAATATCCCATGAAAATGCTTCTAGCTCATCTACGGGTTCATGTCTCGTTCTAACTTTTGTAGCATAGAAACTTGAAATTGCACGCTGTCAGAATGTTCAAAACACGGCGTGTTGCTAAATTTCCCCAAGAAGATATGATGAAAATAAAAAAATGGGATCAAGTCTCCCCATTCTCCCATACTGTAACTGTTCCTTGGCTATCAACGAGATGCTTTTGAGGGATTTAATCTGTTATGTATGTCCAGCAATTCCTCTTCATCCTCGCATTCAATCTGGAGCCATTCGAGTAAATCCAAAACGGCTTGTTCCCTTGAGATTTTCCTGCTAGACCCAGCGTTCGGCTCCTTAGCCATCCCAGGAAGTGCCTTCTCAGCGTGGCTGCTAAATATGAATCGTTTTCGTAATTCGAATTGCTGCTGTGTTTCAAAATAGTTTAATTGCTCGAGTTTTGTAATTTTGATATGACTCTGATTTATTTTGGTTTAGGGTCTCGATTTCGTTTATAGTCGACTCTATAGAAATAAATACTTTCGGTATGTCTTCTGCAAATTAATCAATTTGCATTACAACGGATAGTAAGTCCTCCGATTTTCCAAAAAAAAAACTCTGGAATGTTCTGCGAGGCGTTCAGCTTTTAAAATTTTTAATTAGTGGGGTTTGACATTTTTAATTTATTAGAATTAAGAGATCGGGTAGAATTAAAAATATCTCTGAAAATCCGATCTTTTAATTTTTCTAAAAGAAACTCAAAACTAGTGTCGTTTAGGTTCAAGTCAACTGTTCTACATTAAGAATGCTATAATCTGAATGTTCTTCAGCAAGACTTTTTTGAACAAGAACATTTTTTGAAAATAGGTATCTTTCAGTTAGGTATTACCTACAGATGTCAATCCAGCACGATGGCGTCATTTATGAGGATTCCATTCGACCATACACATGGCGTTTAGCCGGCCAACAACCAATAGTTTTAAGCGAGTTATAGGGTAACGAACTTATTTTGGACCGGGTACATATTTTGGACAACCTAGCAGCTTTTTCCAATATTTCTCTCATAAATCATGTTTATCATGAAAATTTTGAACAAATATAGTTTAAGCAACTTCTTATGATTCTAAACATATCTAATATTTAATTTAAATAAGCTGATAAGGAAGAGAAAATTAAAATTAAAATTGATTTTTCACAGTTGGGTCGAATCAAGCCCATATCAGGAGGACGGGTCGTTATTGGAGTCAACTTTCAAGAGGTTTTCTGCATAATAGTGATGGATTTAACAACTACAAACATATTCACAGCTATGATAAAACACTTGAAAACTAGTTTGCAAGCTCAAAGAACCACAAAAACTTGTTTTAATAGCAATTTGACCCATGTCGAAAATAGGTCTTACTTCATTCCTTAAGGACTTGTTTTGGACCACTCAACATATCCTGGGTATTAAACTTGCTGTTAAATGTTCATTAACGTAATAAGACGTTTTACGATAATATGAAAAGAATTATGCACACTTTTCCAATCGACTGTTATAAATAAAATTTTGAATTTTGGCATTAATTAAATGTAATAGACTCGCCAAAGCTCATTACTTTTAATGATGAAAATGAAAAATTATTGACAGTTTTTTTTTCAAAATTACAACCATTCAGGGTTGTTTTTCGAAAAAATATGCTTGGTTAGATCGAAGAGGAAATATAAACCCCGTCTAAGAGAGGGTTGGAAAAAAACGACAACAAATCTGTATATGTAGCGAGTTTAATTTTTGTATCAGTTGAAATATCCCAGTTATTAGTTGCAAAATTTTAACAAAAAAATACTATAGGTAGAGATAGCCTTAATATGTTTCAAAACTAAGGAAAAAAATAGTTTAAATGGGTTAAAGTTACAAGCGAAAAAGTACTAAAATCTAGTTTTCCGGCCCCTGTGGTTCTGCAATTTAAAAAAAGAACTATTGGAAAATTTACTCCAACGATAATTTTTTTCTTAGATCAAAAGTTGTTTAAAGATTATACTGAACACTTATAATTTTTTCAGCGAAAAAAATCTGGCTTTTAGATGGTTAAAAAGGTCGCATAGTTCTCGCACATTTTGATCTTTTTTGAATCTGTTGTTCTACAGAACTGAAGCTAAACCAAATCCTTTAAGGTTTTTGAAGTCAAAAGCATCAATTGATGTCACGGAGTTGATGATGATCATTAGGACGCCTGAAGGAGATTTGCGTTCAAAGAATTAATCCTGAAGATAAGTCAACTGGCCAGTATTTAACACTGCAGATCAGATTTCGTCGAGATTGCAGTGTGCTGTTGGAATTTTCAAAATATTTGAAACACACTATATAAATAGCGGCTGGGGAAAAGTTGAAAAAAGTTAGCTCAGGAATGAAATAACGTGAAAAAACAAAACTTGACAAGTAAAAAAAGGGAAAGATTAACTAAATTATTCGCAGAATTGCGCATCAATCGCTGTCGTAAATATAGTAAAATTTAGAAAAAAAACTTATTTAGTATAAGGGTGGTCCAAAATAGGTCCAGAGGGTGGTCCAAAATTACGACCAAAATAATGATCGAAGAAACGAGTTTTTAGGCTTAAATCTTGCTTCATTGCAACAAACGACGATATGTCTCGATAGAAAAAGCCTAGATCTTCATAATGAACGGATAAAGCAGTCAAAAATTGTAGCATGTACTTTTTTATTTCAGAAAATAGCATAGCCACTTCCCAAAGTGGTCCAAAATAGGTCCGTTACCCTATAAAATGTTTCTCAGCTTTATCCTAGTTTTTTTTACCAGCAGAGCCTTTGCAGGGATCGAAAATCCTTCCAGAACTTTCAACAAATATACTCTCTTTTTCTTCAACAAACTTTAACTGGTATACATAATATAAACTTCCATAAAATAATTATAAATTTATTGAAAGCCAACTGGTTTTAAGTGTGCTTGGAAAATTTTGTTTTGGGTGCACTTGAAAAAGTTACAAGCCATCAAACTTCGAATAGTTTCATATTAGCACTTTAAAGCGTATTAGGGTTACCTAACCATGTTAATTGTTGTTTATGTCCTCCGTTATCGGTTTTATAAAAATGAAATGAAATTGAGATTTTTCAAGAAGAATACCTGTGAAAACAACAAAAACTACAAAATATCATATGATACCCTTTTTCTCAAATTCCAGATCCAACGGATGGTGATCAGTGGAGGGAATTTCAAACCCGATACCCTTAAGCCGAAAGAAGTCGTCTCGCTGTTGCTGGATGATGAGGAAATCGAGTTGAAATGTAAGTTTTTTTTGTTGATAAAAATCGTTATAGGTAGTTGCTCTTCATTTCTGAAAATTGACGTACCTACAACTCCGGATGGTCTGTGTATCCACTTGTTTTCGGAATAATGAATGAGCGAGCACCGCACACTCAGAATCCTTCCGTAGATAATCTTAAAATCTTCCCATTCTGAACTGCAACATCAAAACCTCTATCGCTACCAGACCGCATTTTTTATGCTCTAAGAAGAGAAAATAATTAATTCACTTATGCTTGTTTTTATTGTTCGTTTTATTATTTGGGGATCGGTCGCCGCAACCTGTCCATGTTGGTGCTCTGGGGTGGTGCCTTGCTGCTGCTGTTGCTGTTCGCTGGTTTGCTGGGGCGCGATATGGACCTGTTGTACTAAATTCTTCCCAAAAAACAACGACGAACAGACCGACAAAAGACCGAGGAAAGGAAGCTCGTCAACGAAGACCAACTCAAGAATGACAAGGAACGAGATAGAAAGCGAAAGCAGAGTGCCGCATCTACCAAGGTAAGTTAAGTGGCATACATTATAAAGAAACGGCTTAGAAGGGTCATGTGGTGTGTATGTTTTAATTTAAGTTTTATTTCTTCTTATTTTTATATGCGCATATAAATCCTCCTCTAATTATCGGGGGTTTTCTGGCCATGCCGTTCTTTTTTTTATACTTTTGTTGTTTATTTTCACATTGTTCTTCCTTATGGATCTCGTACATGCTCAGATGTTTTTAATTTTATGTTTGTATTAAAAGGCATATTTAACATTCAATTTCCCACCATCGTTTGCTTTTTCTTCATAAATTCCAGATTGTGGAACAGAAGAAAACTAAAGCTGACGGTTTGCTGGACGCAGATGATTTGGCATTCCTCGAGTCCGGCCCGCAGAGCCCTGCTGCCAGCGAACAATCAAACGGAAGTGAAACCGGTCACCTGAAGCTTCCCGACGTTCCCTGTGCTCGTGCTGATGATTATTCCAGTGCCGAGGAGCCGTCGATTGATTGCGACAGCACCAGTGGACCGCAGACGCCAGGTCAGTATTTCGAAACTCGTTCACCACTTGGGCCAAACGTTGCAAGAATATTAAGCAGATATGACATTTTCCTACTTTACAATATGAGGCTGCAACAGGTGTATCTTTACGTCAAATTGTCATAGAAAGTTCTTATGTTTCTGTTTTAGATCGAATTTTTTTTTGTTGTTTTTAACAAATTACCTACTTTAAAAATATTTTGTTTATATAGGGGGTCCTACATTCTTATTGGTTTTAGACTTTTTGCAACGTCATTTCAGGGTGGCTAATAAACGGGGACATGACTGACACATTACCTATCAACTTCAAATTTTTCATAAAAAAAAAGTAACTAAGTTCCTTTGACCGATCAAAATGTACAACATTTTTTCTAAAAATTTTATCATGAGCAACGACATCGTGCAAAAATGTTTTTTTTTTTTTGTAAATTCTTTATTTGAAACGGCTCATACCTTTAGGCTTTAGTTCACGTTTTTTTAAAGAAAAGAAAATAGATAGGGAAATATGAAAATAAAAAGAATTGTAGACGAAGATCAATAGCTTTAAGGAAAAGATATATTTCGAACATGTAGTCCAAGTCTATCACTGCCAGCACATGTGCAAATATGTTGTAATTATAAATTTTTGATGACTTATAAAATCAGATGTTTAGGCTGGAAAGTATTGTAATTCTAAAATTTATCTCTTATGATCCCCTTCTAAACTCTGATATTTTTAACTTTACCTAAAAGTTGTAGAATATTGTTAGAATTCAAAATCTTTGTTCGAGACTATATTTAAAAAAAAATACATTCCCAAGCAACGGTTAAGGTTATGAAAATGTACTTCAGAACTTCGCACAACTGTTTCTAAAACGTTCTATCAGTCCAGGCTTTTTCTGTGTATGTTAGGTAGCAAATGTGTGATTTGACTGATTCGAGCAAGATTCGACTTGAAATCATCTTAGGCTCAGTATTGCCCCAAAAGTTTAAAATTCGACTTCCAAAAGGGAAAATCGCAGCACCTTAGGCATTTGGGAATTTTAAAATTAACCTGTTTTGATTTGAACCGATCTCAGAGATGACTTATTTTAAAACAAAATTTGACTTTCAGTCAATTGATTGTTTTTCATCCAATTAGGAATTTAGATTCGTCCTAGACTTTCTAATTTAATTTGCTTGAACATTATTATTCTACAATTTGAAAAAAAAAACAATATTAGATTTTCAAAAAAATAACTATGAATCCTTTCGGTTTAAAATGTTTTCAACATTTTATCAAAAACCTCATATTTTACTGAACGGTGAAAGAGAAAAATGATCTTGGTTTCAAAACCTTCAATTCTAATCTTGGTATACTTTTTATTAATTTTTTAAAAGTCTATTCTTGATTTCAAAAACCAGAACTGATACAAAAAACATTAATTGATGAAATAAAAGTATAATACACTTAAACGCTAAGTATCTGCACTCGAATCCAGTAAACAAAGCTGTACGGAAACTCGTATGATATCATAATCAGGGATGGTAATGCCAAGCTCACCAAACGGAAATATCGCTTCTAGCATTTTTCTTAGCAAGGCCGTGCAAACAGGAAGGTTTTAGGGGTTGTTGATTTTTCCAAATCAAATTTTTAGTTCATGAAATGACACTACCACAGTAGTGGGAAATTAATGGGTCCAGAAAGGGGTTTTAAAATAAGTGTTAACAAATTTATCATAAAATTTGCTGGACTCCGGCGGAGTATAATCCCATATCACTCTAAGACCTACAGTCTGGAATTTTCATTTTACAATAAAATATTATATTGACAAATCGTAACCAATTTTTTATAATAAATTTTGTAATTGCAATTCCAAATTTTGCGGCAGTGCATCGCCGCGGTGTTCGATTTTGCTTGTTCATGAAATAAAGGTTTGCTCCTGTGCCAGTGGAAAAAAAAAACAAAAAAAGTAATAAAAATCATGTCTTTCAAAATCCCTACTTTGCCCTTGAAAACGTGTTTTTCTTAAGACTTTCTTATCGACAACGTTGTATTCATTTAACAGATATTGAATAATCGAGACAGTCAACCGAATGAGCTAAAGGAAGTAGGAACCCCAACATGCATTTAGAATAATTGAACAAATGGAATAAAAGATTTCTGTCATGAATATGATCTGCGGAAATTAAAAGCATGCTTCAAGAAATCATTTTCAATCTCAATGTTTTAATTAATGTATTTTGTTCTTCTAAATGCTCAGTTCCACATTTTAAAGGATTTAAAAAAAAAACTTTCTCAAATGGTAAAATACTATTTTTTTTTTATTTTTATCCAGCATTGATTTTCAAATTAAGTTTTCGAATTTTAAAATCTGCTTTGCAATTTTTGAAATAAGATGACATTTTTATTTTTAAATATTCAGATTTAGTAAAAAAATCTTAATTTTAGAAGATTAGAATTATGTTGAACCTTTTTTATTTTTATTTATTTTTTAATTATCCTTTTCCGAATCGATCATAGTTTTGAAAATCATTTATGAAAAGTGAGAAAAATTGTTCGAAGAACATAGCAACTTTTGAGCTTCATTTTAATCTTTTTTTTCTAAATTTGCGTATTCTTTGTACTTTCAATGTTTAAAACCAAATTCGGAATTATTTATTTTTTGCCATTTTTTTTATTGCTCATTAAATTTCAATTCAAATATAAAAAAATAGGTTTCATATCATAAATCCCGACAATTAATTTTATTTGCACTTTATTTTGATAACAGGAAGAATTTTATAAGAAAAAATTCAACTCTGACTTTGAGTGATTGAGTGATTTTTTTTCTTTCCAATCTGAAATCGATTGCAAAAGACAACAAAATTATTTCTATGTGCAAAGAAATTAAGAGCTAATTTGGAATAGTTCCGCGGCGCTGATGCCAAATAAATATGCATTTTTTTTCCTATCAGCTCATGTTTCGAGATTACTTTTGAAAATAACAAAATAGTTAAAAATTTGTTGATTAAAATTGTGAACATTTCGAAAATAAAGGCTTATATTCAATGATCAAGTTTCCCGAATACCGCGAGTTATTTTGACTCCTTAGAAATAGTTGGTATTTAATGAATCCTATATGACATTTTTTTCCAAATTCTGTACAATACGAGAATTTTAACGATTTTGAATATTTTAACCGAATGGAATCTTTGAAGTTTCTCAAAGCATAAGACAAATCGTTTTGTGTTTTCAACAAAAATATTGAATGAGTTAACTCAAAAAGACTTTCTTTAATGATGTCAGAAATAGTCGTTATTTTGCCTAATTTAATTTTTTTTTCAAAGCGTTGTATTTCGGAAACCAAAAAATATCTAGAAAAGATATGAATTCTTGATAAGCTGAAGAAATTTAAATAGATTCAAAATCTGTATTTATTTTTTTTTCAGATTATCAAACATCGATTTTATTTAAAACTGATCAATTTTAAATTAGATATTTACACCAAACCTAGGGTAGTTTTTTAGAATAAGAAAATTTTGATTAAAATTCTTTTTTTTTCTGATAAAGCTTGTATACTTTGTTTCAATTTTTTGTACACTGAATTTTTCGCATTTAAAACTTAATGCGAAAATTCAGTGTACAAGCTTCATCAGAAATAAAAAGAATATTGGTTCGTGCGAAATTTCAATTTTAACTATAATTGCGTATTCATTTTGCGGTGTTTCTGAAACATTGAAATTTGTGCTGCCTTAAATGATTTTTTAAGCAATTTTCTGTCATGATTCTGTCATTCATGATAATATTACTACTGCTCACTAAATTTTAAATTCGATTGTGTTTTAAAACCGGTAAGTATATATAAACTTTAACCAGGGAAAAACGAAAAAAATGGGAATTCAAAAAAAGATATCCAAGTTCCTTCCACCCTGCAATTTCAGATTTCGAAAAAATATAGCTTGTTTTACATTGACAGTTACAACTTTTCAGCTATTTCACATCATTGCACTGGCAGGAGTTGAACTAACAAATATGCAGAAAGGTAGTAAAATGTGAATCAGTGTACTACTGCTAAACTCGATCGATTGAAATGTCGGCAATTTTTATATCATTGTCATTTGCCATGCAGAAAAAAAAACAGAAAAAAAACAAGATCGTTATCCATAGTTAATTTATTTGTTTCCTATTTACCCATACTTTCTATGAGACTCGGCAACAATTATGCTACCTGATCGATTGATATCTCAATTGCCAGATTTGTACCAGTAGATGTACCAACCTGAACTTCAATTAATAGCTGCTGCTGAATGTTTGTTTTTGTACCATCGATCGGTTTAGAGAGGAAATATAAACAAACGACGGTCGCCATTCGATGTGCAGTATATCCCTTCCGAGAGCTACATAGCTACCTTTCAAAAACCGACGAAACTAAATTTGATTGCAATCAGAAACCGTATATAGGGCAACCATTGTGGAACACTTTCATAAGTTTCAGTCGAACATCTGAAATAGTGGCCGATGTTATCTGTTGGTTAACTTCTTCACATATTTATTGTTCCAAAAATTGGTTCCAAGTAACCACACTGAATCCATCATAATCATTAAACATGTTGGGTTAGTCAAGTTGGTATAATACCGTCCTTTCTTTTACTAAACTCAGATCTTTACCCATTAATCTGGGAACTCTAAGAACATAAACTGAACATAGTAGCTAGGAACATTTAAGAAATAGGCTAGCATTACCATTCGAACTGGGAAGGCAAATCAATTGGCTTGTACTAGTTATTTTTTGTCGCTGCTGTATCGAGAGGCTCTTCTTTCTGCTGTTTGGTAGGGATACCTACTTAGGAACTTACGAGACAGTTTTATCAATGTCCCGCCGTCTGTCGACGAATGTCATGCAACACGAGCCGTCATGGGCGGTTAATCAGAGTCCGGGACGACTCAGTTCCTCCCTGTTGGACATGAATATCTTCGGTTGAGCAGTATGGAAGATTGGAGAGGAGATTTATTTGTTTATGAAGCTTGGTTACTTTCCACCTTTTAAAGTCCTTGTAAAAGTAATTCCTTTTTTAATGAATAATTGGGTATAATCGATGCAAATAGTTTTCGGTTATCAATATAAGACCTAGAGAAAGAGAATTTTAGGAATTTAGACTACTTTCAAAATTCACTTTTTTCTTGCTCATTCAATATTTTCAGATTTCTTTTGCAAATAAAAAAATGTTTCTAAGTTCTAACGATATAGGTTCTTAATCCAAACCAAAATTGTCAATCAGGATTGTCTACCTGGATTGTCTGAAAAATTCACGTAATTTGGCACATTTTTGCATTTCTGGATTGTCAAAATACGAAACACAGAATTTTTGACGAATTTTCAAAGGTAACTTTTTGTCAATTTGCAAATTTTTTGATTTTCTTGCACTTAAATACAACTTTGCACTGCATTTTGAGTATATTAATTGAAAATCTCCGCAATAAATTTATATTCACCAGAAAGCCACAAGAATATGATGAACATAAAACAGGGTAGCCAGCGAACCGGGAAAACTGGGAAAAAACGGGAATTGAAAATGCGAAAACCGGAAAAAAATCAGGAATTTCAAATCAAAACCGGGTTAAATTATTTTTTTTAATAAAAATTAAAATTGCTTCATTGCATCATGAAGAAATTTTTCTTCGAAGCTTTACAATCCATAGTCGTTTATTTCAAGATTGTGAAGCAAGAGCGGGAAAATTAAGTAAAATGCCGGGAAAAGTCGGGAGTTTCATTTAAAAAATAATAAATTCTTGAACTCAGCGCCTACATTTGTCGAACAAAGAATCGTTGTAGAAAAATTTCTCGATCATAAACTATTTCTTAGCTCACGCACTGCACTGCAGTGAATGTAACAAAAGTTTGTAAAATGGATAAACTGTGAAGTTTTAATACGTTAAGTCTTGGTAGTTAACTTTCATGGAGTTAATTAATTAAAGATTTTGTACCGTTGTACTTTCTTAACGAATATCTGGAAAAATAGACCTTTAAAACCTGAATGAAGAATTAAGTGAAAGAAATTTAAAAAAAAATTTCACATGCTGCGATTTTTTAGTTCTAATGTGAATTCATGCGTTCAAATCAGACAGTTGATGCTCGAATCTGCATCAGGAGCTCATTTTTTCACATTTAAACTGGAGGAGTTATTATGAAGAGTCTGACAAAATATCAAATGAATTTGGTGAAAAAAATTAATGTTAATAGAACGTTGAAAGAGAGATATGAATTCCTAAATCGGTCAATTGATTTTCTGAAAATCTATTTTTACAAAAAATCTTATGCTGCTTTTAAATAAGTTGGACAATGAAATTTTTTACGCAATTTTACTTATTTATTTATTTATTTTATTTATTTATTTACCTTGAGCTTACTGTACCTTTATCAAAATTCAAAAATAATCTTACTTCAAGTTTTCATTTGATTGATAAAATATTTAAAATAAAAATCTAATTTTTTTGAAGTTCGAAAAAAAGGTTAGAAGAACCTTTTGGCTAAATGTAGTTTCTTTGAATTCAGCCACAGTATTTGAAATACCCAAATACTAGTATTTCATTAGCTACTTGCTAGCGTCCTCAAAGGTTTATAGACTTGTCCTAACACACTACAAATTGTCAAAAACTGTCGAAACATACATAAGTTCAAAAATCAAACATCTTATTAAGCTTAAGCTGTTTAACAGCAGACATGCGTAAACTCGCCTCGGAAAAAATCGTTCTGCTGATTTCTTCCGAGTTTAACGCGTTATGTGCAGATTGATTTTATCTTCGTTCCGATCATTACGTCAATGCACACAAAACGAAGAGAATAGTTCTGCATTGATGATTTCGAAGCATCGCAGGAATAAAATCACACAACGAAACAACAGAACGAAGCTTACCGAACACAAAATGCGCACGAACGATCGTGGCCCGACAACCGAGCGAACAGTACCTCGCACCACCCTCTCGCTCATTTCCCGTTCCCTTGGCCCTACCCATGGTTGCCACATGTACAGATTTATCTAGACCGGTACAGATTTTTTAGCTCATTTTTGGTACAGAATCTGTACGTACAGATGACAGATTTTCAAAATTTGGTACAGATTTGTACAGATTTTTGACTTTTCAAAACTGAAAAAAAGTTTTCACATTTTGTTTTTATTGAGTTTATTGAAAACTTTATATAAAATAAGTCAAAAGTTATCCTTTATTACTCTGACGGTAGGAGTTCTTTACATGGGAATTACACGATGGAACAATTAGATATCCAAATTTGCTACTAATAATTAAATATCTGATTATAATCCCCCACTCGTCAGCAGTGGTTGAGCGCATTTTCTAGCAAGTAAATGCCAATAAAACCAAAGTTCGTAATCGTCTGAGTGTTGACACATTGGACGCAATCCTTAGAACGAAAAGTTATTTAAGATAAAACGGCGGATCAAAAAATGTCTTATTAAATGTGACGCTCAAAAATCGTTTTAACAAAATTTTGTATAAATATCATGAACATTAGCAAGTGATTGTTATGAAATATATTTTTTAATGTCAGGTTTTTAAAGAGAGAAAATAAAAATGGTTAAATGAGTTTCACAAAAAGTGTTTAACTAAAAATCTGTACTTTGTGCAATGAAGTATTTATCTTTTTTAGGATCAAAAATAAGGAAGCAAAATCTTCACATATCAACAAATTGAATGCAGAACTTTGTTTTCTTCGGTACAGATTTTGGTACAGATTTTTGAGTTTTCGGTACAGATGAAAAAGATTTTTTCGATGAGCGGTACAGATTTAAATGTGGCAACGTTGGCCCTACCACTTTTAGCCACGCCCCGCTGCGTTGTCCGATTGATGTGTTCGGCTGCCGAAGTAACACGAGTTTGAATTTTGAATCCGCAGAACCAGGGTTGCCAACATTGTTTTTGAAAAATCAGGGAACTGGCGAAATAAAAATCAGGCAAAATCAGGCATCGTTAAAGTAACGGAAATTTCGCTAAAAGTGATGACCTTTTTTTTGGTCATCGCTCCACATAATTACTCTAATTTGTGTTGTGAGCCTACTTGGTTGAATGATTCTAATGCATCAAGCAATCGAAAGATTCCATTTAAATCTCTTTTTTCAAATACGGATTAACGGAAATCTTTCGATTGCTTTGATTCAGCCACTTTTTCACTTTTTCACTTCAGCTATGGTACCTACTCCAGTTCCTTAGTAACCATTTTTCATGACATTCGCAAAAATCAGGCAAAATCAGGCATATTTTAAAAAATCAGGGGAATTCAATGGCTTATAAGGTTGTCAGGCAGAGCCTCGAAAAATCAGGCAATGCCTGAAAATCAGGCATATTGGCATCTCTGCGCAGAACTGTACGTTCGTTTTGCAAAGGAATTTGATTGCAGTAAACTCGACCGAGTTTGTCCGAAGCTCTATTACTGATGCTTTCCGAGTTGAACCTACCGATAGCATCATTGCAGTTTGAGTTTAACGAAATAGAATCGATCTGCAAATAAGGCTATGTGCGAGTATGAAGACTCACGATTTTAACATGCCTCTTTAACAGGGGTATGTCATTTGGCATTAATAAACAATAAATTCGATTGACACCACTGCTTTTGCCCCGCGAAATATTGCATGAAAAGTAGTCATGCAATACCTCGCTAGTCACCCAGCAGTGGTGTCAATTGAATTCATTGTTTATCACTGCCAAAAGATATACCCATGTTAAACAGGTAATAACTTTTTTGTCTAATAAGATACAAAGTTACGGTATTCGACAAAGTTGTTCAGCGGAAAATCCTTGAAAGAATTTATAAATTGCACAAAAAATTTTGCAGGCTCGGTTCCACAGAAGAAACAAAAATGATATTGATTTTTTCCGAAATATTTTCCAAATAAGAATTCAAGTTTTATTTTATAGCTTGGCTACTGATTGATATTCTAATATTTTTCTTCTAAAGTTCTTAAAACAGATTCCGATTAAGATAATCTGAAATTTTATTTCGGTTCTTGTGTTGAACACTGAATCATTTTTTATATTGGATATCTTTAAATTTTATTTTTAGAATGCGATGAATCCTAGATGCCTGAATCTTTTTACCTAAATTCTGGTGAATTTATCTAAATTCTTAGTTTGAATTTTCAGTCCTATCTCAAAAATGCATGTTTTTATTCGATTTTTCAATTTTTAATCCATCTGATTTATTTGAAAAATGTATACCGCTGGAATCACACAAAAACATGGTAGTTTAGACTGAGTCGATTTAGGGTCATTTTTAAATTTCTCTAACCCTGGGGTCTGAGAAGCTTCGGTTTAGTTCAAAACGTCAGAAATTAAAATTGGAATTTGAAAAATGAATCGAAACTTGAAATTAAGTTGATTTATGGATCGATTATTCAATACGAAATTCTTCGCGCATGAATATGTTTCAAATTTCAGAATTCTGAAGCAAGATTTTTACAGAAAAAATCAGTGTTTCAAGCTGAAATTTTAAAAGTATTATAAACATGGCATCATATCTAAACTATAAATTATCTCATGAAAACGATAAGAATAAAGCATTTTCCTTTAGAAGATGGTGTGCAAGACTGAAAAGAAGGTAACAATTTTCGGTTAAGGTTAGGACAACTAGAATTATTTTCTTACCGTATTACCATCACCATATTCTGAATAACCTTTGAGTTTCAAAATTAAACTAAAAAAATAAGTCCTCTCACACACTTTTAAGTTAAACTTGCATAAAAATATGTTCAGTTTTGGTCAAAAAACAGGATAATAACGCATTTTGAAACAGGGGAACCTATAAAATGTAATTCGCGAAAACCGAGAAAAAATCGGGAATTTGAAAATGGAAATTCGCTGGCTACCTTGTATAAAAAAGTAAATCCAGAACAAGAAGATTTACGCGGACGTCATCGTTACAATTTTTGTCAATGTTTTTGTCCGTTTTCTCTCACCCGTCGGTATCGGAATTGGAAATAGTTAGTTAGGCTCAGAGTTTTTGGCGCAGATAGAAAGGAGTGTAGGCACCATCCAACTCCAAAATACTCAGCTGGTACGAACCACCTTATGATTTGGTCGTTTTTGCCGCCCAGTCCCACCCAGTTTCAAAACAAACAAGCAGCTGTTTGCGCTGACTTGTGAATATTTAGAAAGTAGTATTTCAGTAGTAGTAGTAGTAGTAGTAGTATTTATTTTCCATATTTTTGTAAAGTATCACACCACTAGAATCGGAATGAAATTGGCTTCCTGGTGATTATAAATTTGTTGCGAACATTTTGAGTGAATATACTCAAAATCCAGTGCAAAGTTGAAGTGACAATCTAAAACTGAAAAAAGTGCTATATTAGGTACGTGAACTTTTCAAACCTCTTTTCAAAATTTACCCATTGAAAATTAAATGATTTTGATGGTTCATAGATTGAAAATTACGGTTTATACATCACTTTTTTACATTTTTTGTGGTCATGTTCTTAACAAATTTCAAAAAAATATATCCTTATGACCAGCGTTTAGCTTCTAACTTAAGCTTTTTAGACGCTAAGTATATTTTTTCAGCATTCCATAGCTGATCCACCTACTTTTTTTCTTAGACTATGAATGACGGAAAAACTGAAGTGTTGTAACTGAATATTGTCTGAGAAACATATTTTAGTTACATCATGAGGATTCTAAATCCATGAATTTTATAAAAATCGATTGGAAAAAAAAGAGAGATATTGGATTTAGTCAGGAGTGTCAAATTGACACTTCAGGAACTGTAACGGGTAAAAATTAGGGACGGATGGATAGATTTTAGAAGAGACGGCAAGAGAATAGTTCCATGTTTATTTGTTTTTATTTCTCCATCTTTTCTTAGTAGTAAATCCTTTTTTTCATCCAATCCTCACCTGATTTTGATATTCATAAACGAGAAATTCTATGTACGATCATTCTTAGCTCTGTACCATCATCGTCTAAGTACCACATGTTAATCGCATGACCAATTTTGATCCAACGATCCAACGGAATCGCTAATCTTGTCTTATTTATTTCATTGCAGCGCTATTTTCGACCTACGACGGGCTGGGCAAGAAACGAAAACGCCACCATCCACGTGGAACCAAGCGTGGTCGACCACGTGGCTCACGTCGCGGCGGCGGAACCGGCAGCATCGGGCGGGCAGAATCGACCGGAATATCTTCCACCGGCACTGGCGGTAAGTGGTTTTGTCTTCTTCGTTTGGGTACCTACTGTCTCTGTTTTAGTTTAAGTTAGGATTTTGTTTTTCATTCCATTCATTCCTTCACTTCCTTCCTTCTTATCTGGTCTGGATCAGCTTTTTGCTGGGTATGAATGGAAGCGGTTCAAAAAACTAGAACACATTCATTGACAAAGCCTTAGCAAAATTAAACGATTGAACGGAGCTCTCGGAACCATTTCTCGATTCGTTTACGATTATAGCATATGGCTCAAAAGTGTCCTAATCATAATTACTCAACCTAAAAATCTATCATCAGTTGTACTTTATAAAATCAAAGCCCGAATCTCTTAACTACTATAAAGAGTTGGAATATATAAATCGATATATTGTCCCTTTTGAAATACAGCACAATGAGTTTAAAAAAAAGTACAATTTGCTACCTCCCACGAAGCACTGTAATATTCCCCTTTTTATATTGGCTTGTTATTAGCATGATGGTGCACTGCACACAGTCTGTGTCCGGAAGAAGCTTTGAAGATTGTCAAACCTCCTACTTGGGTAGGCTATCTATGTATTCAGGCAGGTTTCGTATAGGCTGTTGATTATCTTTATTCCTGGAGAGCATTGCATCATTCGATAAACAAACAAATCAATCACTTGTTGTGTGCTGCTGTTTGGAACGTCTCACCAATTGATTCTATATTTCATTCCAGCGGTTTCATTTTAAACGATTTTTTGAACGATTTTCTCGAAATAAGACGATTTTCGAACATATCAAAAACAGGTCCTAGACTATCCGATTTTTTTTCTTCAAACCACTCTTGGGGGGTCAATTGATTCGGACGTAGCTTCTCGACAGAATCGTGTACCGGAATGGCTAATAAAAGCCTCTGCGAAAGTTCCGGAACAACCATAGCCAAAACAAATGTTTGAAGCTTCGCGATTCCACTCAAATCCCCTTAGAATAGTCTACACGAAAAAAATTGTGTTGCCATCCCAAAGACGTTGTCATGATAATTTTACCATTTCTGCGTTACAGTATTTCAACCACGCAAAGTATAATATCAATTTTGTAAAAGTGCGCATGAAACATTATTGAAATTACTATGTATTTGGTAATTTTCGGTAACTGTCAATGTTTGTTGTCGAAAATACTATGGTCATGCTAATTTTATCATAATTTCTATTACAACTAGCGTCCGCATAGTCATTAAGACATTGTGGCACCAATTCATATCAACGAAATACTACGCACATGGTACTTTTGAGAACAAAACATATTTGACTCAAAAACATCAGTGCGTATGATAATTTTACTATGGTAAACATTCTTGTTGTTTATACTAATTCAGGATCATTAATCATCAAATCCGTGAGTAAACAAACAAATTTTGAGCTGCTTTCAAGCTTCATAACTTTGAAAATCTTTCCAGAGCATTCATTTTTTTTTGGTTTTGAACATCTCTTGAAATCCATTGAGGTTTATTTGTTTGTTATGCGCATAAAGCTATCATTTTAAATAGAGATTATTTTCCGGGCCTTAATAAATAAACCAACAAATTTTAACTCATAAATGCTCATTTTATGGAATGAAAAAATAGTCAAAATTTTACAAAATTTAACAATCGGTCGCGAAATGTGGTCTGACAATACGGTTATAAAATTTCTTATAATTTTTTTTTATTACAAGCATTCCGATTCTGCTCTCAAGTTCTCATTTTGATTTCTGGTAAGATTTTAAAAAAAAGGTTTCAAAATTACATTTTTCGATAACCAAAATTTAAGTTTAATTTTTCGATTCTCTTCAAAATTGTAACCCTTCCAAGATTTTTCTCCTCTATACTAATGAAATCTTAAAAATAATGTCTAAACCTCTGAGTCTCAAATATATCAAATCATCAATTTTTTAAACAAATGTAATAATTTGTTGGATGAACTCTCAGTTTTTGCTTGCGAATTTGGAGACTGGAACAATAAGGCTGGAACAAATATCAATTTCTTCTTTTGTCACCATACCCCCCCCCCCCCCCCCCCCCTGGAAATTTCCAAAATCCCGAAGGGGGGAATAAATAAAGTTTGAAGTATTTTAAGTAAATTTCAAATAAAAATTCAAATATCCGAAAGATTACAAGAACAAGAACCAAATTTTGGAAGATGGAAATTAATTCACATTTTGTATTCTTGATTTTAATGAATTTTTCGATAAAAAAAAACTTGATTCATAGGTTTTACGCAATAATATAGAATGCAATTTGGTTGCATACAAGCTTTCGTGCAATTTATTCCAATTTATTTATTTTTCGCCTTATTTTTTACTATCGCGATGTTCCAACTCCGAGTAACAAAAGAAGGATTTGAAATTTGTTCCGGCCTAATTATAGTAGTTTGTTGGCGGTTCCCTGGCCTGTTATGTTAATCAATTTTAATGATAGGTAGGATTCGTTATGTGAATAATTTATTCTAATTTTTCAATATTTGAAATAACAAAACAATTTCAAATATTTCAAACGTTCAAAAAAAATTAATACTTTTAATTCTTCGCAGAGTTGCTGTATTTCAGTGTATCTTGGGTTTTTGGAATCGTCAAGAATAGATTCAACCGATTATGTAGAAATATGCTGGAGTCCAATGACAGTTTTTATAGCTATCACAGATCTTCCAGTATAATAATAAATTGTCCATTCGACACATGTGCATTCACATGGCGGTCGAACCATCCATAATTAACTGTATCGAAAAACGTAGTGCCTTCTCTATTGGGTACTACTTCTTCAATACAGTTAATTGGTGTGGGACAAATAATTTAGTATGTGGTCAAGCTTCTATTTCAAATGCTCTTCGCTCTTTTCACCACCTTAGAATTTTCTTCTGATATTCTATCCGTCTTTCATTTCAACTCTTTAACCCTCACCGATAAAGCCGCAAATTAATTTCATAAAAAATAATAATAAATCTTACATAATAATAGACATCTAACTTTGGCTTTGCTTCGCTGTATTTCATTTTTCAACGAACCGAGTTTTTAAACTCAAATTTTAGTTTTTTTGACATTATTTTGATCATCACTTCATAGAACAAACCAAAACCAAAATTCTGATTTAAACTCTGAAATCAAAATCAATTTTTAAATCAGCCATGACGTTTTAAAAACAATTGCAAAAACATGATAAAGGAATGAAGTTTAGAATCAAAACAAGAATGTAAAATTTGTTAGAAGATATATTAAAGAGAATGCTTTTTTACCAAAGAAAGTTTCTCTTTCGATTATATATGAGGTCCTCAGAGCCAAAGGGGTATAAGTGACAAAATGGTCGATTTTGAGTTAATGATGCCAAACGATTCTTCATATTTCAAACTAAATTTGATGAATTTTCGGATTTTTTTAATTGTATTTACATACTTTTACGTTCCAAAGCAAAATTCAAAATTTCGAAAAATATATGGAAAATTACCAAACACAACAACTTAAAAGCCTGTTTTCTCGAAATAAAGTTTAATGTACTTATACCCCTTTGGCTCCAAGAGCCTCATATCTAAAAATAATCATATTATATATGAAATTCTAAAATTAGATCCAGCACTTAGCTCCCGGTTTACAAAAATATTTTTAAACAAACTTGAAAAAAAATTCACTTCGACTCATGTTCAAAATTAGAGCGAAGAACTTGAATTTTTGAAAAAATTTTAAATGGTTTCATGGATTTGAAAAAGAACATTGAGAGATGCAATTCAATATTTGAAAAATTTAAAAACAAAAAGTTTTAAAAAAAGAAATTTTTATGCACAAAACAATTACTATCAGTAATCAAAGCATTATAAAAATCATCATCTGATGTTCATATTTGATCAGAACGGTGGTAAAGCAAATTTATTTTTAAAATATTCAATTCAAGAAAAACAAATTCAATTTCCTAATCTCAGCATTGACGACTTCATTTGACGATTAAAAAATGCTCGGTTTTTATCCGATTATAGCAGAAAAACAAAGGAAACAAATTCAACGGAAAATTTCTCCAGGCTTCCAAATGCTATATCAGACTTTTATGAAAAACGTTAACTGATTTCTAAATCTCAACTTGATTGCAAACTGACAAGAAGCTGTTAATTTGTTTAGTAGTTTTTTGGTCTCTTTTTGAATCCTGGGAAATATTATCTGAACTGAAGGAAAACTTATGTTGCGTCCGTTTCTGTATAAAAATTCGAGGATTTTCAAATTTTTCACACATTGAGCTAAAGAGCCGCAGTTATACATCCAAAGAGCCGCAGGTTTCCGACCTATGATCTAGACAATGATTACACTAGTTTACAAAATTTTAAAAAAATCGTGAACTTGATTAACTGACCAACATTTTTAATGTAAAATCGGGCGCTGAATCCGAAAATGAAATTCAAAAAAATCTCAGTAGAACCGTTTTTGAGTTATGCTCCAAATATGAAATTTCGGAAAAATAAAAAAAGTTCTTGTACTTAGATTAAAATATCTCGGACGGCATAGCAGTAATTTGAAATCTCTCTTTTGCATATTGAAGGTGAATAAGTTTTCTATCGATCATCTGAACATTGTTTTTACGTTTGACCAACAGTATTGCTGATATTAGTGACTTTATGAGAAAAAAAAATTATAAAAAACGCATTTTTTTAGAGAAAACTTTGTTTTAACGAAAGTTTAAGACTCAATGGTAGCATTTAAAAAATCTGATTTTCTTTTGTGCTTAAATGTCAATTTAAAATAAAGATTTCAAGTGGTTATTTATCAAAATCGGTTGAAAATTGAAGAAGTTATGGCTCCTTTACCATAACTGTATTTTTTGCAGTTTTTAATAATTTAACGAACCGCAGTACACTTATCATAGTATAGGAAGAATGAAACATGATAAATCTCACTCGCTCCAAGTCAAAATTATTTATTAGCTTACCAGAAGGTCACATGCCAAGTTTCAGGAAGATCTGACCATAGGGAGGGGTTGCTTAAGTCTCAAACCTGAATAAAATTTTGAGGTATTTTGCCCGGAAGGAACGAAAAATACAGGTTATTCATCAATAACTTTTTTCATCACTAGCTGATTGTTTTCTATGGTTGATTTTCATAAAGCCTAAGTTGAGACAAATATTTCACTCAAAGACTGTAACTCGATTGGATTTGAAACAGAAAAGTTATTGCGGTTCAAAGATTGTATTTTGGTCGAAAATTGTCGTATAAAATGCGTAATGCGTAAAAAGTACTCATTGCGTGTTGGACAAAATTTGCGGCCTTTGAACCACAATAACTTTTCTGTTTCAAATCCAATCGAGTTACTGTCTTCGGGTAAAATATTTGTCTCAACTTGGGCTTTAAGAAAATCAACCATAAAAAACAATCAGCTAGTGATGAAAAAAGTTATTGATGAAAAACCTGTATTTTTCGTTCCTTCCGGGCAAAATACCTCAAAATTTTATTCACGTTTGAGACTTAAGCAACCCCTCCCTATGGTCAGATCTTCCTGAAACTTGGCATGTGACCTTCTGGTAAGCTAATAAATAATTTTGACTTGGAGCGAGTGAGATTTTCCATGTTTCATTCTTCCTATACTATGATAAGTGTACTGCGGTTCGTTAAATTATTAAAAACTGCCAAAAATACAGTTATGGTAAAGGAGCCATAACTTCTTCAATTTTCAACCGATTTTGATAAATAACCACTTGAAATCTTTGTTTTAAATTGACATTTGAGCACAAAAGAAAATCAGATTTTTTAAATGCTACCATTGAGTCTTAAACTTTCGTTGAAACAAAGTTTTCTCTAAAAAAATGCGTTTTTTATAATTTTTTTTTCTCATAAAGTCACAAATACCAGCAATACTGTTGGTCAAACGCAAAAACAGTATTGAAATAATCGATAGAAAACTTATTCACCTTCAATATGCAAAAGAGAGATTTCAAATTACTGCTATGCCGTCCGAGATATTTTAATCTAAGTACAAGAACTTTTTTTATTTTTCCGAAATTTCATATTTGGAGCATAACTCAAAAACGGTTCTACTGAGATTTTTTTGAATTTCATTTTCGGATTCAGCGCCCGATTTCACATTGGAAATGACCTTCAGTTTACTGAGTTCAAAAATGCTGTAAACTAGTGTTATTTATGAATCTTGTCAAAATGCTCAAAAAACACCTTTTCAAGATCTTTTCATACAAGATTGTTTTCCTTAATCAGTCTTATAGACCCCGGTTACTCAAAAATACGTCGAAGCCTCTGAGAACTCCTTTAGCTCAGGGCAATCCGGTTGAGGATGATGCAGGTATCGTTTAGTTGCACTGGTAAAAAAAGATTTTGGGAATAGAATAAAAGATATCTGCCTTTGTTTTCGAATTTAATTTTTTTTTACTGAACGCTATTTAGCGGTAATATTTAGCCAATTTCCTGTAATCTAAGTCTCTAAGAGCAAGTTCACTGGTGTTGGGAAAAAGTGGTAGAAATTTTGACATTTTGAAAATTTAACCATGCAAAAATGTTTTCAAGATGTTTGGGCGTTGTATTTTTTTACAGCACTGTTTCTATTTCAACCTTATGTGATAGGAATATTGCTATTTTTGCATCAAAGCATGCGAAATTACAACACGTGTTGTAAAAAAACTTGAAGGCCAGAGATCTTGAAAATGTTTTTGCGTGGCAAAATTTTCAAAATGTGCAAAAAGTGACAAAATTTCTACCACTTTTAACAGCACCAGTGAACTTTCTCTAATGATTTAGAATGTGTAACTCCTACTCTTTTTTTTATTAACAGACGAGTTGTTGAGCTAACTAGGGGATGAAGTTTCATTTTTTTTTACATTTTGAAGAAAAAAGTTGCATAAAATAGTCTCCAGAAGAATGATTACGTAACTTATTACTCATTACCAGATTTTTTTCCTTTTTGCAAAAATCGTCCATCCAACGTTAATTCTTCTGTTATGTTTATTCTTCCGTCACGCTGCGGTGCTCTTTCGTCACACTTTTTTTTTTTATTTTCATTGTCCATAACAGGAACAACATTCTTGAAAACAAGTCTGGTTTACAAAAAAATTGAGCAATAATGATTGTTTTTTTTTTGTTCAGCATTCCCTTTATGAATATTCACAATAAATAATTATATAAAAAAAACATCATAATAAGAGACTGTCTCAGCAGGCTGAGTCGATTTGGGGTCATTTTTTAATTTCTTAAACCCTGGGGTCTAAAAACCCTGAATTTGATTCGAAACTCAACCATAATTTTTTGTGGAATTTTTTCTCACGTTTACATGAATAAATTTTAATTTTTGTATTAAAAAATTTCCAAGTTTTCCACTGAAAAACTTTATTGAAGACCAATTCTTCGTATCTTATCAGGTAAACAAGTTATTTCCTTTTGAATACGAGTATGTCTTTTGGCATTGAAAATCAGTCAATTCAACTGGCATCACTGCTGGTGCCTAGATAGGTATTGCTTACAAAGTAGGACTTCGACAAAGTTGTTCAGCGGAAAATTTCCTTTAAAGAATTTATAAATTGAACAGAACAAAATATTGAATTTTCCGAACAAACAGAAAAGTTAAAATTTATTCGCAAAAAATATGGATGAGCTGTCGATGAGCAATCGAATGATTTCCTTGAATTCAACCACGTCGAATCAAAACGAATCTGTTCGGACCCAAGGTTACCGAAAAAAATCTGTGTTTTTGTAAAAAAAAATCTCACTTTCTGTGATTTTCTGTGAAATTCTGTGACGGTTTTCTGTGATAGAAAAAGCATTAATGTCATTAAAAAGTCGTGAGAAATTATGACACTTTCACATTTTACTTGAGAAAAAATAATAAACAATAGAAATCTTATCATGACTTTCCAATTCAAATTTAGAATTTCCAAAATTAATGTTGACATTAGAGATTAGAATTTTAGAAATACGTACAATAATCTAAAAATCTGCAAATCTGTGTATATTTTGAAAATTCTGTGTTTTGTGACACAGATTCTGTAATGAAAACTTGCTCAAAATTTTGGCAACCTTGTTCAGAACCCGAGTTTAAGATATTCGTAAACGACCCCAAATCGACTCAGCCTACTTCTCAATGAGCATTACATCACTATAATTTAATCACTTTGGAAATCGTACGGTGCACGTTTTTACTTACTTTTTTCTGTGTGTCTATAAATCAACAAACGACATATGTATTCTTTAAAAATGGTTTACTGAAAAGTAAAGGAAAATATTCTAGAGTGTTCTTAAATATTTTGCACAATCTTGAAAAGACGTTAAAAAGCACCAAAAAATTATTATTTGAGTAATCTCGGACATAAAATGATTGATAGGGTTTTCTTTATACTAGCTCAGCTATTAATTGAAACATAAATTAATTCATCGAACGAAGGTTTTTCAATGCATTCAAGAATATCGATTCTGTCTGTCAACGACCTGCATCAAGCTGGAACATTTTAACCCTTCGTTTCCATTATCATGTAAAATGGAAGAAAACGGAACCATTTTTTGCCATTTGTTTAAAACTTCGATAAAAAAAACTTCGGTTCTCGTGTCCGTTTTCATTTTAAGAATACATTTTCGATCACATAACCTCGAATTGACAAAAAATGATTCATGATGTAACAACGATTTTAACTCACCTATCAGAGCGTGACTTGAGGGGAAAGTTAACAGAATTGGCAATTAAATTAACTACCGGTACGTGGAACCCCTCGTCGTTAATCAGTGAAGGGTGGTGTGTCCGTTCATAAGATTTTTGATTGACAACCGGTCAAGACGTATTTATGTGTACACGACGGATCTTTTCCGAAATATGAAAGATGAATCCGAAATATGGATCTAGAATAATACTGGTCACAGTGTCTTTTTTTTGAGACCAATAAAAAGAAAAATTCGGTATCTCGCATCTCTCAAAATTTGCCACATAATAGAGAAGACTCTCTCCTATCCAACCTAGCTTTTCGAATATTGATTGCCCTCAAAAAAATCATTTTTTACGAAAACGTAATAGATTTCGCGATCACACCTAACGAGTAGATCCTCACCGAAACACAAGTTTAGCTGTGGCCCATTGCAATGATGCACATAAACTTGTTAAAATAAACCTATCGAATACTTAGAAACTCATTTTATCGTTATGTTGAAAAAGAAGAACCCCCTACTTACTAATTTTCCCTGAAAATACACCTACTGTCAGTGTCAAAAGTTGGTAACGAAGAACCATGTTCATTTTTTTTTGCTCTTGTGCCTTATAAAATGGATGTGTTATGAAATAAACTGTACTGACTGTTTTTATGAAAACTTCATAGCTTTCTTCCATCTGACCATCTTTTGTTTCTTCTAACTTAATCTGTTTTAAAAACTTCATAATCTTGAAATGTTCCTATTTACTTAAAAGCACTTTAATTCTCACCGATAAACCCGATAAACTAATTAACATAAATAATAACTCCAAACATTTTGAAAAATAATATTTTTAACCGAAAACTTTAGCAAAATGAAGGCAATTTTTTCTAAACGTACGATCATTTTGAATTCATTCATCGCTTCTGTAGTGCGCGCTATCTGAACAATCTCCTTTCAATAAGAATATGTCTGATGACAAGCATCATTCAAGTCAAGTACGTAATACTATCATCGTTATCTCGATACTTCCACGATGTTCGACACAGGTGCGAAACACCACCGGCCTTCTAGAATATTATAATCATCTTCATGCTCGGCTAATGTCATGACAATCGTGGGCACGTTGTGATTTAAATTACACCTTGCTCGAAAGCAGTTCAACTCCCCAGCTCTTAAAATAAAGTGATTTTGTCGAAAGATTCACCCTGTTAAGTGAGCTCTCAGGCCAGAACAATACATACTAATTTTGTCCCCTTTCTATACAATAATTTTCTAGTTGTTCGGATTACCTCGATTATGATGAGTCATGCGTGAGAATTTCGGGACCACTTGCGTGATACTTTGCATTTGGTGGTGTGTTTGTGTGCTGTTTGTCTCCGGAGGATGAAAAGAAGAAGCCATCTCTGAGGTCTGATTTTGGACAATGTTGCTCATGGATGCTGGCCGGATGAACTGACTGCCTGGATTTTTAAAAGCGTCATACCCATATGTGATGTGATGTGGATATGTAAAGAGGCCCCACATCGGAACAGAAGATGATGGTCACGATGGATAAACATTCATAAAGTACTTGTAATTTGTGGGATATTAAAAAGATCGTCGTTAAAAAAAGAGGAAAAGAGAAGCAATTTATGAGTCGAATTTACCACCCCAACTGCCATAAAGCGAGTAACGACTTCGGGGAGTTGTTTTCTCAGACATCATTATTTCGTTTCGTCTACCATCGCGATCTGCTGTGCCATGTGATGTGGTGTGGTTTTGAAGAGGATACAGATCTAGAGCTTTTCCCAGTAGCTGCTCGTTGCTAATTTAGGCTGAAAGAGATCCCAAATAACCCCAACATGGATCCGGAGTCGTAAAGAAATGGGTGGCGGGGAGGGGTCATGTTTGGGCTTTTAGCAAAATCAGTCGGAATAAGCTTCTGATGACCTTATGTTTTTAGATACAGTTAGGTCAATGGTAGCTTCTTAGGATAGAACATTTGTACCGGGTATTCGAGTCGTGCCACTTAACCACCCAAGTAATAACCCATCATGATTTTAGTTTAAAATGGTTGAAATTACGCCGCTGCTTTTGCTTGATCGGTGAATGGAACAATTTACTTCATAGAACATATTCGAAAATTATTTTCGAATGTGAAATCCAGTGGCCTTCCGGTAAGACGACCACTCGGAGGCTTGTCGACCTCAAACTGTCTTCCAGATCTGACGATTTTCCTGTTGGTTTCTGGTCTGACAACCTTCCACGGTTTCCGATTCGCTGGTCTGCCAACGGCCTGGAACAACGACTTTCCAATGGCTTTGCGCTGACGACCTTCCATTGGCTCTGGTTCCTGCCTCGATGACCTCCGAATGGTCCCTGACTGGATGAATGTTCACGCTGGATTCCGCTTCTTCTCCATTCCATGGGGCCGTAACCTTCTGTTGTAGCACTTGGGCAGTGGAAAGGTGACTCTACTACTTGCTGATAGAACTTGCAATACTTTTTTATCTGTTCATTTATATTAAACCATCTCTACGATTATCTTTCCTAATTGTTTACTTCTGATAAACACAAATCATGAGTATGTTGTTATTCATCTCATCGATTGCTGCGATTAGACAAATCTCAAAAGATTCTCAATTTTGTATTTCAATTTTATTTGTAGTTCGTTCCTCAAATCTTGATTTGATTCCTTTTTCTATTTGAATCACAGAATTGTGATTCTGAATAAAATGTGATGTATGGTTTCATATTTTTATCTTGAACGCTTATATCTATATATCCATGGAGTTTTCATTAAATTCTTTTGTTTATTCTTATAATTTTGGATTCTTAGTCCAAAATCCCAATGTTACTTCTTAATTGTGATGAGGAAAATATTTATGCAGCTTTCGATAAAGCACATACCAAACGAATAAAAAACGTTTTAATATCTATCTTTAAATGTTTCTAAAACGGAGAGTTTGAGTTGATGATAGAGTTATCAAATAAATGTCTTATTGAATTTTGCATTTTACAGCTTTAATCTAATTTTCCAGTTCAACGAAAACCACAGCCATGGGGGCAAGATTATGTGTTTTTTTAAAGCGATAAGATGGCGCCTACTATAATTTGTTTTTAAGACCAAAAACTCCCGGGTCACTTCATTAAATTATCCGCCGATTGAAACAAATTCAGCTCTTCACTGTTACACTTCAAAATTGTAGAAAAGTACACTTTGTCGACAACGAATTATGTACTGATATTTTTTCTTAACTTTGTTGATTTTGCAAGTCGAAATTATGCAGCTACGAGAAAACGCATGTTGCACTTTCCTCATCTTTTATTTTTCCTTGATTTTCAAAACTGTTCAAAATGGATTTTAAGAAAAAAACATGAATGAAGGGTTAAAAAATGTATTCAAGAAAATTAAAAAAAAAATTAAAAAAAATATAAAATAATTTTTTTTTCAAAATTTTTAAATTATCAAAAAGGTTAAAAAATAAGAATTTTAAATAAAAATAAAATTTCTTTTTTTCAAAAATGAAATAAAATTTAAATTATTTTTCAAAAAAATGTTTAAATATAAAATTTTAAAATAATGTTTAAGAAAATGTGTGAAAAATTGATGAACTAGAAAAAAAAATCAAAAACAAACTTATGGTCCACGGGTTACCGCAGGCCACTTCATTTTTGTGGTGGAAGTGTGTTGGTATAAAAATCTCAATCTGTCATTGCCGTAGTTCTGCGTGAGCATATTTTTACATATGTTGTTTTTTATCTGATATTAAATAGGCGTTATTTAGCTTTTTTTCTATGTTACATTTTAATAAAACTGTGTTCAAATAACAAAAAATTGTTGCAATGGTAATTGTCTAGAAGAAAACTACGTTTACTACTAATATTCAAAACAATGTTATTTTAGTTCAAAAGATTGATAATGTTTTTCTAAAAACATAAGTTAATAGAACCGTGAACTCACTGGCAAGCTTCCGCGAGAAATTTAAACCAGGAATAAGATAAATTAACACTTATCAATTAAAGATAACTGAGCACAGTAAAAATCTATCGATTGGTTGGATAATGAATAAAATGATTTTCGGTGCCGTGACTGAAATCGCCGAACATCAATTTATTCGATAACTGAGCACTTTAGCTTTATATGAAGCTTGCCTTGTTTCTGGTCTTGAGATGGTAAACATTCATTTTTTTTAAGAAAAAAAAATATATTTTTCCTGTAAAATTAAGTTATTAGCGTTTAGTATAAAACAATTTCATTACAAAATTTTCAATAGAAGTTAGAAATTAAAAATAATTTTGAAAAACGTATGATTTTTGCTACAAATATTTTTATATGATTAAATATTTGATTTGTTTAAATATAATAGCCAAAATTAAATTGATTTGCAGCATTCAACTAAGAATTCGCTTATGTTAAAAAGGAAAAATGAATACTAAGCTTATAAAAAAAACTAAATATAAATATTCATTGGGTTCAAACGAATAGAGTTAGAATCGAATGAGTTATTAAAACTAATCACATCAATAAATTTAACTTTATAAACAATCAAACGTTAATAAAATTGTCTGATTGCATGAAAAATTATATTTTCAACAACAGAACTAGAACATTTTCTGACGTTAAAATCTTGGCTTTAGTTTTTAAACTCTCAAAATTTTTTACACACAAATGCCGCAGCCCGTGGCGTAGAGGATAGCCTTCCAGTCTTCTAAGCCAACGGTCATGAGATCAAATCCCGGTCACGGCATACATAGTACACTTTCTGTGGGTTGGTGGTTTTAGCATTTGTAAGATGCTAGCCATCATATCCTCGAAAGATGTACGCTTAGAGTTAAGTGAAAGGAATCTCTTCGAGGAAACATTAAGTTTCATTGAGATCCTGTATGTGTTTGTGTTCGTTTAATAAAAAAAAAAAAAAAAAAAAATTGCAGAAAAATTCAAATTGGAAGGTTTGTTAGTAGAAAACGAACTTGAACTGTTGCAGAAAAATTCAAATTGGAAGGTTTGTTAGTAGAAAACGAACTTGAACTTGAATACAGAGAAAAATCAACGGTACTTATCTGATGGTTGCGTAGGTTTTTTCCTAAGCCTGGTCATTCACGTGCTCCCTTTTTTGCAAATTTCGTTCTCTGCGAAGCTCCAACGCATAGAAGACCTTGCCTTTTGTGTTCTTGATAACCCGTTTTGGACACAATTATCAAAAAATAATAAAAATATTCCATTATTCAAAAATTGAAAATTTTGCTATCTAAAATGTTTGCCTACTCTTCTCTGACGCAGCCTACTTCTCCCCGAATGTGTTACGATATATCAACCTTGATTATCTCGAAATTCGTTAAGTAGTAATGCGACCCTTTCAAAACTAGACAGGTCTTGTTTTTTTTGTTTACATTGCACTATAGACACTATAATTTCATATAGTCTGGCAAAGAGAATGACGGGAGCCAATCGAACTGTCATTCGCGGGAGCCAATCGAGCAAACTTTCTAAATATTGGAAAATCATGGTTGAAGTATTGTGATTCACAAAGCTTTTCTGGCATTTTGTTAACTAAACTAAAGTTATTTAGCATTATTTTCACTATTTTTTTCATTTATAAATCATAATATATTTTTCAAAAGCGTTTTCTAGTTGAAGTGATAAAAATAGCATGTTATTAACGAACTAGAGAAACTATTGTTTATTTTGCAACTGGAGAGAGCTATGAAGAGCTTGAACATTATCTTTGAATGCTCGATTGGCTCCGCGCGAATGACAGTTCGATTGGCTCCCGTCATCCTCTTTGCCAGACTATATGAAATTATAGTGTCTATACATTGCACTTTCTTCTAAGGCCGCCATACATTACACAAATGGCGTGTGCAAATTTGATGATTCTACGATAACTGATCCTATGCCGTCCCACACACTATACAATCATATTTTGCGCGAACACAAACGATTCCTGGCGAAAATAGCAACTAAAACACAAACAAACACCTCCTAACCGGCTGGGACTGAGCAAATGGCCTGAAATTTGTACAGGCAGCACCATACACCATGCCACAGAGGGTTGTTTGCACAAAAAATCGATTCCGACCGATTTTACTCAAACCGACTGTGCGCTCATTCAAGACCTTAAACAATGCGAATCGTATTCGCAGTGACCGAATTTCATCGAATTCCATTGCATTGGTACCAATGTGGTGTAATATATGACCCGCTCAATTTTCACTGCTTTTGAAAAAACAACTTGTTTAAAAACACCAATCTCAGGGGATCAATTAGCTGTAAAAAAAAGCTTTATTTTTGTAATTTTTACGCATATTTTGTTCGGTAAATATCGTAATAAAAATACCATGAGCTAATGTCTTTCAATCTGTAGAATTTTTTTTGGTGAATACATTTCTTAAAAATATTCACGCGTTTCCAAGATCTTTGGATTTTAATTGGTGTTTAAACAACACTATGTATTAAACGGTTAACCAAAAAACAAAATAAAAATCCAAAGTGTTCGTTGAAAGTTTGTACATCTGTTCTTTAGTGGTTAGTGCCAGATTTTAATTTAGAACGATAAATTATTATTGAATCTGATTTAATAACATTGTGTCGTGAACTTACGATACATAAATCTAAGTCATAATTCAAAATCTCACTTCAACACATCCGTCTCTCACAAGATTAGACCATTAGGTTACAGTTGCAAATTAGACTTGTATTTAGTAGGTTTGTGTACTTGCAAGTTTGTATTTTTAAAAATTTGAAATTAAGAAAAAATAGTGAAAACTTTTAACAAATATCCTCAATAAACTAATTTTGATATCCTTTTATAAAACATTCTGCGAATCTAAGATGCTCACTGCAAAAAAGTGTTGATAAAAAGATAATTTTCGTACTTTTTACACTTGCAGTTTAAAAATTATAACTTTAAAAAATCTTTAAAGAATTTTCCGATATAAATGTCATTTTACATATGCAAATTAAACACACATTGTCTTAGAAGAAAATGTAAAAAAAAAATCTTCAAGTTATCCACAATATTTTTACTGGGGGGTAAGGGTAAGGGGGTGAGGGTAAGACCCTCATCAAAATTTTAATGATTCTCATTTTGCAACGATTTCAAAACAATTATTAGAGAAAAGTGTTTGTTAATAATTGCTATGAATTAAAAACTGAATATTTATTTGTTTTTCTGAAGTATTTTGAGGAATCGTTGTTCGAAAGTATCGAATTATTATTAATTCTTGTTCAAATTCTTCAATTTTTAAATATAAATTTAATTCTTAAATAAGATCATCAAAATCCTATTCTAAGGTATGGAGCTTTTGAAACTTCATTTTTATTTGTTTTTTCTTGAATTTCAAGCTCTCATATTTGATTTTTGATTTTGTTGGAACTGAATCCAAAGAAAAAATAACTAATTTGCCACAAATTATTATGAAAAAAAGTGAAAAGTCGTATTTTTTCTTCATGCTCTCAATATTTTCAAACTTTTTTAATAATGTTTGAATTAAATAAAAACATATTGAATGAAGAGTTAATTTCTGAAAGTCGAAAATTGAATAGATATCATTAGAGATGTACCGAATAGTGAGAACGGCCGAATACCAACTATTGGCCCTTTTTAAGTATTCGGTGAAACGAATATTCTGAACATGAAAAATCGTAAATAAGCTTAAAATGTGTTCAAAAGTACCGTCTGCAGCACCGATTATTCTGCAAAAAAAAATACCATTGTGGGTAATATTTAAAAAATGATGATAGAATTGCAAAGCAAAACTATTCAAAGCAGGTGAAAATCACTTTTTTTCGTGCTTTGTATGGAAATCGAAGCATAACTGATATCAAGTTTTAACCAATAATCTGAGTTTCACATTTTTAATGTAATTTTTTTATTACCATAAAATCCCCATATTTGAAATTTATTTTTATAATTTAAATCATAATTTGGTCTCAGAACAGCTTAATCGCAACCATTTCTTACTTAATTTATTAAATTTTGAAAGTTTTAAATTGAAGAGTTGTTTTTTTTATAAAAATTATTGATCATTATTCAAATTGTTTAATTGTGATAACGGCTTAAATTGTATGAGGCCCTTCGAGCTAAAGGAGTATAAGGGCAAAAAAGCTAATAAAAGACGTAAAATATCACAGTAAATATGCCTTGGAAAAAATTAATTACTTATTTAAAAAAAAGAAACTTATTTCGAGAAAACACATTTTTTATTTGATGTGTTTGGCCATTTTCCATATATTTATCTAAATTTTTTTATTTCTTTTTCAAACGTAAAAGTATGTAAATTAAAGTTCTAAATATCTGAAAATTACCAAATATAGTTTGAATTATAAAGAATCGTTTTAAATTAATAAATTAAAATCGATCAGTTTTGCTACGTCGAGGCGAATACAATCAAAGCTCATTTTTTCAAAAACGTTCCAAAATAAGAAATTATTTTAAAAAATATATATATATTCTGAAATTTTAATGAATCTTTTTAATTTAAATTGTGTAGACAGTTTCGATATCTTTAATTCAGAAAAAATATGGGCTTTTGAAAATCTCAAATCGAGATGTATTCTGTAAATCGGAGCTTGCAATGAAAAATAAACCAAGAAATTAAAATGTAGTATTAGATGTAGGCAACAAAAATCGAATCTGTTCAGGTGGACATCTGGGAAAGGAAGGGGAAGTAGGAGTTGCCAAATATCCACACTTGTGCACGGAGAAGGAGAAGGGGGTAAAAATCTCATTTTTTTTTGTCCACGTGGTATTTGAACGGCCCCAAAGGCAATTTAACACTTAAAGGCTCTTTTTTACTTCTGAAAAGGATTGAGATATGTTGATCCATCAAACATGAAGCCAAACCAATCTGCATTATTTGACATTTATAAAAAAAGATTCAAATGCAACTCGAGTTTTTAAATTCAGTCCACCCAACCCTGAAGTTTGAAATATAAAGTGCGATTTTTTTGTGAATTTTCCAACTTTAAGCCAAGTTTAGGTCATATTAAGTTAACATATACATTTTGCCAAAACATACGAAAATGGTTTTGATCATCGACTTTAGAATGAGATCAAAAGAAATGCAATATGTCATAAGATAGGTGAGATATGACCAAACAAATATTCTTGTTTTTGAGGGGTGATCCCAAACTTATGGCCGGTAGCGTATATGGTCAGCAAATTCTAATTCAACGCTGTAAGTACCTCAACAAAAGTTGTTTGATGAAATTCGTTCCGGGGAATTGCAAGTTACAGCTTTTTTAGTTTGGTGGACTTTTTTTCAATTTTTAGCTATTAAGTGATTAAGAACTTCTTTTTTTGAACAAACACCCCCACGGAGTGGAAAAATTTGAAAATTCGAACGTACACTTTCTATGAAAAGTTCTTAGTTTTTATATTAAATCCAGCGTTTGCGAGTATTTCGAAACGTTTTTTTTTGCAGCTGGGGGGGGGGGGGTGATCACCCCGATCACCCCCCCCCCCCCCCCATAGGACCGCGCCTGCTTGCTTGGTAGATTCGCCTTTGTTTTTTTCTCATCTCTACACATTGGTACCAAACATTTTGTTTCCCTGCATAACATAACAATGCAAAACTCATTTTCCTTTGTGAATAGCAATTGTTTACAAGGATCTCCACCCTTTTGGATGATTCATCATATCTAAAGAGTAAATCGATAGCATCCTTATTATCAAAACGGAAGCAAAAAGTGTACATCCAGAGATAAAAATTTATCGAAAACATGACGAGAGTACTTTTTTGTTCAATCTAATCTTGATCCCCGCCCCCAAAAAATGGGCTTTTAAATGCTGCTGGTATGAAGTGATTTAATTTCGTGCTACACATTGCAGTTGCTCTTAATCACGGCTTTGCCATTTGTGTTTTCGTGATGTGTTTTCTCCAATGGGTATTTAGCACGTGTCTTCCTAGCGATGTGCTCCCTCCCTCATCTCAAGGAGCAATTGAACAAGCTACTCGAGCGTTATCTTTGTTCTAATATTTTCCAACATTCTGACGATATTGATTTTCCTACTTATTGCAGATCATCTACCTTCGACTTCCGATGTCCCGATAATTATGCAGCTGCCACAGGTCAAACGAGGACCCGGCCGGCCCCGCCTAAAGCCTAATGGGCCCGCTAATCAGGGATACAGAACGCACAACAGGAGTGCTCCCCGTCCTAGGAAACCCGTCGGTCCTCTGGTTGTTCCGCTCGGGCAAAGTCCGGCTGCTACACCGATTGTACAAAGCCCAGCGTTGAGCCCATCGCAGAGTCCAGCTCGGGATCGATCTTCCAGTATGTACCAACCTACGGATGACGATATCTAACATGTATGACACAGGCAAGGTACGTAGGTAAACATCGCAGTGGAAGTGAGAGAACCAATAATACTTAACAGCTTTCTGCTAAATTAAACATCCCCACAATGAAGACAAAGAAAGTACATCTCTAGTTGATTGACATGCCGAAATGCCTTCTTGCGGCGAGCGAGAGTCCGCTCGATTGATGCCATTCTTGAGCAGTATGAATGGCAGGATGGAAAGTTGACTTGACTCGAGATCGATCGTATCATTTATTCCGTGTCACGTACTTTTGATCATTTGCATACTTACATGCAGCCAGCCGCACTTTGCATCGTTTAAATTAGCACTGTCAAAGGGGGATGGTTATAAATTAGTTCATTGAGGATAGTCAAGTTTATTGATGACTTTTAAGCAATAATTATTTGTACACATCGATAAAAACAATGAAACTCAGTTTTGGGAACACTTTGGTATAGAAATATTGTAATTGTTTCTCAAGCAGAATTTGAAGCCTTTCAATTTCGCTCATTTTGTAATAAATTTCCTGAAGAATCTGTATGTACAGTAAAAATATCGACACACAATCTCAACCTCAGATTTCAATTTTTTTTTTTTCAAACTTTCTATATTTTCTTTTTGTTTTAGAACTGTAAACTAAATCTTAGACAAATAGGTATAATTACTAAACTTTTAAATTTGAAATAACCAGATTTCCCTTCAGTTTTTCTTAAAATTCAAAATTTAGATGTCTTAAATAGAAACGATTTTCGATCACCACTATTTGTTAATATCGTTTTTAATTGATATTTTTCGTTGAAAATTAGAATAAGGCCAAACTATTTCTTCACGTTTCGGCTTACTAATTTGTTTCAGTCATCTTCAGAAAAAAAAAATTCTCGCCGCGAACTTTTCCAACGGGGTTCAGGGGTTGCAAACGTATTTCAGCTGCACAGCCTCAAATGGTGTTCATGTAGTCTGAGTTATATGTCCATCCCATGCTAAGTTTTCATCGATACATAGGCCTAGATATTTGCTTTGGGACACTTGTTCAATCTGGGTTTCATTTATTGATAATATTAATGGTTTAGAGCGACCTCTCAATGAAAAAATCATGAATTTAGTTTTTTGTAAATTCATGAACAGGTGGTTCATATAAAACTATTTAGAAAGAACTTTGATGTCGTTTTCTATTTAAGTCTTCAAATCGTTTAAATTTCCAGTAACGTTAAGTAACGTTGCGTCGTTTACATACATTTGCAATTTCCCATTTGAAGGTAATTGGAAGATGTCGTTTATGTTGATATTAAATATTAGTGGTCCAAGAATGGAACCTTAAGGCAATCCATATTTAATAGTTTTTGGTGAACTACAGTTGGATCCTATGTAAACTGATTGAGTTCGATTTGCCAGGTACGATTCCATTAACGATAACGACCTTTTGAAGCCAATTGCGTTCAATTTTTTCAACCAAACTATTTGATATACAGAGTCAAATGCTTTACTAAGATCAATAAACAAGCAAGATACGTTTTTTATCATCAAGATGTATAGTTCTATCATTCATTAGGTTTACAACTGGGGATAGGGTGTTTGATTCAGGAACGAATCCGAATTGGTTTTGGTTTATAATTTGGCAAAATTCTTGAATTTGATCAAAAAGTACCTTCTCAAATGGTTTTGATAGCGCATTCAATAAAGATATTGGCCTGTAGTTACTCACTATCTGGTTTGAACCTGATTTTTAGACCTTCGCCACTTTGAGCAAATCAGGGAATATTCCAGTGTTAATCGGATGATTGATGAGTTCAGTGTATTTGCTTATGTAAAATGATTCATATTTTTGTAGAAATCGAGGCGAGATTCCATCTATTCCAGATGCGGAATTGCGGTTTAAACTACGTATGTGCTTGCTGACATTATCGATAGATATTTGGAAAAGGAGAATCTATTCTGTAGCCTAGGTCAGAGATCGGCGCGTTCCAATTTTCCAGAATTGTGTCACATACGTTGATATAGTAACCATTTGTTTATTTAATCACCGAAATATGTAGAGTAAGGTAATTCAGTTCCTTTTAAATTACTACATTTAGTTCTGCTAGGTTTGCTTTTAAAGTTTCGATTCCACTATACTGAATATTCTTTTGATGCATTTCCGATTCTTTTACCTACTGAGATTTGTTTTCTTAACCTTCCCATGCCGTTCGCAAAATATCCGTTTCGGGGAAATTTGAGTTGTAGTTTGATTTCGTTCTCCTGACTGTAAATGTTAACCGATTTTAATGATATTATATTCATTGTGTAGGTAATTTGTTCTCATTACTCAAAATTTTAAAATAAAGTCGATATGTATTACCAAGTTAACAGAAACTGGTTCAGAAAGTAAAAAGTCCGAAAAATCAATTTTATTTTTAAAATGCTCATAACTTTTGACAGCTTTTCTGTATTTAAGTGTTTCATTGATATTTGAAATCGTCAAGAATCCATCTTTCCGACAGTGTATAGATATGTTGGGGTCCAATGAAAGTTTTGACCGCTATCTCAGATCTTCCGGTAGAAAAAAAATCTAACTTAAAAAAACGATATCCAATTTTTGCTTTGCTTAGCTGTATTTCATTTTCCAATGAACCGATTTTCAAAACTCAAATTTCAATTTTTTGACGTTAATTTGATCATTATTTTCATAGAACATACTTGGTCAGTCAAAATTCCAAGTTCTTCAGTATATTGGAATGAAGATAAGAGATTTTAAATGTGCGCTTCGGGTCATATTGACCCGAACGGCATGGGAAGGTTAATTTCGATCCGTCATCTTTCAATGGTTGGAAATGAGTTATTTTGTTCACAGAAATTCAATTTAAAATTTCAATGAACCATCATTTCTAGTCATCAATCAAGCGCCTTCACATAGAAAAAAAAGTAAAAAAAACATTGAACTTTTCCAGATCTCTTACGAACTCGAAAGATTTTTTTTTTAATAAGATAAAATTACAATATTGTCCATTACACTACGGGATAATAAATTTGAATTATCTTTACTTCAAATTTAAACAAACATTGTTGCGATCAATATCACGTTATATCTTTTTTAAAAGACCAATGTTTATCATTTAATTCAAATAACACAATATTCAATATAGCAGGTAAAAACCTATCTCCGCAATGATTAATAAATTTGAAACAACGGTTTTAAATTTACGGCAATGAAAAATCATGCGTCATCTGCAAGTTTAAGAATAATGGTAGTTTTCTAAATTAAATCGAATTATTTAAAACTCGAACGAGTAAGAATCGGAGGTTTCATAAATACTGCATTAAAAAATTCCAACAACTTTTAACTTTTATGGTCGCAGCAAGCTATACACAACTTGCGTTAGTATGACAACTACGAGAAAGTGAAAAATAATTTCCTCACGCTGACGATTACATGAGGAAAATCAATGTACATATCAAATATTTCACATCTCACCCTAATGTTGCACTAATCATTTTTCATGAATCAACTGAAGATGATTATGAACATTAAAATAACAATGAAAAACAAAAAGGAACAGGCTCACCAATTTCAAAGCGGCCGCAAAGGCACTTTCCCTGTGTTACCCTGGGATTCGAACCAGATCAGATAAAGGGTGATACGGTCAAAATTTGGTCAAGGGAAATCGCGTGTAAATCGGTGAAATCGTTTATTGAAAAAATCAAATTAAATTTCTTTTTCAAGTTTAATTAGTATAAAATTCAGGAAAATATTCAGTTAGGCTTCCGCTTTTCCAAATCCGAATTACCGGGCCTTACGCTTAACCCCTGCCATCAGATTTTGTACAGCCACCTTGTCCACCTTCTTCGCCGCAGAAAGACAGTTTACCTTGAACTGCTGCTCGTCCTCAGCAGTTTTTTTGGTCTTCTTTAGGTTCCGCTTGACAATAGCCCAGTATTTCTCAATTGGGCGGAGCTCTGGCGTGTTGGGAGGGTTCTTGTCCTTGGGAACCACCTGCACGTTGTTGGTGGCGTACCACTCCATGGCCTTTTTACCGTAATGGCAAGGTTTCGCTTGAAACTACCGGCAACTCTCTTTGTCGTCTCAGCGGCTTCTTGTTTTCGATTTCCCCCCGATCCAGACTTCCTGGCTGTCGTCAAACGTTTCCCAAACACTTTAATTACGTTTGTAACGGTTGATTTGGCAACTTTTAGCGATTTTGCCAGCTTTGCGTGCGAGTAGTTCGGATTTTCGCGATGCGCGAGAAAAATTTTGATACGCTGCTCTTCTTCCTTGGACGGCATTTTGACAACTGAAGAGTGAATTCCAAAATCAAAATAGGGGCAACATTCTACACACACACACACCTTCAACATGAGGGGTGTTCAGGTTTTTTAAATGCAAAATTGAAAGAAAAACGTCAAGTTGATATTGACCTAATTTTGACCGTATCACCCTTTAATGTTATTTTTAACATAATAACCCGATCTGTTCTCATGGAATCTTACGTTTGAGGTGATGCGTTGTTGACACTTTATTTTCAAAATTTTGATTTTTTTTGAATCTCACTAAAACTATAATTTATTTCCTGAGGAGTCCTCACTATCAGCCTTATAAACACAATTCAGCAAATGCTGGTGCACAGTTTCAACATGCAACTTCGGCAAAACGACGTCTCACACAAACTTCGGACAATTCAACTAGATTTTCAATAATTTAAAATAAATAAAGTTGTTTATAAAATTTTTGATAAAATTTCCACAACCGAAAAAACGCGTGTTGGCGCTTCTGCACACGCCTACTCTTCCTTCCGAGGAAATATGATGAAAATTATTAACACTAATTTACACCTTGAATCTCAATGGAAAAAGTTTTCTTTGAAGAGATTCAAGAGATTCAAACTAATTATACAAATTACATTATAATAAAGTTTGAAAAAAAAAAAACTTTTTAAGTAAAAGCTTTGTTTATTATCTTGATATCATCTGACAAAGGTGGGTGTCTGAATGAATAAAACATAAATCTAGGTTTACATAAATCGTTTGCTAGTTTCTTAATCGTTCACTCATGCTATGCTCAATCCGTTGTTTGAAAGTTGCAATGGACACATTAAAATCGAATAGGGTATAATAACGTAGGAAGCATATTTTTGCGGAACGAAGGGGGTCGTTACTACCATAGCGCGTACTTCTTGGTTCCAATGAGAGCCAGTCTTGGTTACGAAGGGTTCGTTCTGGAGCATAAATGTTACAACGGGAAAGCAGCCAACAGCAGTCAATTTCATTTCTCAAGATCTTTGCCACGAACAGTGATCGACCAATGGAATGACGATCCGCCAGCGTATGGAGTCCAAGCAGAGCACATCGTTGTGGATAAGGCGGTAGATTTAACGGGTTTCCCAAGGAGAGCCTACCGCACAAATCGCCGTTGAATTGCTTCGAAACTCGCAACCCACAAAGCCTCAAACGGCCACCATACCAGATTCGCAGATTCCAATATTGATCGAACCAGGCAGCAATATAAAGCTCGCAGGCAGACGGGATCAGTGAATTATGTACTCAGGCGTATAATAAATCCACAGAGTAATGGGACTTGAAAGTCATATGACGGTCTAATAAAACTCCAAGATCCTTTATCTGATCCACACGTTGCAGAGACTCACCCAGTATGCTGTATTCATATATGAATGGATGTTTCCTCCGACCGAATGTAATAACACAACACTTAGCAACGCTTAAAACAAGTAAATTATCAGCACACCAGTTCACAACCATGTCCAAGAAGTCTTGTACCTCGTAACAATCAGCTAAACTGTTTATGACCAAAAATATTTTTAGGTCGTCTGCATACAGGAGAACTTCACAGCCAATAAGAAGCAAATTACAGAACATTATAAACAACAGAGGGCCCAAATTGCTGCCTTGTGGAACCCCAGACTTTGGAATAAAATCAGGAGATTCTGCAGAACCTATTCTAACAGCTAAACGGCGATTCGTAAGATAACTTTTTATCCAAGCACATAGTCGTTCGGAACATCCCAAACGTTGCAATTTTTTCAGGAGAATATCGTGATTCACTGAATCGAATGCAGCCGAAATATCAGTATAAATTGCATCAATTTGCTTTCCACCATCCATTTTTGATATGCAATATGATGTAAAAACTGTCAAATTCGTGGTTTCCGAATGTTTAGGGAAAAATCCGTGCTGATTTTCGGAGCCAGTTCCGACAAGCTGAGAAAATAACATCGTTTACGATCCTCTCTAATACCTTCGAACAGGCAGCTAGTGATGTGACACCACGGTAGTTGAGAATATTTTGCTTATCACCTTTTTTTTATAAACTGGGCTCATACACCATCTTTTCCAGAGGTCAGGAATTTTTGCTGGTCTAGGGACCGGTTAAAGATGTGAGTAAATGGTTTCACTAAAAGAGTACGACACTTCTTAAGAACGCACACCGGAATTCCGTCCTGTCCGGCTGATGTAGTATACTTTAGTTTACCGATGGCCTCAACAACCATTTTCTCGCTTATAGAAAAAACATCCAGATTCAGCACATCTATGGGCAACCGTGTGACGGCTGCGAAAATTTGATCAGCAGTTGGCGATAGATCAGAGAAAACACTGGAGAAGTGCATCGCGAAGAGGTTACATTTTTCGGCAGGAGACGTGGCAAGTCTGTCTTTTAGTTGGAGTACCGCAGGCAGACCGGATTCCTTCCGTTTTGAGTTGACGAATTTCCAGAACTTTTTCGGATTTCGGCGAAGCTCCCTTTGCGTACGAGCAACATAACGTCGATAGCAAAAACGGTTGTAACTGCGATATTTTCAAACCACGCACGTTCTGGTAACACAGGCGCAGCGCGTCAGATGGATTGGATGCGTCAATTGAGCATGTTTTTCGATGGTCGATAGGACGAGAGCTGCAAATTGAAGGGCAGTCATTGAACGCAGCGGGAGAAGAAGAAGGGTACTTGCCTGACAGCACAGGCTTACAAAACTATTGCCAAAAAGTTAAAAATATTTACACTAAAAGCTTGATTTGTTCGACTTGTTAGACGACTTGTTTTTTCTTTAAACATTTGAAGCAATTTGTTTTTAAACATGGATCGACAATTAGTTTCTTAATCATTGGGTAGGATATTATATTGGGTTGGTTGTTCGATAAAAGAAATTCTTTCCTACCCTTAATTTGTTAATGACCAAAAGCGTTGTAAATAATTCAAATGACAGGTAGCTGTAGTATTTGATCATCAATGTATTGTTTTTTTTTTACATCTCAAACTTTAACTTTTACAGCACGTCCCGATTTGTTCAATCGATTTAAAAATTCAATTCTGACTTGAGTTAAGCTATGAAAGATATTCAGTTATCAATCAAATTACCAGAATTCAGCTATTGGAATCTCCGTATAAGACCTATGAATGCTACTAAAGTTTAATTTACAGTACCGTTCATAATTGTATAGAAATTTTAAGCAGGCGTACCGTCACTTAGAATTTGATTTTTCATAACTTTTTATTCTGATGATGCGATTTCTATAGAATTTTGAACGAATGTTTCCACAGAAAAATCATGTTTTATGATTAACAACCAGTCTATTTCAATAAAAATTTCAAAACAATATTGTGAGATTCTGATTTCTAAACACAAATGGATCATTTGTTCAGTTTTTTCTATTCTTTATTGCCTTTGTCAGGCATTTTTTGACTGATTTGTGGATGGAAAAGATATTGTTTCTGATGAATCGTCCAAAATCCTATAGAAATCGCATTCCGAGGTTCATGCCTGAAATATTGTAACTCGGGTAACTTTTGATCCCATCGATAGAACTTTTCAAAAACTTCAGACTTACTAACTTTATATTTCAATCACTCTGCAAAATTTCAATAAAAAATGTGGCGTAGTTTCTGAGATATTCAAGTTTGAATGATTTCACACACACACATAGCTCATATTTTGTGATATAATAGTGTGATTTTTCATCTATCTTAAGCATAAAATTTGATAAAAAAATATCTTCAGAGTATAAAGTAATGGAAGTTCTAAGTCGAAGTGACAGTGTGGGTGTTTCTAATTTCTATACAATTATGAACGGTACTGTATGTTACTTAATTTATCGGTAAAATCTGTAAAAAGTGATGTCCTTTTAAGTAAGAACAACTCAAGATTATGAAATTTTATAGACGGATAGAAAGTTAGAAGAAATGAAAGATGATGAAAATGAGCGGAATTTATTAGAAGCATTAAACATCATCACATACTATTTTTTTTTTCAAGTTAGGGCCAACTACTATGAAGTGATACAGATAGAGTTGCGTCAACCGCCACACATTTGTAACCAGGCGTGGTTCGCCCCACAAGCAGAAACTTACAGTGCGAACGAACAGTTCGCAGACATTTCAAACTTAAAATTTTGGAATTGCGAAAGCGAAAGTATGTTATCATTTTAATAAAAAGTTTTGCGCCAGTTAATTTTTTAGGTTATTTATTTTTTATCTTTTTCAAACAAAGTAATTTAAGAGCTATTAATACGAATACGTTAAAACGAATACATTTTGTATATAACATCAAGTCTCTTATTGTAAAAATTCATTCACATGTACCTATCAATATCATCATGAAAGTTTAGAATTGATTGAAAAATTGATTCCAGCACGAGCGGAAGAATCCGGTCACGTGCTGCATTTCCCTGATCGGTTACATTTCGCGCCAGAACCCTTATGGGTAGTTAGGCCATTATCGGAAGAAGCAGACTGGAATAAGCGCGTCCGCTATCATCATTTACAACAACATGCTGTCGTTTCGGTTTTATGGTGCTTTTCGTCGTCGTCGTCGGCTTCTTATTTTTGTTTTCCTCTCCGATAAGTAGCAAGTCGATCGGATCGGGTAATGCCGGCTCAGAATGAAGTAATCGTTAGAAGTCGGATGAAGTCACCTGCTCTGCGCTGCTGTAATTATGATTGTTATTAGCAATGATGTTAGACAGCAAGTAAACACGGAGAAATCATCCAAATGCGAATAAAAGCCGCCCTTTTAACTGGAATGAGAAGCGCTCGAACTTGAAGGCGGTTTTTCAATAGAAATTCCTGAAGGAGAAATAGGTACTTTGTTTTTAGTTTTTTCGTGTTTTCCAAAAGATACTTTAACTTTCGGTTGGTATTTCACATTTTGTTGGAGCTCGTAACCTATTCATTTCTTTAATTTCTAGTTCTTGCTTATGAATTAGAAGTTTCCGGACAGTTAAAAGTTGTCGAAAATATTGCTTCCGACCTAGCGCTCGAGGAAAAAGAGGAAAAATTCATTTTCTATCCTTTCAAAATACCCACCGCGTGTTGCCATGCTGCGCCTTCCATCGACCATCGATTTAAATTTCTGTCCTTTCACTTGTCCGTTCCGTTTTCCATTTTTTCAGTTTTTTTTCTTTTTTTGATTGTTGCTTTGTGTCGTCCATTTGGGAACAACGATAGACCCTGATAAGTGATGCGTTAAATTATAATTTGTTTTAAAAAGAACGGGCCCAATAATCGAGGTTCCGATGTTACATAGTACGTAAGTAAGTTGATGAAGAAGTGCGATTGGCTAAGCTGCATCGGCGCAACTTGTGTGCCCTTTAAAATTATGTTCGTCTCGGTTCGTATTCTCTTTCTATTTCTCTACGAAGCGGTTATAATCCAATTTCCGCTTTTGATGAAGGTTTTTATGGGAACATAAAGCCACGATTCTGACGTCGCGTCGTTCTGAAACGTCGTCGTAGTCCCGGCACAAGCCAATCGCAAATGGATTAAGGTTGTGGTTCTAAATTTATTCACGTTTGACATGAAACCCTCATGCATAAAAGATGGTGCCTAAAAATACGATGTCAAAACGTCTTGAGACAAAATCGACAGTTGAAGTTAGAAAGATATCAAGCTTATGTTCTTATCAATACATAAAAAGTCATCAATTTTCACCGACCATTGCAGTTTTAGTCAGATTTTGTAACAAGTTTTGAAATTTTGTTTATTGAAGCAAACTAAATTCAAATTATAATATTAAATGATTCTTACTAACATAGAGCTAGGGCCGTATGAAAGAAGGAGGGGGCAGTTGGGGGTTAACAGCCCCATCCCTCCATGAGAGTCCCGAAAAAACAAGCGAGGTATACTAAATTACACTATATTAAATTTTTTTAATTATTATTAAAATTTGAATGATTTTATAAGGTTATTTGATAGCAATAAATTTCACTCAGAATTTTTGTCAAAATCTCGAAAACTAGTGATAAATTCTGCTACAGTTAAAAAAAATCCCTTGTTGATAGAAATTCAGTTCAGAATCTGAATTTAAATTTTAAATGAGATTTACCTCCTTTCAGAGGTCCTGGTTCCTAATTATAAAAATTGTACTTGTGTTTTCAAAGTTCCGATACTGTTTCCAAATTCGGATTCTAGATTTTCAGTTCGATTCATCATTAGATATAAGAAACTAGCTGATCCCATACGAACTCCGTTTCGTTTTCAACTTGGAATATGTCATGAACAGTTTGTATGAAAGTCAATTGCCAAGCATTTTCCAGATTCATTGTTAAGTAATAATTGCAAAAATATTGGATGATAACTTCGTCTGTCGTCTGCTACTAAATATGAAATCAGGAATCAAAAATCACGTGTATAAATTTCGATTCGATCATTGCATAACAACGCAATTATTGCCAAAAAGCTAAACCCCTTTCGGGGGCTCTTATAAAAACTTTGATATCTGAAATCGATTGTCCTTCCCTCAAAACTCCCGTGTGCAAATTTTCAAATCCATCCATTGTATAATAACGTCGATATTGCTGAAAATAGTGAAAAATGAATTTATATGGACGACCCCTTTAGTCGACCCCTGGCAAAATATTTGACATCTGAGATCGATTGTCCGTCCCTGAAAACTACCGTGTGGAAATTTTCATCCCAATCCTATGTATAATAACGTCGATATTGCAAAAATATTGAAAGGTTTATATGGACGATCCCCTTTTCCGGCCCCTTAAACTGAATTGAATACCTGAAATCCATTGCTTATCTCTCAAAACCCTCGTGTACCAATTTTCGTCTGAATCCGATGTATAATAACGACAATATTGCATCAACAGTGAATAGTTAACATGGACGACCCCTTCGGCCGACCCATGATTTTAGTTCGGATAAGTGAAATCAGTTATTTGTCCCTAATAACTCCTATGTGCAAATTTTCATCCCAATCCGATGTATAGAAACGACAATATCACTAAGATACTGAAAATTTAATATGGACGACCCCTTTTGCCGGCCCCTTACACTAAATTGGATACTTCAAATCGATTGCACGTCACTCAAAACTATCGTGTACCAATTTTCATCTGAATACGATGTATAATAACGTCAATATCTCAAAAACAGCGAACAGTTAATATGGACGACCCCTTTGGCTATCCCCTTACACAAAATTAGACACCTGAAATCGATTGCTCGTCTTTTAAAACACTCATGTGTAAATTTTCAACACAATCCGACGAAAAATAACGTCAATATCGTGAAAACAATATTTGTCTTGTATGGACGACCCCCTTCAGAAGGGGTCATCCAAAAATCTGAAATCATTTTTCATCCTTCCTGGTCCTAATGAGTATCCATGCCAAATTTCAGCTCTCTAGCTTTTAAGACGGCTGAGTCTATAGAGGACAAACAAACAAACAAACATACAGAAATTGCTTTTTATATATACACTGGATTCTTTTTTTAAACGATTGTTGTGTTCGTGCAAAAAAAGAAATCGTGTAAAAAAAGTTCGAAACAACCGGGCAAAATTCATCGCTCATTTTGAATAAAGTGGCCAACTTGGACTGTAAATCGATCATTTCCAACCAGCTAGACCATTCTGAAATGATTTGAGTGAAACAAGGAAGCTCAAAGATTTGTTTTGAATGGCCCTGTTTTGGGTTTTAAGCCACGGTTGTTCCGGAACTTCCGCAGAGTCTCTAAGTGGCCATTCCGGCAAATGTTTCCGTCGGGAAGCAACGTCCGAATCCATTTACCACCCTAGAGTGGTTCGGACAAAAAGCGGAAATGTGTAGAACCAGTTTTTAAAATGTTCAAAAATCGTCTTATTCCGAGAAAATCGTTTAAAAAAGTCGTTTAAAATAAAACCGTGTAAAATAAGATCGTTTAAAAAAAGAATCCAGTGTATAGATGAAAAATTGTATTGAAATCCTGATTCATATTTGGATTTGCAATTCATACAAAATTTGATTCATAATTTTCGAAACTTACATGCATTTTCAATATTTGGATGATAATTTCCGAATATGAACAAATTATAGAAACCATTCTGCATTTTTGTTTCTTATTCAGATTCAGATTGCAGAGATCAAATAAGACAAAGCTTCTAAATAGCGATCTTGAATTGAAAACTCAGATCATCATATTTATATTTCAATTAAGTTTCACAAGTTGGATTTAAAATAAATAATTGAACTAATGAGATCAGGTTGAAACCAAAAACTTTGAAATTTGAGCTTTCCAGAACTATTTTCGTACGTAGCCAGACCGAGAAATTCCGTAAATGATTTAAATTTAACATTCCGAAACCCGGATAGTATCCGGGAAAATCTGAGCAAATTCCAGGCGATAATCCAAATATATATTAAGGAAAAAGTGAAAAAAAATATTTGAAATTTAATTTTTTTTTGTCGAAGTACATTATAGCTGCGTTCAATTCGTTAAAGCCATCCGAAAAAAAACTGGTTATTTAAAAAAAAACTAATTTTGAAAAAAAACTGTTTGTATGTAAAATCAAAACTGAATTTGCGATTTTTGTTTAATTTACCTAATAATGCTAATAAAACCGGACAAAATCCGAGCAGTGTCTTCCAATAGCAAATTTCACACAAAATCGACACGAAATTAGCATGACCCTCTCAGAACGCAATGAAACTTTGTGGGCATAAAAATCTCACCTAGTATAGAATTTGGTATACTTAGTTTTCTCAAAATTATCTAGACTAACATTTGAATGGGCAAAACTTTTCAGGAAAAAATTAAAAAAAATGTCAGCTCGAAAATAACAATTCCTACACAAGTGTGGTTCATGATAGAGTTTTGGAAAACAATTGATTTTGTTTTTCGAAATCTTACACTGAGAAAAAATGCACTCCAAAAATCAAAACTCCATTTGCATCTTTGATGAATTCAGATTTCAGATTCAGATTTCAGATTAAGATTTCAGATTCCGATTTCAGATTCAAATTTCAGATTCAGATTCAGATTCCAGATTCAGATTTCAGATTCAGATTTCAGATTCAGATTTCAGATTCAGATTTCAGATTCAGATTTCAGATTCAGATTTCAGATTCAGATTTCAGATTCAGATTTCAGATTCAGATTTCAGATTCAGATTTCAGATTCAGATTTCAGATTCAGATTTCAGATTCAGATTTCAGATTCAGATTTCAGATTCAGATTTCAGATTCAGATTTCAGATTCAGATTTCAGATTCAGATTTCAGATTTCAGATTCAGATTTCAGATTCAGATTTCAGATTTAGATCATTTTAAAGATTCCAGATATTAGAAACAGATTACACGTTTCAGTTTCAGATTTTTTTTATTTTAATTTTTTTCTCTTATTTTTACATTTATTTATTCAAATGTAAGGACACGGTTATTTACTCTTAAATAAAAGTTACATAGAAAAATCTGTTTCAAATTCAGAATTCAGAAGCAGATTTCAAGTTTCAGAAAATTCAAAACTTTTTTATTTATGAAAATTACAGATTTTTATGGCTGGTAAACGGTGGATAATGTGCAACACGAGACCCCATAGTGGTCATATCACCTCTTATTCACAACTCCTATCTCTACCTCCCCGCGGTGCCGGCTGGGGTGCGAGTAACCTAAGCGGAGATCGGGTACCCAACCCCGGTGGATGCTTTGGTCGCATGCAGACTGAGAAGGTGGCCGCACGCGTCTGTTCCCCAGGTCAGGGGCGGCGTGCAACAACAACCGAGCGTCTGTTCTCCAGGTCAGGGGCGGCTCAAACAGCGTCTGTCTTGCAGCAAGCGGCTGAATTTATGAAATGCGGCTCCCGCCAGCTAAGTCCAAGATGGCAGCCCCATCGCGGGATAGGGACTTTAGGCTAACAACCTACTGCTCCCGATTCATAACTTGTTACGGAATCCGAAAGAAATGACCGATCTGGAACTTTGGCGACGACTTTTAGCATGAAAACACGGACACGAATTGGAACTTGGAATGTTTTAACCCTTGCCCAACAAGGCAAACTGGAACAACTTGCTAGAGAGGCTAGCCGCCTCAAGCTTGAAATTCTGGGACTGAGCGAAGTCCGTTGGCCTAATACTGGAGAACACAAGACACAATCCGGGCAAGTCCTGCTTTACTCTGGCATACGAGGAGAACATGCTACTCGGGAACGAGGAGTTGGTTTCCTGTTAAGCCCGCAGGCCTACGCGGCCCTCATTAGATGGGAACCGATAAACGAAAGAATAATCGTAGCCAGATTTAGAACACGGGTTAGAAACCTTACAATGGTCCAGTGTTATGCGCCAACTGACGTTGCCGATTTGCAGGAGAAAGAGCAATTTTACAGTCAACTGAACAGCGTGGTAGAGAGAATTCCGAAGGGTGACATTCAAATCCATTTGGGCGACTTCAACGCAAAGATTGGCTCCGACAATCAAGACCTTGAGCGCATCATGGGGCGCCATGGCCTAGGACAGATGAGCGAAAACGGAGAGCTGTTTGTAGAATTTTGTGGCAATAACAACATGGTGATCGGTGGATCGCTCTTCCCCCATCGACCAGCACATAAGGTCACTTGGGTATCCCGAGATGGCCGAACAGAAAATCAAATTGACCACATCTGCATCAGCCGAAAATGGAGAAGGAGTCTTCTTGATGTTCGCAACAAGCGAAGCGCAGACATTGCATCTGACCATCACCTCGTCCTTGGCGAGATACGACTGAGAGTTGCGCGTGTCCAACGGCGCGAGGAGAAAGTCGGGTGTCGATACGACGTCCGCCGGTTGGAGAATCCAGAGGTGAAAAGGGCATACGTTGAACAGCTAGAATCCCGGGCCTCGGAGCTGCCGACAGACGGAACAGTCGAAGAACAGTGGTGTGGAATCAAGAATGCCTTTATCACGACGAGCCATGGTACTCTCGGTAAAGTTTGTGGAAGAAGAAGTGAATGGATGTCGGATGAAACTTGGAGGATGGTCGATGATCGGAGAAAGGCGAAAGTCGGAATTGAGCAGGCATGTACCGGGTCAGCCAAAGCAGCCGCCCGCTTACGATATGCGGAACTGGAAAAGGCAGTTAAACGAGCTTGTAGACGAGACAAGAGAGCCTGGACAAACTCCCTAGCCGAAGAGGGGGAAAGAGCCGCCGCCAATGGAGATATCCGATTACTTTATGACATTTCTCGCCGCCTCAGTGGTGCAAGGACTAATGCAAGAATGCCGCTAAAAGACCGAGCAGGTCAGTTATTGACCGATCGAACAGATCAGCTCAAACGATGGACTGAGCACTTCGAACAACTCTTCCGAGTCACGAATAGCGATGGTCAACAGAACCCGCAGCTTGAAGCGCCAACAGTAAGTCGCATAAATGGCGTCAACTCGGAAGCGCCCTCGCTGGCTGAAATAGAAGCGGCAATCAAAAACATGAAATCCAACAAAGCACCTGGGATCGATTGCATCCCTGCTGAAATGCTGAAAGCCGACCCTGCCCTTTCAGCACAAATGTTGCACCGTCTTTTCGCTGACATCTGGGATACTGCAACATTCCCGGCCGACTGGATGCAGGGTATCCTCGTTAAGGTCCCGAAGAAAGGAGACCTGACAGAGTGCGGTAACTGGCGAGGCATAACGTTGATCTGTACAACCCTCAAAGTACTCTGCAAAGTGATCCTGAACAGGATCCAGGAGAAAATCGACGCTACACTCCGACGGCAACAAGCTGGATTCCGATCCGGACGATCATGTGTGGACCACATCACAACGCTACGAATCATACTGGAACAAATCAACGAATTCCAGGACTCTCTTCTGCTGGTGTTCGTTGATTTCGAAAAAGCATTCGACCGACTTAATCATGAAAACATCTGGGCGGCTCTAAGGCGACGAGGGGTCCCAGAGAAACTAGTCCATCTCATCGAAGCACAATACGAGGCATTTTCGTGCAAGGTCTTGCACGATGGTGTCTTGTCCGAACCAATCCCGGTAACTGCTGGAGTGAGACAAGGATGTATCTTATCACCGCTACTTTTCCTCATCGTAATGGATGAGATTCTGACTGGATCGATCGACTGTGCACCGAACCGAGGATTGCCGTGGAATCCTTTAACAATGGAGCAGCTGAACGACCTTGACCTGGCTGACGATATTGTTTTGCTCGCCCAAACACAACCGGACATGCAGAGCAAACTCGACAACCTCACCGAAAGCTCCAAGGCAGCAGGTCTCAAAGTCAATGTCGGAAAGACCAAGTCGATGGAGATCAACACAGGAAATCCCTCCAGTTTCATGGTAGCTGGGCAACAAGTTGAGAAAGTGGAGTGCTTCCAGTATCTTGGTAGCCAGATAACGCCTGATGGTGGTACCAGGAAAGACATCGAAACCCGGATCAGAAAGGCCCGATTTGCGTTTGCGAGTCTCCGAAAAATCTGGCGGTCACGCCAGATCTCTCTACGAACGAAAATCCGAATCTTCAACTCAAACGTCAAATCCGTATTGCTGTACGGGTGCGAAACTTGGTGCACATATGCGGTGACGACGCGAAAACTGCAAGTATTTGTAAACCGCTGCCTGCGGAACATCATCCGCGCTTGGTGGCCTGGCAACTGGATCTCGAATGAGGAACTACATCGCCGGTGTCATCAAAGGGCGCTAGAAATCGAGATTCGGGAACGAAAGTGGAGATGGATTGGGCACACGCTGCGAAAAGATGAAAACGAGATTTGCAGAGAGGCGCTTGACTGGAATCCAGAAGGTCATCGAAGAAGAGGCAGGCCCAGAAACTCGTGGCGGCGAAGCCTAGCCGCTGAAATCCGAACTGTCGACGAGAATCTTGACTGGGACCAGGTGAAGACGCTGGCTCCGGATCGTCAACAGTGGAGGTCTTTTACCACGGCCCTATGCACCGGAGGATCGGCGCGGGATCATTAAGTTAAGTAAGTACAGATTTTTAAGTTGTTTCCTTACGGTGATATGTCACCGTCACCGATATGTCATAATTTTTGTTTGGTTTTTTCTCACTGGAAAAGCTTTTTGAATTTGAAGTTTATAACGTCAGATGAAAAACTGTTATTCTTAGAAATGAAACTTAAGAAAGCAGCGACTGCAGTGAATTCATCGAAATTCGCTCCCAGATAATTGCCTCATAATTATGATGAGCTGATGCAAGCCTTAGCTTCTGGCACTTTGAGAGACACTAACAGGCTTGCCTACCTCTTCCAAAGTTAGGTTTGCTCCCTTTCACTTTGGAGGTTTTTCCTCACAGTTTACAGATTTTCAATGTTTGGAGCAATTTTCCATCGCCCGTATTATATTTATATATTCCTGCTGCTAATTAACTCTCTGTGTGGACCATGACGGAATTCGTTGCATTGCATTGATAATGTTTAAAATAACTCAAAACGAAAGCATGAGCCACCAAGTTTTTATTTTTCCCACCACCCAGCTCGTGGCATGAAATGTGAAACGGTTCTTATTGTTTTCTTCCTTTCTACGTTGGCTAAATTTCTTTCTGTCTTTCATTTGGCGTGAAATTGGTTCGCTGGATCATCATCATGCAACTTGCACTTACTTACTAAGTCACTCAAACAATTCAGAAAAAGAACGTTGCAATGGTAGCGAGGTAGTTTGTAGATCTGTTAATGCAGTTCAGGGGAAAAAATCTCATTTAGAGTTCGATATCATATGTATGTGGATTTAGGTTCCGCAACATTCCGTCATCAATCGGAAGTTTGACAATGGCCGGAATACGTTAACAGTTGGCTTCCGGCGGCGTGCTCTTTTCAATCTGTGAGATGATCAAGCCTCTGAAGCATTGATTGAAAACAGTTGCAAATTTCTGGCAAATCAATCTTCGAATCTATGGCAAGAAGTAGTTAAAACCTCTTACTTCGAGCTACCTTAGCATTACTGTCGAGGAAAAAAAACAGCTCGATAGCACGAGTGTCAAGTGCAAATTGTATCGTCGTAGCCGGCCGGGCCGGACCTTCCGAGAGGGTGGCCTCATAACAGAACAGCACCGGCCAGTTCATCTGTACAGCATTCAATCATTTTATCTCCCAGGTCACCAAAAGATGGGACCGGATCGTCAGCAATGAGCCGGCCGTAATATCTTAATGGGCTTATTGTTTTTTTTTCTGTTTTTTAAGTGCTGCCACGAGACATCTAGAATTTATTACCGGTTGTACTGAAAGCAATTAAAAGTAGTCTACGACCTTTAACCACCGACGTTTTCCAATCTCATTCAATAGTGCTGATAGTAAATCTCTGTACAGTAAAAAAAAATGCGCTGAGAATTTGTGGCATTAGCTAGAACTATTCCTATGCATAACACAAGGACTTCTAAACATTCTCAATACAATTTAATTTTGTGTTTGTTGTTCTGCTCCATGCTCAACTCCACATTCAATTGTGGTAAATTACACAAATGTTCCGAGGTACAAAGAATTTGATTTTGTTTAATTGTTAACTTTAAAGTATTACAAACCTGCGGAAGACAAGAATCTCGCTAGTAAAAAGGGCCGCTTGTAAAACGGTCGCTATTCGGTTTGGTGCTGTACACATATTATTTTTAAAATTCAAGATAGTACAGCGGAATTTTTTAATAAACCATTTAATTGAAAATGAAGAAAAGAAATGTAAATTAAGGTGATTAATATTAACATCTATGTATCATCATTTTGCTAAACATTTTTTTGTGATGAAGGGTGAATTATGACCTGATTTGAAATTTATTTTGCAATTCGGACTTATCTAGTGTTATATTGCATGTACTCTATTTCTGTGCACTGATTCTTATGTCCGAAGCTTTAAATTATGCTTGGATATAATTTAATTCACTTTCGTTCTCTGGTGTTTCGAAAAGACTGCTTAAAATTTATTTTCAAGCAAATTTCTAGATCAGGATAAGGAACATCGTTTCGAATAATTTATTTATTACATACCGAAAAAACGTGAAAAAGTAGGCGTTGCCTTGATGACACCGCACGTGTTTTTTCGGGTCTACGAATTTGTTTTTATTAAATTGATTTTTGTAATTGTGACTATTGTAATTGTGAATTGTTCGAAAAAGTGTTCAACGAGTAGCTGGAAGTCAACTGGAACATTGATCACTGGAAGTGATTTAAACGGGTTTGGGGAGGATTGTTTTTCAAATTTACTTTGAGCAAGTGGTTTGAATCGGGGAAGGGGGAAAATACGTCAATGATCACACAAATTGTGCAGCCAATGATTGAATTTGTGGTAATTTGTGGCAATTTGTTAGAGAAAATTAGAAGGTTTGAGTTCAAATGAGAGAAACCAGTGCTCAGAGAGAGTGAAAATGTGCAAATTGTTGCAAATTGTTGCCATTTGTGAAGCAGTTGTGGAATTTTGATCATTTCCAAGGGCGGTTTATCCAGAAAAAAAAAATTGTTAACTCTGGATTGAATGACGTAAATACAGATTAACTTCGCAGGGAGAGACAGAGATTGATAAATAAAACAAGTACTTTATTCGGTGTTGAATGAAGCATTTTCTGATAACTATGTCTTCAGGATTAAACTCCATTCGCACTGGATTCAATACTATCGTTATATGGCCTGCCTTCGACCAGACCGAACTGAGCGCCATTAAAAAATTTAAAAACAACTGATACTTGCAGGATTGCCGAAGTAAATGAAAGACTTGAAAATAGTTTTACGTCTTTATTGTTTGACGTCTCGAGATATTCTAACGCGATTACAATTATGGAATCCGCAGCCTCCTGATCTAGCTAAAAATAGGCTAACGTGATTGATCCTAAACCCTACAGCTCGGCCATTCTGACAAATGCATCGTCCTCGATGCGTATCCAAGGTCAGCTTTCATTGGGGCCCCAATGTTTAAGATTAACAGGATCAAAAACACTAGAAAACGGAACTCGTGTTTGCTGACAACCATCTAAGTCGTTGATTACATAACGGTTGTTTGGTAAAATCTTCTTAACAACATAAGGACCTTTGAAGTGAGCTTGTCACTTAGATGATTCTCCTGGAATTCCGCGTTGTGGAATGTACACCAGATCCCCTTCTTTATACACTGACTGAATTTTACATTTTGAATCATACTGTTTCTTATTATAAAGTTGTATTGTTTATTTACCGCATTAGCTTTGTTTCGAATTTCTTCCAAATTTCTTTCTAATTCCTGATTTTTACTAACCATTTTTTGAATTATAAGATTATTGCCTTTTCTCTGATTTACACCAAATAAAACTTGTGATGGAGTATTTGAATAGATTTACAATAAGTATTGTTCATATAATATTCAGTATCGTTCAAAAGTGGACTGAATCCTTTACGCGGGTTAGAGTCTAAAAGTTTGGCCAAAACGGGTATGATAATTCTATTAAATCTTTCAACTTGTCCATTAGCTTTAGGACAAGCAGTTGCTGTTAAAATATGTTTAACACCACTTTCATTCAAATAATTTTTGAAACTACAAGCTGTAAAGGGTGATACGGTCAAAATTTGGTCAAGGGAAAACGCGTGTAAATCGGTGAAATCGTTTATTTAAAAAATCAAATTAAATTTCTTTTTCAAGTTTAATTAGTATAAAATTCAGGAAAAATATTCAGTTAGGCTTCCGCTTTTCCAAATTCGAATTGCCGGGCCCTATGCTTAACCCCTGCCATCACATCTTGTACAGCCACCTTGTCCACCTTCTTCGCCGCAGAAAGCCAGTTTGCCTTGAACTGCTGCTCGACCTTAGCAGTTTTTTTGGTCTTCTTTAGGTTCCGCTTGACAATAGCCCAGTATTTCTCAATTGGGCGGAGCTCTGGCGTGTTGGGAGGGTTCTTGTCCTTGGGAACCACCTGCACGTTGTTGGTGGCGTACCACTCCATGGCCTTTTTACCGTAATGGCAAGATGCCACATCCGGCCGAAACAGTACGGAGCAACCGTGTTTCTTCAGGAAAGGCATCAGATGTTTATTCAAACACACTTTCTTGGTTGACTGTCCCGGAAGCTATGAAAATGCTGCTTTTCAAGCCACAGGTACAGATGGCTTGCCAAACCAGATATTTCTTCGCGAACTTTGACAGTTTCATGTGCTTGAAAATATCTGCTACCTTTCCCCTTCCTTTTGCCGTATAAAACTCCTGTCCCGGAAGCTGCTTGTAGTCCGCTTTGACGTAGGTTTCGTCGTCCATTACCACGCTGTCCAACTTCGTCAGCATCGTCGTGTACAGCCTCCGGGATCGCGCTTTGGCCTTCGTATTTTGTTTATCATCGCGATTTGGAGTCACTACCTTCTTGTAAGTCGATAATCCGACCCGTTTTTTGGCTCAATGCACGGTTGTAGACGATACACCCAGCTTATTTGCGGCATCTCGGAAAGAGAGGTTAGGGTTTCGCTTGAAACTACCGGCCAATGTTCCGAAAATCAATCATTTTCTATCAGCCATGCTTTACTGCATTCAGAGTCAAACAATCGAAACAGTCATTTTTTTCTCTCTAACCAAATCATATAAACAATCATGTATGACAACGACGCTGCTGCATTTGATACATTCCCAAAAACATGATGTAGTAGAGAAGGACGCAGACTATCAGTAACGAACGTCTCGATGGTGATTGCCTTCCTTGATGGTTTTCAACCATCTAGGATCACAACTGATATGTATCAGTTCCGAGACATGTGTAAAGGTTACATCATGATTTTTAATTTTTCGCTTTGCGTATAACAACAAAAACATTACTAAGTAACCGCAATGAACTGTCCAGCATGTCTTACGGCTTTTTTCAACATGTGGTCCTAGTATTTCGTCATATTTTCCTTCTAATACATTCATGATCGTCTATCAATAACGAACGATATAAACAATGATTCGAGGATAGACGTGAATGAACGATTGTGGGAGCGACGTTAAAAATGTATCATCAAGTGTGTCGATCATCATTGACTAGCCACGTGACGAAAAGCACCGGTAGCCCCCGATGGGGCATGGTATATTTTTATGTATCTAGTTAGTGTTGATGTTCGACAAATATTCAACGAATACTTCTACCACGTGCGTATCACAGCACTCGGAGGTATAAGTATTCTAGCATGAAATGAATCCTGATTGCTTTCCTTGGGCGATTTTCCGAACATTGCTACCGGCAACTCTTTTTGTCGTCTCAGCGGCTTCCGGTTTTCGATTTCCCCCGATCCAGACTTCCTGGCTGTCGACATACGTTCCCCAAACACTTTAATTACATTTGTAACGGTTGATTTGGCAACTTTTAGCGATTTTGCCAGCTTTGCGTGCGAGTAGCTCGGATTTTCGCGATGGAGGAAAATTTTGATACGCTGCTCTTCTTTCTTGGACGGCATTTTGACAACTGAAGAGTGAATTCCAAAATCAAAATAGGAGCAACATTCTACAAACACACACCTTCGAAATGAGGGGTGTTTTTCTAATGCAAAATTGAAAGAAATATATCAAGTTGATATTGACCAAATTTTGACCGTATCACCCTTTATAATATTTATAATGAATATAACAAGAGCATTGAAGGGATAATCCCATTCATAATAAAACGAAAAGCGATCTTGAATTGCTAATCCTATGAATTATTGTGACCAGCCTTTTTTGACTGCTATCGGACTTGTTCATGGGACATTCTATTACGCTTCATAATAAAAATACATTTATGTGGTTATTTCTATTTTTTAAAGCATCTTTAAAAAGCTGTATGATCAAGATGTTCAACATACAAATAGTCAAACTAGTCATTTTAACTGGTACGGTTGTATAAGTGCTAAAAAGTCCTTAATTGGACAACTGAGGAAAAATCGGTGGCTGCCATTCACAGTGACTGAAAAGCAACTTTTACATCCTTATCTTATGTCATACTGCAGAACACCCTTTATCGAAAAAACGGGCAACAAAGCTGATCCTGCTGTCAAGCTCGAACATATGCACATTATGGACGAATCGATACAAAAGTACCATAAAGTGCCAACCCGTCAATTTGTAGAAGTGGGAGCTAAATAAAGCAGGTAACGTGCATATTGATGAAAAGGTGCGAAGCATTACCGTGATCGTGTAAATGACGGACCAAAGCACAAAAACACAAAAGAAACGAGAGCACAACCGTGATCACATATGGGATGATGAACGGGTGTTGGGTTTGGATTCTTTGTGCGTTTATGTTGTGGAACATCGGCAAACTGACCTGCCGCTGCCGCTGCCGCCGTCAATGAAATCAAAAACCACCGGTATTGAGTTGTAGATATGTAGGTATCCCTTCAGCTATTCATACGCAAAATTGTGCGGGTGTGGTGACGCGATAAAACGGACTTAAATACATGTGATGCAGATTTAGGCAATCATATGCAGGAGGGTCGATCGGACGGGATATTGAGCATATGGCAGCAGCGATGTTTTCGTAGCGAGCAGCTGAAACTAAATCCGGCGATTTTATTGATCGCTCAATTACGGGTTGCAGGCACGATTTGAATCTGTCGGGGAAGTAGAACATTTATTATAGTTATTCAGAAAAGAGATGAATTAAACATTGTCTAAACCAATTCTAGCTTAAGCCGTTTGTAGTCGTTGGAAATTCTGGGCCAGTCGCATTTTTTCTAAATTATATGTAGGTAGTTGTTAACATGATTTAGGCCCTTTGTATCTTTTCTGTCACTTTCGCTTATTTGTACGTATTAGATAAAGATGTACATGTGACGTAAAATTTATTTTACATTTTTATCCGACTTTTCAAAGTTAGTTTTGAATTCGACGAAACTTCCAAGGTTAGTTCACTTTTTCTGTTCCTTTCATTATTACTTGGTTATGTACAAGTGTACTCTTAAATGGAAGTAAAAAAAAGTTTTTTAAGAATATTAGTTCAAAACAATCCATGAAGCAATAAACATAAACAAAAACAAAAACTTTTCGTATACAGTACAGTTGATAATTATATAGAAATTGGAAGCTCGCGTTCTGTCATTTTGACGTTGAACTTCCATAACTTTTTACTCTGATTATATTTTTTGATCAAATTCTCTGCATAAGATAGATCAACTATCACACTATTATATCACAAAATTTGAGCTTTCTAAAGATTGTGTGGCCAGAGATACAGTAATTCTACGAAAATCTGACTTTTTAGACTTTTACCATTCAAACTGCAATATCTCAGGAACTACTCAACGCCTTTTATTGAAATTTTGCAGAGTGATTGTTGAAATATTAAGTTAACATGTCTGAAATTTTTGAAAAGTTCAATCGATGAGATAAAAAGCTACGCGATGTACAATATTTCGACCATAACCTTAACAAGCGATTTCTATAGAATTTTGGACGAATGTTTCCATAGGAAAATCATATTTTATGTTCAACAACCAGTAAATCTGTTTCAATGAAAAACCTGAAACAATTTTGTGAGATGCTGATTTCACACACAAATGGATTTTTTATTCAATTCTTTCTTTTCTTCGATGCTTCTGTCAGACATTATTGGACTGATTTGTGGATGAAAAAGATATTGTTCTCATGAATCGTCCGAAATTCTATAGAAATCGCATTTTTAGCTTCATACCTGAAATATTGTGCATTGCGTAACTTTTTTATCTCATCAATAGAAATTTTCAAAATTTTCAGACATTTTAACTTTATATTTCAACAATCACTCTGCAAAATTTCAATAAAAAGCGTTTAGTAGTTTCTGTGATATTGCAGTTTGAACAGTAAAAGTCCAAAAAGTCCGATTTTCGTTGAACTTCTGTATCTCTGGCCACACAATCTTTAGAAAGCTCAAATTTTGTGATATAATAGTGTGATAGTTGATCTATCTTATGCAGAGAATTTAATCAAAAAATATAATTAGAGTGAAAAGTTATGGAAGTTCAAAGTCAAAGTGACAGTGCGCGTGCTTCCAATTTCTATACAATTATGAACGGTACTGTATATGCCAAGCTGAAAAGATCAAGTTTCACATTAAATAAACTATTTCTTCCCAAGTGCCCCAATTTCTTCAGGAGAATATCTGAAACTGATTATTTTTTGATAAAGATTATTAAACTCGAAATTCCAATCAAAATAATGTAGCTAAACCCTTTTTAGTATTAGTACCTTATCTGATTTGAAATGATGAAAATTAATTTCAAATATGAATTTGAATTAAACTCTTGAAAAAGATAACAGACAATTTTTATCTTTTATTTATTTATTTATTTTTTTTTGAAATCTCGAGTCATGAATCTAGTTGAATTTTAAAATTAGAAACATTTTTTTTGTAAAATCGCATCTTATCAATATAATTTCTCTCCTTTTCATTTTTTTTTTTCTTAGAGACGATAAGCCAAAACAAAAATCAGGTGTTCTAAACTGGATTCTGTCTCAATCTTAATGATTTGGAATACAAGTTAGGATTTTTTAAATTCTGATTTAAACATCTGTATTGCTTAAATCCAAATTTTGAATCTTGTTTCGTGTCTGGACTTTGAATTCTGAAATCTACCATGCAAGATTCCAATAATGTTTTTCAGTTGTAAAGCTCATTAAAAAGACATATTGAAAACTGAGCTCAATATTTTATTTTTTCCTCTTGAGAACTCTAAAACTAAATACTTTGTGTTCAATTCAGTGATGCGAATGTCATCCAAAAGACAGTGACATGACAATTGCATAACATTTTCCAATGACATTCGAAAAGATCTCAATGACATTGACGGTCATCAAAAAAAAAAGTTAAACGACTGGAGAAAATGTTATTCAGTTTTGCAGACAGAAGACAGAAGATTCTGTAGGTCCTCCGACTGTCGGAATGACATTTTTGAATGTTGGATTCTGTGACTATTATGGAAAAATTAAAAAAACCTCATGATTTAGACAGTCATGAAGTTCATTGGCTACGGCCAATCTGGTCGGATCCGGAATCCAAAAAATCAAAATGATCAAGTTTTAACTTGCGACACATGAATAGAAAGCTCGTGATCTGTACATGATGGGAATTGATAGGAAAAGTGGTTCGGGGCCATCTGGTCCTTGCCACGGCCAATATGACCGGTTCTTGAATCTGAAAATCAAAATGAAAAGTGGGTTCAATAATCTTTTTTCGAATATTTTTTTCAGGAAATACTAAGAGATGGTAAAAAAATTTAAGAAGAGAAGGAGAATTTTATTTTCTCCTTAGAACTCTAAAACTAAAAATCTTGTGTTCAATTTCAATACTAATTCGAAATCTAGATTTTGGATAATTCCTCATATTGTAGAGAGGTTTGCTAATTTTAACTTTCCATTTTTGACAGTTATAAGTTTATAATTATTTCTTCTTGTTTGTATAGTGAGCTCAAATGGTAGTAATATTTTTAATAGATGAAAAATCTATCAAAAATCATGATCGTTGTATAAGAAGACCTTTGATAGAGCATTCTGAGAAAATCTTCAATATTCCTTTTTCAATCACATCGTAAAATTCTATCGTCAGAGTGCTATTTTTTGCATCGTCAACGGGAATCCATTATTGTCATCAGAACTCCTTGAGATGTAAGCTGTAAGCACCCATCTGTGCGAGAACATTAAGAGAATCCTGTTGCGCATGCAGCATGCAGCATTTTCAAGAGGGCACTCGAAAAGGGACAATAAATTTCTGTGATTTTCGCCACCAGTCACGGTTCACATCAGGGATCTTTCCTCTTTCTGAATGTGTTTTTGTCCTTTAAGTATATCCGGACGATACGCTCTAGGACGTTTGTTGTAATATTTCATTTGAGATGAACTTTTGTGGTCTGGCAAGAACATCAATTGTTCTCGAACCCCGGGGCAAGCAAACGGTAAGCTTGTTTTCAGAAATATATGACATATCCCTATGGCAACAGATCTGAACATGATTAACTTACATCTAATAGAAAGGCCTTATCAAAGAAGGGTCTTGAGTTAAGAATTTTATGACATAAATATTTTGTACATTTTGTTGAACGCAACTTTACACGTCTTGTCATCAAACGATGTTTGATGTATTCAACAGAGTAATTAATGATTATTTCGGGTACCTTCCAGAGGGACCAATAATTATGTAAGGCAGGACGAAACATTCGAGTTGACAAAAACCGTTTTCACCTGGAGCGTCTTTTCACCGAATTCGAATAAGTATCCAGATAAATTAATTCGCCTAACTGCTGTTTGCTCATTAGACAACAGGAAGCACGACACACAGTCCCGGTCCCGTGTAAAACCGGTTCCTTACGCGTGGCCTGCGATGTCCAAAAATTCATTGCCCTCAGTTTGGGACCCTGCAATTATCTGAGCCGAGAGGTCCGCTGGAGAACACAAGTGATGTATAGTGCAGCTTTGCATAATTTCGATCAACAATAACGATGGCCTTACGCGCTCCGATGTATGGCCGGACATCAGGGCCCAATCGCATTGCCTTGCCGGACAGGGGCCGATCGATCGTTACGCGCCAGAAATTTCATGGCCAAAAATCAAAAAGCATTCTGCTTCTGCTGTCCCAAAAGCTGCTGCTGCTGCTGGTGCTGCCGATGCACTTCTTCGGTTCTTTGCACTAATTTATAGGTCACATCATCTCATCTGCTGCTGTAGTGCCCCATCCATCCAATTGGACCAGTTAACCGGTTTATTTTTTCAAAACAACTTACCCCCGAAAACAAGCCTTATGTGATAAGATTGTGCGGATGAGGGCTTTTCGGTATCGCGCATAGTGTGCATCGAATGTCGAAAACAGCGAATGCAATAACTACAGGAAACTGTTTCTGGAAAAGAAATAGGCTTTAAACTTTGAATACGATATACGGGATTCAAAATAAATATTTTTTTTTGAGATTTATTTGTATTTAAAATTGATACCTAGCTTTCCAAATTGAAATCTTTCTGTCTAAATAAAAAAATATATCTTTCTTGTTTATACACGTGGTTGCACGATTACTTGATGATATTAAACTGTGTTACCTGTGGTTGCTTTGATGAATTCTGTAAAAAAACGAATAAATTTCGACATATTCGAAGCAAGTATTCTGGCACACGTGGTCATTTCAATTTTACCAGCAGTATTGAATGCTAAATCAAAAATCACACTTCAAATGCCATCAATGTATCTCCATTTCTCCCACTGTGCGAACTGATAAAAACCTCGATTTTTCTCAATGCTATAATCACGTTATGACGATGATTAGCGGTGGCATGGAACTGGCGTGTACTCCTCCAGCAAAAGCTGTGGTGAATGAACAGGATCTTTTTCCAATAAGTCCATCAGCAGGCAAGCAGGTATCAAGGATGCTATCCTATGGGGGCATGGCTGGTTTTTAAATGCGCAAAAAATTGACAGAAGGCACATCATTGTAAATAAACAAGTTTTTCGCTCGGCCGCTCTTAGGAACTTATGATGCAGGATCCACTCAAAAACAACCAAACATAAAAAAGAGTTGAACCTCGCGATCATCAACAAGCCAACGGCAACTTAAGTCACGACATAAGCAAGTAGGTATTTTCTCCGCTGTATCATCGCGTATCACTTTGCATCTGATTTGACACATGCATGGAGGGTGCAATTCATGGGCACTTATCCTTCGATAAGTTACACTTTACATTGTGACGGATGATGTATCTTTTGACATATATTTTATCAAGTTTAAAGTATAGATCGGTTGTTTGGTGAAATGATTGGTTAGGTATGAAACATTCAATCATGCGCCTCCAGTTTGCAGCTATAAGAGGTGTAGGATACCTAAATTATTTTCATTCAAAGACGTGGATTTTTCTCGCTTCTGAAGTAAAATGCATCGAAACATTTTTGGGAAGAGTAATATTTTTAATATTCATGGTCAGATAAGAGGAAGAAAATGTTCCTGGAAGTTGTGTTCAGATGATATCGACTTCTAGTTTTAGCCGAAAACCTTTTAAAAAGCGTTGAAAAAATAGTTTTTTTTTACCGTTAAACGGATACAACTTAGGCAACGTTGCTATAAGTGATTGACGAAAAAGTACAAAGACATGAGCAGAATTATTACAAAAACTATCCAATAATTGTACCAGTTTACAATCATTTTACTGTACTAGAATTACCTATTTTTAAAACTTCGGGCCGTTGAAATAATTAAAGCAATCGATTGCTTTGATTCAGTAGAATTCTTCAACCAAGTAGGCTCACAATAAAAATGACATAATAAAATTCCTATCCATCTAAAGTGTGGTAACGTAAGAAAGTGGACATTTGAATTAAAAAAACATGGTAAAAAATGGAAGAGTTCACCAGAGTTTTCCAAACTGCGCCATGTTTGAGTTCAGCAGTGCACTAGATTGGACTACGCACTCATGACTGCGACATTTCTGCGAACTCGAACATTTGTACGACCTGTCAAAGCAGTTAAAATCAAAGTGTCAAAGCACTTTTCATTCAGCCTTTGTACGGAATACTTTTTTCAACTTTTTTAATTTTAACCAAAAAACGATAAGCGTCAAGAAAAATTCTCTTTTAAAATTGTTTATTGCATTTTTGATGCATTAAAATAATTTTAAATATTTTCAGTTCCATGATTTAAGCCAAGGACTAAAAAAATCGTATCCAAATCGGAGCAGCCAAGAAACAAAACCGCCCATAGTTCACAAAAGTTCTGATTACAGTAGGTTCGCGACTCAGCAAACTCGTGATTGTAGAAGATTTTTTTCAAGGGGAATCCGATCGCCAGAAAACCGTGAGCGAGTCGTGGCAGAAAACCTCGCGAACCTCGCGATTCTGGTTCGTGAACCAAATTGGAAAACGCATTGCATACTTGATGCTCGTGTTTTCCGAGTCGTTATTTTGTCTCCACATGGTTGTTGATTGCGCCAAATGCAACGCGTGTACAGATGAAATAAAGCTTAGTTCTTTTAGAAATGGGACACTTTCATTTGCTAATAGCTCGTTAACTAGTTATTGGATATTGAAAATTTTGACAGCATTTTGTTGCCTGTAAAAAGTACTTTTCGACCTATTTTTTTCAAAATTTAAAATTCACGCGTTTTTGAGATATGTACGATGCAAGAGAAAAAGAATAAAATAATTTTGCACAGTTTCCTTGAAAATACGTCATTATCAAATTGACAGCTGACAAAACCGTTGATTATTCAAAGAATTACTGAGTTTTTGTGGTGGATAAGTATGCAAACACTGTCAATAATGTCCACAAAGTTCAAATCAAGCATTGGAGAGAAGCACATGATCGGCAACAACGGTTAAGGATCATCAAGGAAGTCAAGTCTCATACCAGCATTTTTAATTTTCAATAAACGAAAAACTAAGGGTAGATCGCTGAAATGTCCAAAACAATTTTCTCCGATAAGCTGAAAGTGTTGCCTAGTGATGACTCATTGAAATCCAACCTCAAACGACCATTTTTTGATAGTTACAAAGCTCTTAAGCTGTAAAACCGATACCGAAAAAAAAAACGTTCAAAAATGTGGTCAAAAATAATCAAATTTGTTCATTTCGAAACAACTGTATCCACTAAAATGCTTCCAGTTTCCAGTTTCCAGAGAAGTATTGGACCAAAAAGTATCAGAAATTGAAGAAGGAGGGTGAATCCACCTAAAATATAGATTTTACGAAGTATAAGTTGGAGAAACTGATCAATACCATGGCTGAAAAAAGTGTGCGCCGGCCAATGGGAGATACCAAGAATAAAGTAGAAATTTCTTTAACAAAAAACGGTAAATATTTTTTTTCAAATTTTTTCATGAAAGATCATAACATTACCTTCTTTTTCTTCATAGAAAGTATTTCGTTCAAACGAATGGTTTTTTAGATACACGCATTCGTAACTGTCCCATTTCTAAAAGAACTAAGCTTTAAATCGATTTTTCAAAGTTCTCATAACAATTTGTTAAACAGCGTCAAATTTGACAAATTTGTTTACAGAGTTTCGGAAGGATGCGATCTGGCCCAATGACAGATAGAAAAAATATTAATTTAATGATCCAAAGGATAAAAAGTTCCTCCAACTCCTAAAAAGATGTATGGAGTGGAGGAAGGATCCAAATTGGACCATCACAAAGAAAAAATAGGAAAATTTGTAAATCAAAAAAGCTTCAAATCCAATCTAGAAAGGTACTACTTCTACTACTGCAAATTGAGGAACTTAAACAAGTTTGGAATTTTAAATTTCATAGCAGAAATAAGGAGGAATTACCCTTGCGATGAAGTTGATGAAAGCGAGAGAAAACCATCAATATAATTAAAAATTTCAATGTTAACTCATTGCGGATCAAATACAAGATATCTTGTTTTTTCGCTTGACGCGGGTACGCTTCACTGAGAAACATTAGTCCATGAGAATCCGGGCTGGACCAACCGGGCAATTTTAAATAAAAACCTAGCAAAATCCGGGCAATTAATTTCAAAAATTCTCAAAACCTTAACCAAAATCCAGAACAAAAAAACTTTTTTCATCAGAACTTATCGACAAATTTTGAATCGTACTTTAGGATCCAAAAAACTTTTCATGATAATTTTTGCTCAAAGAAATCCGTTTTGGAGAAGTTTTTAATTTTTTTGTTTGATTTTCCAAACAAGGGAATAAAACCGGGCAAAATCCGGGTATTTTTCAATGAAATCCAGGCAACCGGGCCGGGCCGGACTGTTACAAAATTTTGTATTGAATGTCCGGGCAAACCCGGATAAAACCTAATTTCAGCTGAAAATCCGAATGATGAACAAAAAAAACAAAATTTGAAAACAAATAATTCAATGTTCACGATTCAAAATTCATTTTTCAAAATTCTTTTCTGGATTCGGAATTATAAAATTGAAATTGTGAGCTTCCAATTCCCTTTACAAATTTCATGGTTCACAATACTGAACCATAAATTATGAACTTTCAATAGAAATCCACAATTTGCCCTACAATTTTGAGTTAAAAATCCTGATGAAAAAAATTTGGATTGAAAATTCGATTTCATAAGTTCATAACTTAGTATTCGTGTTAAATCGAAACTGTGAAATTTAAATTCGAATTTGGAGTTTTGAATTCGGTACTACGAATATTTAATTCTAATTTGTGGATCAAGAATTCCCAATTCAAATAATAAAGTGTGACTTTTTCATTCAGAATTGAGATATCAGAAGTTACAGACTGATCAAGGCGACGATGGATGGAACGCAGTGCTGTGTGCGAATTTCGGGTGAATTGTCGAGTTCATTCGAATCGTGCAGGGGGCTTCGACAAGGTGATGGTCTATCCTGCATGATGTTCAACGTGGCGCTAGAAGGTGTTATTCGACGAGCGGTGGGCGAAATGCGGGGCACGATTTTCAACAGATCCAGTCAACTTATTTGCTTTGCCGATGACATTGATATAGTCGGCAGATCATCTGCGGCGGTGGAGGAGATCTACCGCAAACTGAAACGCGAAGCAGGAAGGATTGGGTTGATGATTAATACGTCCAAGACGAAGTACATGCTGGCCTGCGGATCCGAGACCGACCGAACCCGCTTGTCCAGTAATAACAATGTCACGATCGACGGCGATGAGCTGGAGATAGTCGAAGACTTTGTCTATCTCGGCTCACTGGTGACCGCAGACAATGACACCAGCCGTGAGATCCGGAGGCGAATTATCAGCGGAAGTCGTGCCTACTATGGACTCCACAAGCAACTGCGGTCGAGAAGACTTAGCCCTCGCACGAAGTGTAACCTGTATATGACGCTTATTAGACCGGTTGTTCTCTACGGGCACGAGACATGGATATTGCTCGAGGAGGACCTACGTACACTCGGAGTATTCGAGCGACGAGTGTTAAGAACCATCTTTGGCGGCGTACAGGAGAACGGAGTGTGGAGGCGAAGGATGAACCACGAGCTCGCGCGACTCTACGGCGAACCCAGTATCCAGAAGGTGGTGAAGGCTGGCCGGATACGCTGGGCTGGACATGTTGCGAGAATGCCGGACGACTGTCCTGCAAAACAGGTGTTCGCTACGAATCCGGTAGGAACAAGACGAGCGGGGGCGCAACGAGCGAGGTGGTTAGACCAAGTGGAGCGTGATCTGGCGAACGTGGGGTGCCCGAGAAATTGGAGAACGGTTGCTATGAACCGAGTGAATTTTAGGAATTATGTTCGTCAAGTTATGTCGTAAGACGGAATACTATGTAAATAAAATAAATATCAGAAGTTACCAATTCCAAAATAAGTATTCACTATTCCAATTTTAATTTCAACTGAATATTTTTGAATTTGGGATAAGCAATTTTTAAGTATGAAATTTCAATCATTAATTTATCCATTTTGAATTCCAATTCCAAACTCTATGCAAAGATTGAGAAAATATAAAATTTAATAGCAAATATCGTATAAGCGGATTCAGACATGTAAAAATAAAACCTGAAAAACAAACTTCGTACTTACTAACAGTTCGAAACACAGAGTGATGAACCCATAAAAAGAATTTCTGTAGTTTTGATTCATAAATTATGAATAATTAATTTGGAGTTGTTCATTTTAAATTCGCGTTCTGAATTATGATGATCGAAAAATAATCTTCAGATTATGAGTAGATAGAAATGACGAAAAAATAGTAGATAAAAAAATTGCAGAAATCAATTCAGGAAGCTTAATCAAAGGAAATTCAGGCAATAAACGATGATTTCAAATCCAGTAGTAAGATCAAGATCGGATTCAGAGTTAATGTTAGAGATTAATATTCTTAATAAATTAGCATACAAATTTGTACAGGGTGACAAAAAAGTCCGGTTACACTTTTTTGGGGTCGCCTGTAGCCTACACGTTGCATCTCTCTGGTGCCATCTATATGTCAAATGAAAGGGCTAACTTTGCTGCCCAAAGTGGCAGAGTTTCGTTTCTTTGCAGTTTGTTTACATTGAGTTGTGAGCCATGGCAGAGATAAAAACAGCTGTTATCGCTGCTCGGTTGGCGCGCAGATGACGAGTTAATTTTGCGGACGAGAAGCTGTTCGTTTTGGAGCAAACAGTCAATCGCCAAAATGATCGAGTTTGGAGTGTGAGCCTCCAGCAAGCTCCTGCGGACAAGCTGAACGTTTTCCGGTTCCAAAATAAGCCGTCAGTCTTGCTTCCAGCAAGATGGCGCCCCATCCCACACCACAAAGGTTGTTCAGGCGTGATGTGAGGAAAACTTGACCGATTTCATTTTGAAGAATGAAGGGCCTCCGTCGTCTCCGGATCTGAATCCACTGGATTATTTCGTGTGGGGATACATGATGTCGAAGGTGAACGATTATTAAATAAAAAAAATTGGAGTAATTCAAGCGAGTTATCACGAAAATCTGGGACGATATGCCGATGAAGCACGTGCGCGCCGCTTGCGACGACTTTCCGAGACGTCTGAAGCTGGTTCGATCAGAGAAAGGTGGTGTAATTCCGAGATATCGTCTGTGAAGTATCTTTATGAGTTACTGAATAAAGCTATGAAAGCCAGATTCAGATTTTCTTCTTAATCTTTGTAATATTGAGATTTTCCTGTGTAACCGGACTTTTTTGTCACCCTGTAATTTGATTTCCGACGTATTCTATCCATTTTTATCATTGATTGAGTATGATGTATAAGTAGATTTTTTTATTTAAAAAGATTTGAATTGAGAATAACATAAATTTATTGTAGTATTTGGAAACTACTTTTCCGTAATTTTGATCAAAATCCGTTTTCGCTTGGAGAAAATAAAGTATGCACTCTTATAATTCGGGTTTTTTCTTGAAAAAATTTCTCGTCTTCTTAGAAGTTGAAAAGAATTCAATTCTCTGCTTAAGCCGTCGGAACTAAGGATTTCATTATTTCTTCATCCTTTTAGGCGCACATGAATCCGATAAGGTGCTTAAAAATCAAGTTTCCATAGATATTTGTATCCCTCAAGCCAAAACCCCGCGAGAAATTTTTTCTTCAGGCAAAATTACTTGAAAACTACTCTTTTTTAATTGAATTAAAATATCAATTTTTGATGATATTCACTTCAATCCATAATAATCATTGATACGTATGCATATGTTTTCTTATTGAAACCTTACATATGGAATCGTGGTTATCTTTTCCTAATTTAAGAAACAGTTATGGAATTTTTCACTCAACCTCTACTACAGAAATTTAGTGGTTTGGATGAGGGTCTAAGATTTGTCCATTCTAATCCATAATTTTGTCAAGAAGCTTCGTTTCATTCAATTGACCACCCAGGAGTTGACATGACAGAATGAATTTGATTTAATATTTAGAATTTCGTTAATCTTGAAACACTGTAAGTTATCTAAAAAAACAGCATTTAAAATAAACATAAAAAAACATAAATATTCCATACAAAATTATTGAAAAAGCGCTGAAAATTAAGAACTTCCTGCTGCTGCTTGAAGCACAATTTATTACCCGTACGCGTACCTAAAGAGACGCCCAGCCTGCCTACGGAAGAAAATCGAATAACCACGCGTTCTCTATCTAAAAAAGTTCATGAACCTTTTCGCTAAATGGTTCATGAGCCAAAATTGCGGGGAAAATTTTTCATGTATGTTACCATTTCCACGAGCGAGATAGGATTCAAAATCCAAAAGAATCGTCTGTTGGTTGGACTGCTTCGCTCGTGTTTCCTATGGTTCACGAACCATAGGGATTTTTTTTCACAGCCTGCTCGCGCTTTGGCGAACCTTTACGAGTAAAAATCGTAGACGAGCGGGAGTCAGCACTCGTGTACACGATTTTATTAGTCCTTGATTTAAGCTAAAAAGTGTAAAAAAAACTGCGATCCTGTATATGGGTTCGTATGCATTAGAGTGTTCTCACGTTGATATTGTTTATCTTGATTTCAAATCTGGATTGCAAGCTGAGTTTAAATACTTCAGGAAATGTACTATGAATAATGAACCTGAATTCAAAATCTGAGTTCTTAACATGAAATTCCGAATTAAAATGCGATTTTTGAATCTTAATTCAAGAACAAAATTCTTAGAAAATTTGGATCAAATAGCAATATTTGTATCGAAACCCTCAATTACAAATCTCTCATTTGAATTCTGAATTTTTGATTTTCCATTTGAATCCTTTATTTCCAATTTTTTTTTGTTCAACTTGTGAAACTGAATGATGAATCTGATTTTGTCCATTTTTCTTGAGTTAGTGAAAACCCCATAGGAGTAGAACGTGTTAAAACCTTTCATTCTGGATCACCATTACAAAGTTATCTTATGTTTGATTTCTTCATAAGAATAAAAGTAAGAATTTCAAATCCATATTCAAAATCTTAATAATGTTTTCTATTTTTTTTAAAATTAGCTTTTAATACTTTTAAATAAGCAAATTCAAAAAATTCTCTTGAAAATTATTTAATGAACCTACAAGAAGCGCATGTCAACAAATAAGAGCAAGTTCACTGGTGTTGGGAAAAAGTGGTAGAAATTTTCGTCACTTTTTGCACATTATGAAAATTTGCCCATGCAAAAACATTTTCAAGATCTGTGGCCTTCAAGTTTTTCTACAACACGTGTTGTATTTTCGCATGCTGTGATGCAAAAATAGCAATATTTCTATCACATACGGCTGAAATAGAAACAGTGCTGTAAAAAAATACAACGCCCAAAGATCTTGAAAACATTTTTGCATGGTAAAATTTTCAAAATGTCAGAATTTCTACCACTTTTTTCTCAACACCAGTGAACTTGCTCTAACAACATGTGAACGATCATGCCAACGACTGAAATTTTTTGATGAAGTAGGTTGTGGAATGTTCATGATCACTTTTCAACACTGAATCGCATAAACAACTATTTTTAGTTCGAAAACAACAACAAGAGTTGATTCAGGATTATAAACAGATTTTTATTGCAAATTTTATCCTAAAGATGATCCGAAAGCGAACATAGATTTCAAATTTCTATTTTGATATTTAAATTTGAAACCAGAACATCCGGATTTCGTTGAAAATTAGATATTTATATTGGATTTCTATTTTCATACAAATAAGAAAATAAATGAGAAAACTGTTCTGGACCTGTGTGTGGTTAAATTTCGCAAAATATTTTGGCAATGATTGTGGGTCGAGATTGTTACTCTTGAATCACCTTGGTAAATCATAAATATTTGATCAACAATTAAAAATTTGCTGCCATGCTAGAATCCTAAAAACAAGAGCATATAAAAAAATGCAAATGTAATTTCAGAGCCTCTAAAGGCAAAGGCAAAGTCAGGTCTTAAATTTTTAACAGCTCGGAAAACGGTAAATTGTGTAGATCTGCGTAATTAAAAGTTTTTAAACTAGAATTTTTAATTTTCAGAAGTAAATACTCAGAGTTCTGAATTTTCAACAAAGACTTCAGATGGTTTTGACATTCGCTCGTGTATATTAGTTACATTTCTAATATACGTATCAAGAAACTAAATTACAATTGGTTCTTTCAAAATGAGTTAAAACAATAACTATCGTTGATAGCGCAACTTTTTCCTCATGAGAACAATATCCCAAAGAAGCGGGTATCCTTTATAGCAGCAGTGTTGAATATTTATGTCCTATATCATATCGCTCAGGATACGAGATAAATCCTCATGGATAGACTGGATTAAACTGGACATCTTTTCTCGTACATTAAAGAGCATTGAATGAGAAATCGTTTATGATATCGTTCAACGGATCGACCGGTTTTGTGGTTTGCTGGTTTTGACAACGATTGACAGCCGAGGATATATATAACGATTTTTTTACGCTTTGATGGTGTACGGTGTGTGGTGTGGTGGCAAAAGAATCGAGAGCATAAAAAGTGATAAGCTGTCGCGTGGCAGCAGATGTATTTCCTTGGGGTCGAGAGATAGCCTCGGCAGCATAAGGAGAAGACAGAAGCATAAGAAACGATGGCAGGAGGAGAGAGAAAAAAAACTATTGCCAGATGTCTTCTTGAAGACGCGCCACAAATGATCGAATCGAACTAGAAGAAACGAGCAGCGCTGTTTGGGAGTTGTTTACCCTCAGGGTTACCAGAGGTAGGTATAAGAAAGCATAACATATAGTCAAATTTTGGCATTGGTCGATGCTACTAATTTAGTTAAAGCAAGAAATATGTATGAGGTACATTTAAAACCTTTGATAAAAAATATCACATTACACATTATCCGATATACTTTTTGTGTTGGTATTCGCGCAACACTGTGGAGTTGAGTTTCTATAACCCCAATAAAAACAGGAAAATAAGTGTTTTATTGAAGCTTTAGACCAGGCCCACCAATGGTTGCTAAACCTCGAATCGAGTACATTCAGCAACATATTTATCAACCCATCATCGCACCAACAGTTGCTAACTTGATTCGAGAAATAGCATTCGAGCAGTAGGTTGTTACAGGATGCGTTTATGTAGCAACCCGGTAGCAACGCAGCCGGTAGTTGCTATTAGAAAATAAACAAACACAAATACCAACCTGGATTGCAACAATGAGTGCGAAAATAAGTAAGTAGATAAAAACGCAACCAATCAAAACATCTAAAATACCGACCGAAAGAGCAACTTGCGGTGGGCTTGGTCTTAGCAATACGATAAATGAAGCATTTCCTATGTTAATATAAAACAGTTTTTAAATTTGGATTCCATGGAAAAGTATTCATAAATCAATAATAAAACTCAAAAAACCCAATTGGTTTAATCTGTGTTAGTTGGGTATTGAGTCTGGTGGTTCTGCTGAGTGATAAAGAGAGGCGACGTCGTAAACTGTCGGGAATTTTGGTCGTTCGACCCAAGGACTATTTAAAGAAGACAGTGCCAAGACAGCCCTGCTCTAGTATTGGTACAGACTACGACGTTACAATCACGAAAAATCTGTTAATTTACTAGGAAGCTTGCCTTTTCCTTTAATGATTCGAAGAATCTGCTGGAAACTTTCTACTTTGAAAACATGTTACTCTTGAAGGATTCTTGTTCTTCAAGATCGGCACAAAAAATTTGGATTTTTAAGTAGTTTTTCTTACAAATAGACTTCCGAAGTACTAAAAAATGGTGGATTTTCCCAACTCAAATTTGCAATACTTTTAAATTAGTTCAAAGTCTTCAAATCAGGGCAGATTTAGCTCCTTATTACATTAAAGTAATCAAAGCACATTTTATTTTATACAAAACCACAATCTTTTATTGCCGTTTTAGAAAACCGAGTTAACAATCATTTATTGCTGTTAATTGTTCTGCATAAGAATTGTACAGTATGCAAAAAAAAGTTCATCCACCCATCTCACAAATTCACAATTGTAATGTTTTTCTGGTGAAAATCAAGTTGATTTCATGACAAGAGTAGGCGGCTGTCAAACGAAGAGCACGTGTTTTTTGTTTGCTCCGAATTTTGCTCTGAAAAATTAAAATCTTATATTTAAAAATAAAGTGATTCAAGTGAATACCATTGGAATTTTGTGAACTTAAAGTGCTGAGAGTGTTTCGGGAATCACGGAAATCTGATCCATGGGCAAGGCTTATGGATAAATTACTCCATGTTCACCTGGATAAAATTCGTATCCTGCAGGATTCCTGCTTCCCAAAAACGGATGAATGAAACGAGGGGTTGTGGCTGCATTTTTGCTCATTTAGTGGAAAGTGTTTGTTAGTCCAAATCCTTGGATGCTACTTAATGAAGACACCAAGTTGGAAGCATGAACATTAAAATTGCTATACTATTTTGACTGTTATTTTCAAAATAAACTAGTGAACATAATGCTGGTGTAGGGAAAAAAAATTAGAAGATCGATATAGCAATTTCGGCATGCTGCGACCAATCAAACCTTTCAAATATTCCCGATGCCTTTTATGGTTTGAAGATAAGTATCCTTTTTAAATGGTAGAATGGTAAGATGTTTAAAATGTATTAAAATTTATGTGGTAAAATGGTAAGATGTTTAAAATGTATTATATTCATATATCTAAAATAGCTTAACTCTATTCAAGGGGATTCGTGGGGGGTTGGATAGGTCACCAAGCGAACGAAAGACTGATATACAATGGATTGTGGGTTCAAGCCAGCCGGAGGATCTCGGCAAATATAGAATCATGAGAAGGATACAGTTAAGCATGGACAATATTTGATTCTAATTTAATGGTTAATGGCATTTCGGTGAAGTAAACATTTTAACAGGAAGAATTTCAAATGAAAGTAATGAAAATTATAGACGGATAGATTAGATTGAGAAGCATGAAAGGTGTTGAAAATGAGCCAAGAGCGTGATTTGAGAAAACTTCTTGCCGCACAAGACTGTTTGTCCCACACCGTATTATTGTCTAGAAGAAGCAAAGTCGATAGGCTGACTTTGCATTGATCGGGGTACGAAAAACACGTGCTTCGATCCATCCATGTATCATTGTATAGATCAATGCAAAGTCAGCCTATCGACTTTGCTTCTTCTAGACAATAATACGGTGTGGGACAAATGGTCTTGTGCGGCAAGAAGTTTTCTCAAATCACGCTCTTGGCTCATTTTCAACACCTTTCATGCTTCCTAATCTAATCTATCCGTCTATAATTTTCATTACTTTCATTTGAAATTCCTCCTGTTAGAATGTATACTTCACCGAAATGCCAATCATCATTAAATTAGAATCATAAACCAGCGGTGATAATCTGTTAACACAAGGACAATATTTGAACGTGCGATCGAGACTTCCCGTACCAACTCGGTTCGAAAGATCTATCAGCCACTGGTGGGTTTAACTGCATACATACATACATACATACAAAATCAAGTTGATTTCATGAATGTTCATCCACAATTTATAATTTAATGTTTATTCATTATATTGCCATTGAAAAGAGCGTTGATGTGGTCTAGTGGATAGGCTGGCGCGAGTCTGGTAAACCAGGCGTACTGGGTTCGATTCCCGGTATCGACAAGAAAAACTTTTGGGTTCGAATCCCATAAGCGGCCGACAGGTAAGATGTGTTTCATTGTATAAATAATCATATATTTCAGAGGGAATGCATCTGGGGTTAATCTAAAGAGGCTATAGCAAGCGGAGTGGATTGCCAACCATTGTAGGTCTCTGAAAGTTGGATGCCTTCCCTCGACGAACCATTGGCCGTGGAAGCCTGAGAAACAATTCGAAGGCCGAGCCACACATAGGCTGGACCTTGCTACTGATGGGGGAACCATACATACATACATACATACATTTATTATATTGCCATTGAAAATACGGCGTTTATATCTTTTCTCTGGGTTTTATGTGATAAATTATGAAAAAGGGTAAAAAATACGCAAAAAAAGTTCGTCCACTCCAAATGGATACTACGATTTAAGTGTGTTTTACAAAGTTTTATTTATTTATTTATTTATTTATTTCGCCAAACATTGTAGGCTACATATATAATAACTTAAAGCTAGGGATTACAATTTTCAGATAGGCTTAATAATAATGATTTTTTTTTACATTTTCAAAGTCAGGGTCTTCGGTGCCTGTTACCGTAAAAACCTTTTTTCAGCTGCTGTTTTGACATAGTAAAGTCTATGTTCTCATAATATTTATTGTAACTATACATTAAACAATTCATTGGACTATATTTTCCATAATCAGTTCGAGTAGAGGTTATAATGAAAAGATTTCTTGTTCTTAAATGACGGCAAGGACAATAAAAGTTTAATTGATTTAGTAGATAAGCAGACTGAACGCGTTGATTAATTATGTCGTTTACAAAACCGATTGCAGCAAACTCTCTTCTTACACTTAATGTTTCAATGTTAATAAGCAGGCAACGTGATTCATAGCTAGGTAATTCTCTCTGAGACCATCCTAAATTTCGTAAAGCGAATAGAACAAATTGTTTCTGGACTGATTCTAAGCGGCTTTTATGTGATATTTGAAAAGGCGACCACACAACGCTACAATACTCAAGAATGGATCTAACATAAGCTGTGTACAATGTTTTTATTGTGTATGGGTCTTTGAAATTATAACTAAAACGTTTTATAAATGCTAACATACTGTTCGATTTCTGAATTCTTGAGTTATAGTGATCTACAAAGGTAAGTTTTGAGTCCAATATAACTCCAAGGTCTCTAATCTTGTTGACTCTCTCGACAGGATCATCTCCCAATTTGACAATTTCATATGACTGACATTTTCTTCTAGTAAATACAATATTTGAACATTTTGCCACGTTAAGTTTGAGCAGACTTTTAATGCACCATTTGTTAAATACATTAACTTCGTTTTGAAAGATTCTGAAGTCTTCTTCGCTATTTACTTTCATATAAAGCTTCATATCATCAGCATAAATAAGCACATTTGACTGCTTGAGAAGACAAGTTATATCATTTACGTATAAAATAAATAATAGGGGGCCGAGATGGGAGCCTTGAGGTACACCAGAAGTGACGGAGATACTTTTTGAAAGTGAACCATTAAATCTAACAACTGTGTAGCCTTGCAGCTTTAGTGTGTAGCCTGCAGATTTCTTGAATGTAAACATTGTAAACAAAATTGGAAGTAATTGGTTGCAAAATGCCCAAAAAAGCACAAATTCCGATCAGCATCCGAAATTTGATTGATGAACATCACAAAACCGGCAAAAGCTAACGTAATATTGCCGATATTGTCCAGTTTAATAAAGATACGGTTGCTAGGATTGTTCAGGGGTACAAACAGCGTGGTTCAATCTCACCAGCTAAGCGATCGGGGCGTCCTTCAAAGACTACAGGCCGAATTGACAGAGCTATCGTGAAGAAGGCAGAGCTGGACCGGGGACTATCAGCTCCGAAAATTGCGAAACAGATTGAAAGCGAATTTTCCATTCAACTGACATCACAATCCGAGCGAAATCGTCTTCATAAGAAAGATCTTAAAGCCAGAGTAGCGCTTAAGAAGCCAGGTTGTCCGCAAAAAATATCAAAAAAAAAAAGATTGAGTGGGCCCTGGACCACATTTCATGGACCAGTGATGACTGGAATAAGGTGATTTGGTCAGATGAGTCGAAAGTAATGCTATTTGGGTCTGATGGTATCACAAAAAAATGGCGACGAACCGGTGAAAGTTTGAAAAAGGAGTGTTTGCGACCTACAGTCAAGCATGGCGGTGGTGCGTTACTTAACATACATTGATTTTTCAGCCAACTGAGCATAAATTTGATCTATGGCTACATTCGGCGTTGGAGAACTTGAATTCATCGATGGAATCATGACCAAGGAGGTTTATTTGGATATTTTGAAGCGGAAACTACCAGCGTCTGCACAAAAGCTAAAGTTGGGGCGCAGATATACGTTCCAACAAGACGGAAACCCGAAACACACCTCAAAGCTGGTTTCGCAATGGTTCAAAGAAAAGCGTATCAAGGTTATGGAGTGGCCAGCACAGTCTCCCGACCTTAATCCAATCGAGCAAAATTGATTTTGAAAATCAAGGTTCAGGAGCAAAAACCAACAAGCATCCAGCAATTGCGGCAGGTATTCTCAACTGAATGGGACAAAATCACCTCGGAAACAACTGCTAAGCTTGTTGAATCGATGCCACGACGTTGTCAAGCAGTTATTGAAGCCAAAGGAGGTCACACGAAGTACTGAAGCTATGTGAGCCAGAGGGGTGGATAAACTTTTTTTGCGTTATTTTTTATCTTTTTTTAACATCATATCTCAAATGCAACAGAATATGTTTTTTATTTGGAACTTGAATGAATTGACTTTGTTTTAACATAAACAATAATAAACTGAACAACAATTAACTGTGTTTTAATTTTCCGTAGGGTTTTTTGGAATAAATCTAGTTTTTCGCTAGGGGTGGATAAACTTTTTTATATGATAAACCGGTTGGATAAAAATCATAACAATCAGTTGAACGCTCTATAACCATCAGCAAGATCTTTTTGAAGCTGATTTTTTCTTCATTTTTGCTTTAAAATTACATTGCATTGATTAATAAAATAAGAAACAATACATAATGCAATTTTCAAAGGACCAAAAACTTCTTAACATAATGAAATAGAGGCCTTACAACACAAAATTGAAATTCATTTTCGTTCTAGAACGTTTTTTTCATTGAAATTTGAGCCATTTTCATATGAATTTTCGATTCAATCGTTTTTGTGACGTCACAAAAAAATCCAATATGGCTCTCGGTACTATCTTATTTGAATATATCTTGCATTTGACCATCGTTCTCGTGTACCATGACACGAAATTTTGTGCGACAATCAATCATAGAAGAATGTGGAATAGTAGTGATAGTAGTCGACTGTTTCGTAAGTGCTTGGTAGCATTCGTTTGATGACACGACTAATGAAACTGATAAAAGCAGGCTGTGCGACTATCAGGGAAAATGTCGACGGTTTACAACCCTGGTCAGAACTCCTAATGTTTAGTTTGTTTAGTCTAGATTTCAAATGAATTATTTGTTTTTTTGAAATTCAATTTATTCTAAAACAAAACAGGTTGTCATTCATTAAATGTAAGCAATAAATTCTCAAAGTCTTGAAAAGTATTTCTTAGAGCACATTTCTGCCACCCCGAGTCGGTTAGAAACCCTATGCTCAATCATGAGAAAAACATACCACTCAAAGCATGCAGCCGAGGAGCAACAGGCAAGACGATTCGAAGAAGTTGCCAAAAAGACACCATGACACAATCTGCCGGGATATGTTGGTTCTTCGCATTATTTTTTTGTCTCCAGTAGATATGTCTGCATTTCCTTTCTTCGACTTCGGCTTGTTTACATTTTCTGGTCAGAGGAGAACAATATATTCTGCTACAAGCTGGAAACGACAGAGTTCTGCTACTGCAGATGGACAATGCAAGATTTATTATGATCAAACAATTTGATCGATCGTTTTTCGACGATCTTGCAGTCTAATTGAAAGAATGCGAGCGTAAGACTTATCTGTGTGATGAATGCGGTTGTTTGCCCTGAGCAGTCAATAATAGATTTGACTACGTGGGATGCAATTTCAAATTTGAAAAACTCGAAAATTGTCGTAGAAATATGAAGTTTATTTTAACTAGCTTTAATTCATTCATACACTTTTATAAACTTTTAAATGAAATCGTTTTTTCGACCACTTGTGACATTCACTAGTTACTTGCTGGAATGTAGAAATCATACTGTTTTCTATGGGAAAAGAAGAAACCAAGTGAAAGATAAAATTCAGCCTTCCAGCTCAATGTTTTGCTTAAAAAAAATCTCATATGTACGTTGAATCAATCGGTCTCGGGCCAATATTTATTTCTGCCTGTAGGCAATTGGTGAAGTACTTTATACGTTAATTCTATGAAGATCCTCATCACAAATCTATCCTCATCGCCACAGGCAAGTCTTTGATTCCATTCTTGTCGAGAATCGATTCCACGAATGTCAACCCTTTTATGAACAGATAGAAAACAGATGGCTCAATGGAATCCCACATTTATCGTTATTCGTTAGGAAGAATATCGAGTAAGTTATCTTAAATTATTTATAATCTTGTTTCAAACGAAATGCATGAGAAACATTTTTTAAAACGAGATCACAATCTAGAAGCTTCATCTCAACAGTCATATTTCGCGTGAGCTTCCATTACGAAACAAAATGTAAACAAACAGTTTTTACATAAAAACACAATAACTGACATAAACTAGTAGCAACTTTTTATCCATTTAGAATGTTTGTGCAAATGTATGATGTAAACGATGTGAAATACAAATTTTAAAGTTGTTTTGATACATCATGCAGCAGTTTTCTGTGAATTCTTAAGATGTTTCATACGGCGTAATAAAAGTTCAAGCGAGATATATTGATTTGAAATATATTTGGAACAAATTAGTTTACCTGTTCAGAATGGGATTAATCTAACTGAAAAAAGAAAATTGTGCGTTCAAATACCTGAATTAAATTTAGAATCTTACGTGATGAAAAATTATACTTTAAGAATTTATCGATTAATTCAATTGTTTCACTTTTCCAATCATTTGTTATTTTTTTTGTTTTGTTATTGAATAACTATATTCAAGATCCTGGAGTTTACCCGCAATAGCCACATTTCTTAGGACAGGCTATCAAAAATTACATTAAAAAGTGCCATGGAATTTACCGAAAAATGCGCGGCCTCCTGTGATGTGCTTCCGAGCGCGCGGACTGCTTCCTACCATTATATTTGGGGCAGCCAGTTGACTTCCCCGGTTTCTGTTTTTTTTTCGTTCCGTTTTTTTTGTTTTTGGTTTGGCGACAACCTGTGTCCTATCAGAGCAGGCTGCGCCGCGCCGCGGTTTTCTTTAAGACGGTGGAACCGTTAACTTTACGCTCGTTTTGCGTCTCCCATATACATTTCTGCGCCCAGGCAGCAGGACAGTAGATGCGCTAATGTCGGAGGAGGCCTGCAGAAGATAATGATTCATTTCCGTACAGCATGTTCTTCAAAATCATCGAGACTTATTGTTGACAGATGCGAGGCATGGGTTTATATTCCACGCCGCCACCGCCGACTACGGTAGGAGTAGGTAGCTTTAGGTAGCTGCTTTCGCCAACTTGATTTCAATATGGTTTCCTATATAATTATGATTTTTTTCCTCCTTCCTGTTTCATTTTCACATGTTGGTACCATTGGTAAAATCATTGGTTTAAGGATTAATTGCGAATATCGGTGAAAGTTGAGCTAGTTCATCAATTTTTATCAAATGCAAACAATACAAATGTTTTTATTTTTTTATTATAGAGATTTTCAGCTTTCAGCTGGTTCATCTCTTCAATGCAAATTCTAATGTGTATGTTTTATAGGAAAATAGAGAGTAGGTTCATAGTTGTTTTAGAACAACCCCAATAGAAATCTTCTTCATTATTTCCTTTTATATGGAACTTCATATCGTCTGCATAGAAAAGCACAGTTAACTGTTTAAGTTGAGAAGTAATGTCATTAACGAATAAGATAAATAATAGGGGACCACGATGGGAGCCTTGGGGCATACCAGATGTCACGGAAAAGATGCTTTTCGAAAGCGAACAATTGAACCCAAAAATTTATGTACGGTTTATTAAACAGGACTTAATCCACTTTTATATAATCTTTAAAAAAAAACATGGGAATATCGATTCTGTTAAAAACTTTATTACTGAAAACCCAAATTTATTGAAATTAGACCATGTAGATAATTCTTTAACAAAACTTTATTGATTTTAAGTTATGTATGAGTGTTTCTACTAGATTAATAGCTGACCAGGTGTTCTCGGCTACACATTTGAAAAATAAATGAAATATGTGTGAGTTATTTGAAATTTCATTTATTTCTAAAACAAATTGAATTCAATTCAAATGCAAGCTGCAACTGAAGTTTCGAAGTACAAAACAAAGTCGATTAATTCAATTGTTCCGAATTGATTTTATTGTTTGTTTCAAAACCTTATATCAAATATGTACGTATCTATTATGCATTATCCCCATAATCATTCAGATTGTTTACTTTTTTGTAGGATTTCTCGACAAAAACAATATCTGTAGTTCTGTGATTCAACCCAAAAAGTATGTAACGACTACTCAGGAAAACAGCATTTTTGGTGCCTATGTTTAATAACTAATTTTGTTAAATTTTGGCGTCCTGAATTCAAAACATTTCACAGATTTTGTCAATCACTTCTGGTATCGGTGATATGGCGTATGGATATTTTAAAATTGATCAGTTTTTGGTGTAATCGATCTTTTATAACTGATAAACCAATAAACTTCATAATATCCAAAAGCTGATTTTGAATCAATTTACTATCCTTCATTCAATCAAGGTCTCAGATATTGCCAAGATATTCTTGTAAAAGAGACACAACGCTTTCAAAAAATTGAATTCTACAATTTATAGAAATTCCAAAAAATAAGATTACAACTTTTTCTGACTTCATTTCAGAAAGTTATCGAAAGTTGGATATTAAAAATTTTAACTTATTCAACAACTTTGTTGAAGACTGCGAAATGATTTGACTTACGGTTCTAAAAATATTAAAGATTCAATTTAGTTTAATTTTTCTTTGAAGTTTCGTCAAAACTCCCGTTTTTGCAGGTTTGGAAAAAAGAACAAAAAGAAAACTTCCTTAATTTTTTTTTTCAGAATCAAAATGGCTCGCGATCTTTGGGAAGGTTGATCATTAAGTCAATAGACTGAGTCGATTTGGGGTCATTTTCGAATTTCTCAAACTCTGGGGTTTTATATGCTTCGTTTTGATCCAAAACTCATCCATAATTTTTTGCAGAATTTTTAAGCAACGTTTACATGAGTAAATTTGAACTTTTAAGTTTGTATGGGAAAATTGAATATTTTGTACTGAAAAATCAACATCATTTTGGTTTCATCTGTGGAACCAAGCCTGCTCATGGGTTTTGTGCCAATTTATAAATTCTTTAAAGAAAATTTTGCGCTGAACAACTTTGTGGAATATCACAACTTTGTAACTTTTAAGACAAAAAAGTTATTAGCTGTTTAACAGGTGTATGTCTTTTGGCATTGATAAACAATAAATTCAATTGACATCACTGCTTGTGCCCCGCGAAGTATTGCATGAAAAGTGGTCTTGCAGTAACTCGCTAGGCACCCAACAGTGGTGTCAATTGAATTGATTGTTTATCAATGCCAAAAGACATACACCTGTTAAACCGGCTCGGTTCCACAGATGAAACAAAAATGATGTTGATTTTTCAGTACAAAATATTCAATTTTTCCATACAAACCTAAAAGTTCAAATTTACTCATGTAAACGTTGCTTAAAAAATTTGCAAAAATTCATGGATGAGTTTTGAACCAAGACGAAGCTTTTAAGACCCCAGGGTTTGAGAAATTCAAAAATGACCCCAAATCGACTCAGTCTATTGAGTCAATAAGTATTTGTTTTTTACAGTTTTGTCCAAGAAGTACACAAGTTGAATTACTTATTTTAAACCTCTTTTTAAAAGTTATCTCGAAAACTAGAGCTGACAAACACAAACTCATGGAATATTTGGATTCAGTGCCCCCGAATAAGTTAAAATCTATTCTGAGATTCCTTGCTCCTAGGAAAAAATGTGAATTTCGTTGTTTTGCTCGTTGTGGTGCTATTTTAAGAAACTTCATTGGCAAATCATGCCAAAATTCGAATGACTGAGTCATTTTACTTGAAAATTAGCAATCCACATTACCAAAGTCATAAGATTTTCATGTTTCAGCCTTATAAGACTTATCCCAGAGGCAAATTATCTGAGAAAATTGATGAAATCTGAAAAAAAATTCTAGAATCAAAAATTTGAACTGCAACATTGACGAACAAATCTGGATAAAAATCTGTGAAATTATGAATATTTCATAATTTTTAAACCTTGCTCGATATCTCAATGCAATGAATTCATACGGAACTTCAAATTAGAAAATAATCACCGTTTCTAGAAAAAAAACTATGGCTTCACGACAAGATTTATATAAATTGTAAACAATCTTTTCAAAAATGGGCACCGAAAAAAATCGCTATGGTTAAGCGCCATGAAACTTTTAAATGGAAGTGATGACGAAAAATACCATCGCATTTGTTCGAACAAAAACAGGGTATTCTCAAAAAACGATTCAAACCTTTTACGAACCATAGAAAGACTTTCAACATTTTTAATTTTTAATAAATAAAAGGGAAGCAAATGATTTCAAATCAATTCAAACATTATGGATCTCTAATCAAGATTAGTGATTATTCAATTTCAGCTAGTCTAATCACCTTATATTTAAAAAAAATGTTGATGCAAGTACATGAATTCATTTTATTTACCCTTTTTCAGTTTTTTTTTTTGGTAAAAATTTTTCTTTATAAAAAAATACGCAAAGCTTTGCAAACTATTTTTACCTAAATGTTGTTTTTAATGCGGCCCGCTGAAAGAATTTCAAATCAAAAGTGGCCCGTTGCTTCAAAAGGTTGCTCAACCCTGCAATAGATAGATGTCTAAAAACTATATGCACATTTGTATTTATATAGAGCAATTTTTCTGTCAAAATCTCTTGCAGTTTTTGTGAAAATAATTTTATAGTAAAAAAGTCAAAACAGCCAATTTCTGAAAACGGTGGGCTAAATGCGCATATTTATGTTTAAGCTAAATTCAATTTACGCTTGCAATATTTTGATATTATTTAATTGAAAATGGTAGAAACCGATGTTAAGCATACGTCAAGACTGAAATTTTGGGGAAATTTTAGACATCACTAGTTCTATTGCATGGAACATAGTAAGAGATGCCATATAGCCATATTTCATGGTAATATTTTGTTCATATCGTATTTTTATCAGATTAGTATTAAGCTTTTCTTTTTTTCACTGAAAGATTGTAATTAGAGCGTAGATTTAATGTTTCCATGATAAAAAGTAAAAACATTATAAGACTAATCTATTTTTTCTTGATATAGGCATTTTACCTGCCTGATATGGGCATTCAAAACCTGTCGCTTATTCCAATATCTTATCATTTACAACTTTGCCAAAAGCTTAAATTTGTTGGATTTCCTATTTCCAGATAAATCAGAAAGAAAAGCCATTAACATTTTGGTTTACAGATTCTGTACGCATAATAATTAAAGTTCAATATATTTTAACAAAACTGACAAAAATCTTGTTTGAATTTTTATTTTTATTTTTTTGAATTTATATAACAACTAACTTTTTTCATGACATGTGTCAAAAGCGTATTACTCTTAAACTGCACTGATTGCACTGGTCGATTTTGAGTTAATGATGCCAAACGATTCTTCATATTTCAAAGTATATTTAATATTTTTTTCAGATTTTTTGAATTTTATATACATACTTTTACGTTTCAAAGCCAAATACAAATATTCGAAAAATATATTGAAAATTGCCAAACACAAAAACTTAAAGCTTGTTTTCTAGAAATAAGCTTTCATGCGCTTCTAGCCCTTTGGCTTCAAGAGCATCATATGTTGAATCTCCAGCCATATCGTCAATCGGCTGTATGCGCATATTACCATATACTCGCATATAGGAACACTTCTCCCTACACAAATACAATCTCATGCCAAATTTGGCTCCGTTTTCTCGGTCAGTTCTCGAATTATTCAAAAAATTGTATGGGTAATCTCTTTCCGTTTTCTTATCTTCCCATTGGAAGAAAGGAGGGGTCTCTACCCCTTACAAGAACACTTCTTGTATCCGAATGCCATCCGATTCCAAATTTGGCTTTAAATGCTTTATTAGTTCTTTAATTATGGAAAAAATATTATATAGGAGACCTCTTTCCCCTTTCTATTCCCTCAATGGAAGGAGGGATGAGTCTTAAATTATCATAGAAATCTTTCTTGTATTGATATACCTACCCATACAAAATTCTGTTCTATTTTCTCGATTTGTTCTCGAAAAATTTTTTATGGAAGCCTCCCTCGATCCTTAATATCTCTAACAAGGAGGAGTTATGAGTTTCAAATATTCATCGATAAATGTATCGTTCCTAAATGTCCTGCTTTGACAAGTTTCGTTTCATTTACTGGAGCTGTTCTCGAGGTATGTAAACATGTTTTCACAGATGTTTCTTATATTTGAGATGTCTTCTCTCCCCTTCCAGTGAGGAGGAGGAGTCTCGAACTATTATAGGAATTTACAGGCAAATCGGTTCAGTAGTTTCCGATACTATAGGGAAAAGACATAAATTAATTTATATCTTTGTTTATTCACTTTTTTTGCTATTATTGTCATTTTTATAATTTTTTCAAGTTTTTGTCATTATTGTAATTTTGTAATTTTTATAGTTTTTTTTTATTTTTGTTCATTTTTAATCATTTTTTATAATTTTTGTCACTTTCGTTATTTTTTTTTGCCACGAATCTTCGTCATTTCTGTCATATTGGGCATTTATGTCATTTTTTTGTAATTTTTATAACTTTTTATCATTTTTGTAATTTATCAAAAGTTTGATATCACGCACAGTCAAGAAAAACTCCAAGTTCAGACAGTCTGGAAAATTTTATCCAAGTGATCTCCTGAAAAAAATTCGTGCGAGAAATTCGTCCAGTATCATGCTATTCGAAGCATATCTAACGTATAAAAAACCAAATTACATACATATGTAAGTACGCTCCCAGTGAGCCTTGTGAACAAATAAATGTACTGAGGAGCACAAAAAAACCGTACAGTGCTCAATAACTCCTTGATTGCATGTTGGCCAAGAACAACAAGCTGCAGTCCGGCGTGAAGTGCATTTAAAAAGCAAAATTTACGCACCGTAGCCTTGAAGGGGCACACCACAACAATGTGCCTTCTTGCTACCCTGGGTTCGGGATACCTCCTGTATGTTCCAGAAAATTTGGCAATAACCACCAAATGTGTAACGTACCAAATAAGCATGCCTTCGAGAATGAGTTGGTAAAAAAATGGCTATCTACAGTGCTGGTCTGCTGTTTACCCCTTTACTGTCATCAATTTTGTTTGATGACCATCAGGGATTGCAATATGCAGCTTCAAAATGAAGGATTTGTTTTCGTTCCTTGAACATTTCCATTATTTACATGTTCTAGAAATTGCAATGTTTATGAAATTGAAAAAGAGTTAGACCTCTTCTAAGTGAATAACCGGAAGTCTTTGTACCTTCATAGAATCCTCTAAATAGAATCCCGGAAATAAGAAATAATGAGTTTTGTAGATTTTCTATTATTTTTCTGATCCCCATCATTTTCATCACCCACTTTTATTTAATAAATGATGATGATGGTGCCTACCTCCAGGGGCAAATTAATGAAAGAAATTAGAGAACTTTTTTTAAGGGACGAATATTTTCCAAGATAGGTATAAGAAGCTGCACAGTGCTCCTTTCCCTCTTATTTGATCTCATTTAACTAGATTAGAGGTATTTTGAAAAATTTCAAAATTAGAGAAGAATTTTGATTTCAAAATTTGCCAAAATGGAACGGGGTGTGTTTCAGATCAGATTTTCTCTGAAGCTCTTGCATTTGGAAACGGTGGTGTTCGAAAAAAAGCACCATCAAGTCCTTCCTACATTTTATCCATCAACAAAAAATATATATGGGGTGTGTAATTAAATATCAAATTTAATTTATTTTATATTTTTTATTATGATTTTCATTATCATAATTGATAAAAGTGAGAAAATGATAGAATTAAGCATTAAAGTTAAATTTTGAAAAATCTATCACGGCATGAAAATTATTTTGAAAAAAATAGAATAAATTTTTCCAAACTTCATGCTGCCTTCTGGTAAATATTTTCAACATTTCCCTTCTTAATAATCTAGTAAATTTTCACAGTTTCCAGGAATGATTAAAAAAATTATTGAAAATTTGGCGTGTTTCGACCAATTTCTCAACTTCAAGGGTTTTGAAGATTGCCCCGGGGTTGTCCAATTCAAGGGATATCTGGCAAAGTTTGTTACTTTGATTGATGGATCAATATTAGGGGTTAGCGAATTCTAGCTTTATAAACCTCCATATAACTAAGGGCCACTTAACTGTACAGCATCAACATTGGAAAAAAAAGGCTTTAAAAAGTTCTATTGATGTGTATAATTTCATTCATGTATGCTACTTATTAATTCAAAAATTCAAGCTTTAAACCTAATCGAATTAAATTATTGGTTCATTTAACCGATTTCGGATATTGCAATCCCTGCGAGCGTTTTTGCATTTGATGTTAGCCAAAAAGCTTTAGCTCTCATTATGAGGATACATAACCATATAAGTTGATTTCGGAATAACACATTACACCATCCGTCACGGCCAGAAACAAGTTTCATTTCACTCTGTCCACCTGAGAAGCAATTAGTTTAAAAGCATCCAACCAACAACAAACGGAGGGAACAGAACGACGACGATCACACCTGCTTCTGTGTTGCGCGTGCCTGCACCACTGTAAAAGGCTTAAGAGGCAGCCCAAGCAAGCAGCCATCAGGCCCCGACCGCCATGTTTTTCGGGGCATTTATTTGGCTGCCAGTTTTTGGCCGCTGCAACCCAACCATTGCATTGCATTGATCGTCGACGAAACTGCCAATCAAATCTATGATGATTGAACGCGACCGACGACGACGACGACCATCAGGTACCTGCATCTTCTTCGAGCCCCGAATCAAGTCAGTGGTGGTGGCATGTGGCCGATGCAGCTTATACAAGATGGACAGGTGGACCAAATCAGAATGCGGTCTCTAATTTGAATTCCACCTTATATTTGCAAATCAGCAGCAAAGCTGTGCCATCATCTTTCGATTTCGGGAGCATATGGTGGTTAAATTGTGTGAAATAGGATTCGGCGGGGACATCTTGCGTATAATTTGCAGGCTGATGGGAATGAAAACGATACAACCCGACAAACACTGGCTCGGGTGCTTGCTTTCCAATCTTGCTACATTACTTAAAAATTAAGTTGAGCACCTTCCTTAAAACTCTTCGTAGCAAATACGGTTCAAACTTTACAAATGCTATACAAATATGCCATGCCATAAACATTTGGAATATAACCGAGAAATTATGAACATTCATATATTAACCTTATTATCTTCATACTTTTTCGTTCGAAGGAAAACTACAATTTTTCCTAAAATACAACACGGAAACTTTTAAACGTGATTCCTGAAAGTAGTCAAATCCTTTTGGCTCTGAGTATCTCATCTAAAGTTTAAATATTTGAATCAGTAGGGGAGAATGGAGATACTTGATCCCCTTTTCTTATTTACATCATATCTTTTTGGAAAATTTTTTCAACTCATCGTCTTTTGCATTTTCTGACAGCGTGTGATTTCAAGTTTATATGCGCCAAAAGTTGGAAAGATACATGAACTCGTTGATAAACTAGAAACATTTTGGTGAGACTAAAAAAATTGTGATATTTTTTAAGTTACAGGAGACTTGATCCTTTACTAAAGGAGACTTGATCCTTAATGCAGGGTGCCCTGACCCTAAGCAAAAATCTAGTAAAATCCGAAGATAAAAGTTAATTATAAATGCCATATTAGTTCTCATTTCACAGTTTGTTAGTATCAGACAAAGAGAATTGCAAAAGTTTGTCTACTACCCTAGAGTCATTGCATACTTAAAGGCGCAATTTTCTGGTTTTAAGATAAATACAGTGTTTTAGTCCTTTTAACCGATAATTACTGGATAAACATTAGTAATTGGACAAATATTAGCAACTTCACAATAACCAATGCATACGATCCATTTAGAAGAAAAATATATCATTTTGGTCTCTAGGGATCAATTATACCCATAACATACATTTTGGAAATCTTCTTCTTAAAAAATTGAGAATTTCCTATTGCTTTTAAAATATGGTATAATGAAGATCGAATTGTAATCTAAGGGTTGACATTTGGAATACATATTTTTATTATCCTTTTTTTTCAGGTGAAAAACATTTGAAAGTGATAAAAAAGATCTTCTAAACACATTTTGATAAATGTTTCAAACAAAGTTGAATAACTTGAAAAATAAAATTTTTAAAATTTGTTGAGATAACAACATTTTTGTTTTGTTCTATTTGGCACATTTTTCTAGAACATTTGATATTTGTAAGACATTCCTGTTTCGAGAGAGAGCGGAGGAATCAAGTATCCCCAGGAATCAAGTATCCTCACTCTTCCCTACACGAATGCCACAAGGATGGTAAAGTGTAATTAAAAAAACCTTTAAAAAAAAGAATCAGTTCCTCTAATAAATGAACGTTACTATTCTTCATTTGTAAATGCATTTCATATCTTTCTGAAGATAAGTAGGTACAAAACCATTATTAGCACTGCGACAAGTCAGTTTCAGAAACATCTTCAGAAAATGTTAAGAACTCACCCGACCACAAAAGTCGTTTAATTAATGTATTGGGATGGGACAGCTATGATAGGAAATATGGAAATATCCTATATGGCAAATAGGATTCATGAATAATATTTATTATTAAATATTGAAACGTTAACTATAGGGGAGAGTTGGGATACTTGATCCCCTTTTCGTATTTTCACCATATCTTTTTGAAAAAAAATTAGCAACTTGCTCCCTTTTACACTTTACAGCATGTAACTCCAAGTTTCTATGCTCCAAAAATTAGATCGATACTTGAACCCGTAGATGAACTAGAAGCATTTTCGTGGGAGTAAAAAAATTGCGATATTTTTGAAGTTAAGGAAGACTTGATCCTCTATTGAAGGAAACTTGATCCTTTATTTAGGAAGCTCTAATCCTTGGAAAAAAATCAAACAAAACCCCAAGATAGAATGTCAATTGACTATTTTTGGTCATGTTTGTTCTCATTTATCAATTTATAGCTGTCAGAAGAAGAAAAATTTATAGCTTTATCTCTACTCTTATGATATTGCATACTTAAAGGCGCTATTTTCTATAATTAAAAGAAAATTGATTATTTTAGCCCTTCTCTTCAGACAGTGTTGGATAAATATTAGTTATTGGACATGGGTGGCAAAACTCCTCAGATCGACTTGTCCAGTGAAAGAGAGTGCATTTTTTTTTTTCGTCTGCTCCCCCAATCTCTGCGGGGAGAAATAAATCGCACTGAAATCAAGAGTGAGATTGCCAACACATAAGAGTGAGCGAGAGCATTCACATCCGCTGATGAAGAGAATTCCCTTCTTCGGAAAAATCTGTAGCGCATTGTGTTGAGGAGAAATCTCAGAGCTAACTCAGTTTATTCTTGGTACGTTCATGAGAAAAGGTGCTGCTCTCCGAATCAAAGGTCCCAGAGGTGTCCTGTTTTTCTAGAAGCCGTCCTGATCTTAATTCCAATTGATTTTGTAATAGAAACAGTTTAACCTCTTAAACCAGTGGTAATCTTCGGTTCAGATGATATTTTGAACGGTGTTTTTCGGCATAAACTACAAGCCATCTAACTTCTCATCTCTTCTGCTGCATAAATTAAGGCGTATACTGCACCGCTATTTCGCCTTAATTTATACAATCTAAGAAGAGCTGCATTGTTTTTCCACCACTGATGTCCTGAAAAATCCTGTTCCTGGCACCTCTTTTACGAATGCTACCTTATGCAAGAAAAAAGAATCCAAAACAGCTAACAGCAGTGGGTAGAAATTGTTGTTTTTTTTCTACGTTGTGTAGTGGGAGTCCATATAATTTTTTTTCTTCATTTACTCTGAGGTGTATGACTGAAACACAGAACGCTCTTTGTTAAGAATTCTCTTTCTCCCACTCAGATGCGAATGCTCTCACACTTGCCGTCCGAGTCACTTACAGCTCGTGTAAACACGGGTAACGAGTGGAGCACGATCAGCGAAACAGGATTACACTCGGAAGCCGAACTGAAAACAGTGTTGTTTTCTCCCGGCTCTTTGTTGTTTGAGAAGAGCCGACCAACCCTGTATTGGATAAATATTAGTAATTTCGTAATCAGCAATGATCACGATCCATTCAGAAGAAGAATATACCGTTTTGAACTATAGGGATCAAATGTACTCATCATCAACATTTTAGAAAACTTTTTATGGAAAAAGTTGAGAGTTTTCCATTGCTTTGAAAATATGGTATACTCTAGTTCATTTTATACTTTAACGATTGATGCATTGGAGAAAATATTTTTGTTGTAATTTCTCTATGTAAGGAACATTTTAAAGTGATGAAAAAAGATCTTCAAGTAACATTTTCTGAAATTTGGCAAACAAAGTTCAGTAACTCAAACAATTATTTTGTTTAAAAAATTTGAGCTTTAATCATTGTTGTTTTGCTCCATTTGGCACATTTTTGTAGAACATTTGATCTTTGTAAGATATTCTAGTTACGAGATATAGCTAAGGAATCAAGTATCCTCAGGGATCAAGTATCCTCATTCTCCCCTACTGTAAGTGAACAACACTGATAACATCATAATTATGAAGGAAACAATTTCACCTAAGTCCATTGAAATACTGTGAGTGGTTGCGGAAAAACAATTGTTTTCACCAGTAAATACATTTATATATACTTACGGTTGTCGTAGAAAGCTATTTTTCCATACTTCAAACTTCCGACGATTTTGCAACTCGATAAATATCGGCAAAAAATGTTGGTCCTTATTACTGGGAAAGAACAAAAGATTGATTGTTACTTTGCTGGTCCTCGAGATTGAAATGTTCAAAACAACATTACCTACCTACCTCAGGGTCCGGCGCCGATTGACCGACGCACAGGACTGAGATAAAAAATCTCCACTGTTGACGATCCGTAGCCAGCGTCTTCACTTGCTCCCAGTCAAGATTCTCGTCGGCAGTTCGGATTTCTGGGCCTGCCCCTCCTTTGATGTCCCTCTGGATTAAATTCAAGCGCCTCTCTGCGAATCTTGTTCTCATCTTTTCATCGCGTATGCCCAATCCATCTCCACTTGTGCTCCCAAATCTCGATTTCTAGCGCCCTTTGATAACACCGGCGATGTAGTTCCTCATTTGAGATCCAATTGCCAGGCCACCAAGCGCGGATGATGCTCCGCAGGCAGCGATTTACAAATACTTGCAATTTTCGCGTCGTCACCGTATATGTGCACCAAGTTTCACACCCGTACAACAATACGGGTTTGACGTTTTAGTGGAAGATTCAAATTTTCGTTCGTAGAGTGATTTGGCGTTATCGCCAGATGTTCCGGAGGCTCCCAAACGCAAATCGGGCTTTTCTGATCCGGGTTTAGATGTTTTTTCTGGTATCTTCTGGTTCTGGTTCTTTCTGGTTTTATCTGGCTACCAAGGTACCGGAAGCACTCCACTCTCTCAACCTGTTGCCCAGCCACCACGAAATTGGAACGATTTACTGTGTTGATTTCCACCGACTTGGTCTTTCCGACACAGGTTTGAGACCTGCTGACTTGGAGCTTTCGGTGTGGTTGTCGAGTTTGCATTGCATGTCTTGTTGTCTTTGGGCGAGCAAAACAATATCGTCTGCCAGGTCAAGGTCGTTTAGCTGCTCCATTGTCGAAGGATTCCACGGAAATCCTCGGTTTGGTCTCCAGTCAATCGATCCAGTAAAGATCTCATCTCCAGCAGTTACCGGGATTTGATCAGACAAGATACCGTCGTTCAAGACCTTCCACGAAAATGTTTCGTATTGTGCTTCGATGAGATGGACTAGTTTCTCTGGGACTCATCGTCGTCTATTGGTTAATCTTTAATTAATGAGTAGGGTAAGAGCACTATCTTTGGGATTCAACGCATTTGTGGTCAATAAATAATAACGAAAGGTTTTTTGGATAAAATTTTAATAATGTAGCTTAAGCTTGTTTCAATATAATTTTTTCGCGATAATATGTTTTGAAATTATCATTTAAGCCTTTTTATTCAAAATTGCTTTTGTCCCAGTGATTGAACACAATGATGCAAATATTGAACAGGCAATGTTCTAATTATTGAACACGCAAACATTGAATATCATTGTATATATTTAGGGGTATTTCTTTAGTTTAGTTTAGTTTAGTTTAGTTTATTTATTTCGTCAACCGTAACGTAGACTACATAGTTTGATACATGTGAATTTCCTTAAGAATAGGTTTAAGCAGTGTCTGCTTTACAATTTCTCCTTAAGAGTTTAGATTTCTTCGATTAAAATATTGTTTGAGTTTTTGCCGAGACATTGTAAAGTCAATGGTTTCGCAGTGTTGATTGTAAGAGGCCATCATGCGATTTATTGGCCCGTTTTTCGCGTAGTTTGTGCGATAGTGATTAATGAAAAATAAATTTCGATTTCGGAGTTTAGGGGTATTTCGCTTGATAGTATGCTTTGCAGGGGCAATTTTTATTTATTTATTTATTTATTTATTTATTGGTCACTGTCTACGGCAATTTAATGTCATACAGATTGATTACTTAATCTTATCTTAAAACTATCTTTACTTACATTGAAATCAAAATATACATACACTTGGTTGAACAATTTACAAGATATGTCAAACGGGTTATAAAATTCGTTCCTACCATAGTTGTTCAATCTCAGAGGCTCAAAACCCCGTAAGGAACGAGAAGGTACATGAAACGGTATCATTTCCACGAGGCTAGCACTATCAATATTACCGGATATGACGTCGAATATAAACAGACGACGAAGTAGTGTAATACGTGAACCAATCGGTTCGATGTTTAAAATTCCACATCGAGCATGGTAATGTGGTAGGCGTTGAGGTTCGTTCCATGGTAGGTTAGGCAGTGCGTATCTCAGGAATCGCTTTTGAACTGATTCGAGTAGCTTCAATCCTCCGATCGTGTTTGGTGCCCAGACTTGAATATTGTACTCCAATCCACAGCGAACAAGCGAGCAATATAAAGCTTTGAGAGTTGTAGTGTCACTGAATCCTTTGGTATTCCTGACCAAAAATCCTAGGACTGTTTTTGCTTTTGCCACCGTTACAGCTAAATGTTCCTTGAATGATAGCGATTTATCTACAATAACACCGAGATCTCGAATAGACTCAACTTTTTCAATAGCCACGTTATCAGCTGTGTATTGATGCAAAATTGCAACCCTACTTCTGGTGAACGTAATAATCTTACATTTTTTAAGATTCACTTCCATCATATTCACTTTGCACCAAAGCATAAGCTTATCGAGGTCCTGCTGTAGTGACAGGCAGTCTGTGTAGTGAGCTATTGAGCGGTACATTTTGAGATCGTCTGCATAGAAAACTAATTCGGAATCGATAAGTTCACAAAGGTCGTTCATGAAGAGGTTGAACAAAAGTGGACCCAGATGGCTGCCTTGAGGAACACCGGATGGAACCATCATATTTCGAGATTTGATGTGACCTTGTCTGACGAAAGCAGTTCTGCCTTGAAGATATGATTCAAGCCATTTCACCAGCCAAGTTGGGAATCCCATTTTGTCCAATTTATCAATCAGGTGCTTGTGAGGTAGTCGATCGAAAGCCTTTGAGAAGTCCACGTAGATTGCATCCACTTGCGTCTTATTTGCCAAAGAACTGCTAACGAAGGGGACATAAACCATCAGGTTTGACAATGTTGATCTCTTTTTTCTAAAACCGTGCTGACATTCATCAATGATATGGGATGAAACTGTGCTCATTGCGTTAAAGATCAACAGTTCGAAAACCTTTGCCAAGCAATTCAATATAGAAATTCCACGGTTCCAATTTTGGATGAACTAGCAACCAAGAAACAGTTTGTTTATATTTCCAAACACCAACTGATGTTTGTTCAACAACGCATTTCTTTAGGAAACGAGTACTGCATGATTGAACGTTTAATAATTGAAACATTGGCGTTTTCTGTAATCCAATGATTGAACACTTCAATTTGTTGAATTTTAACAAAATATGGATAATTAAGGCTGCCACTTTTCCAGAAATCATCTAAAAAAACTTCGTTGAAAACACTCATATTATTATCTAAGGCGTTGATTTGCCTTTAACCCAATTTTTCTCCCAATCAAAAAAGGCTGTTTTCTTCATCCAGCCAAAAAACCAAGCCGAAATTCGAACACATATTCTAGTTTCGGGGATTGTGGCTTTAAGAGTCCGAAATTCTTGATAAAATTTGAACAGAGGTAGAAAATGCTTCAACCGGTGCACAATGATTTTTAATTCATTTTTCTATGCTATATTTTTGTTTTAACTGGTAAGTGTTTTACTATAGTGTTCAATATCTGGTACCTGTTCAATAATTAGTGCTTCTACCCTAGTAGTTTTAGTTGTTGTGCTTCACTGGTTTTGATTAAAAAAACTTTTGATTGTTCGTTCGAGTTTTGAACAAATTTTCTGATCTGTTGAAAATGACACGATATAGCACCTCGACTAAGCATAGACAGGAAAAGTAGGACATGTTGGGTGAACAGATTTTTTCCTCTTCCCGACAGGAGAAGGGGTGAAAAGTAAGCCCAGATGTTTTCGTGGTTAAGTCGGTCAAAAGCTTTTTCGAAATCAACAAACACCAGTAGAAGAGAGTCCTGGAATTCGTTTAATTGTTCCAGTATGATTCGTAGCGTTGTGATGTGGTCCACACATGATCGTCCGGATCGGAATCCAGCTTGTTGCCGTCGGAGTGTAGCGTCGATTTTCTTCTGGATCCTGTTCAGGATCACTTTGCAGAGTACTTTGAGGGTTGTACAGATCAACGTTATGCCTCGTCAGATACCGCACTCTGTCATGTCTCCTTTCTTCGGGATCTTTACGAGGATACCCTGCATCCAGTCGGCCGGGAATGTTGCAGTATCCCAGATGTCAGCGAAAAGACGATGCAACATTTGTGTTGACAAGGCAGGGTCGGCTTTCAGCATTTCAGCAGGGATGCAATTGATCCCAGGCGCTTTGTTGGATTTCATGCATTTGATTGGCGCTTCGAGCTGCGGTTTCTGTTGGCCATCACTATTCGTGAGTCAGAAGAGTTGTTCGAAGTGCTCAGTCCATCGTTTGAGCTGATCTGTTCGATCGGTCATTAACTGACCTGCCCGGTCTTTTAGCGGCATTCTTACATTAGCTCTTGCACCACTAAGGCGGCGAGAAATGTCATAAAGTAATCGGATATCTTCATTGGCGGTTGCTCTTTCTCCCTTTTCGGCTAGGGAGTTTGTCCAGGCTGCATTGGCTGACCCGGTAGATGTCTGCTCAATTCCATCTTTTGCCTTTCTCCGATCATCGACTATCCTCCAAGTTTCGTCCGACATCCACTCACTTCTTCTTCCACAGACTTTACCGAGAGTACCATGGCTCGTCGTGATAAAGGCATTCTTGATTCCACACCATTGTTCTTCGACTGTTCCGTCTGTCGGCAGTTCCGAGGCTCGGGATTCAAGCTGTTCAACGTATGCCCTTTTCACCTATGGATTCTCCAACTGGCTAACGTCGTATCGATACCCGACTTTTTCTTCGCGCCGTTGAATATGCGCAACTCTCAGTCGTATATCGCCAAGGACGAGGTAATGGTCAGATGCAATGTCTGCGCTTCGTTTGTTGCGGGAATCAAGAAGGCTGCTTCTCCATTTTCGGCTGATGCAGATTTGGTCAATTTGATTTTCTATTCGGCCATCTCGGGTTACCCAAATGACCTTATGTGCTGGTAGATGAGGGAAGAGCGATCAACCGATCACCGTGTTGTTGTTGCCACAAAATTCTACAAAAAGCTCTCCGTTTTCGCTCATCTGTCCTAGACCATGGCGCCCCATGAAGCGCTCAAGGTCCTGGTTGTCTAGCTTCTCTAGCAAATTGACCTAGCTTGCCTTGTTGGGCGGTTAAAACGTTTCAAGTTCCAACTCGTGTCCATGTTTTCACCCAACCTTGGATAGTATTCGTTTACAAAAAAATCTTATGTGTTAAATTAATTTCAAAATTTTCTTTTAATTTTAATTTTTATCTCACAAAGTAACATGTAAAACAACAACGTGAATTTCTAAACTATGGTTTAGAGCTTAAGTTCAGATTTCAGAGTGCATATTCCAAAAATTCCCAGGCGATTTTTTTTTTCCATAGAAAATTTCATAATTTTGCCTTCAACACAGAGGTCAAATTGGAAAAAAATCTTATCTGACTTGGAAAGTTCTAACGCGATGTGCTCGTTAATCAAGCTGACTTAATCCACTCATTTATCAAGCACCGGGCGCTGCGTTGCGCTACAGACACACACACGCACCGTAGCTTGGACTTGAATAAATTGGCAAGGCAATGAAGCGTCGAAATATGTCAAGTTCACCTTACTCCGCGAAAGGTGCATCTTACCCGATTCCGTTTTGCGTAACTTTTCGTCAATAAATGCAGATACACACTATATCGACTTATACTACCTACATACGTGCATACATGGGAAGGAGCTTTTTGCAGTTTTTCCTTCTTCCTTGTTTCCGAAAAACAATTGCAAGCTGATGAAAACGGAAGTAAACCATGATTGTAGTGGAAATGAGAGCCAATTAAACTCAGTTAGGGGTGTTCATGAAGGTTGTTCTGGATTATTTGACACGTTTGTATTATTGTTTATTAGGGTTTACCTTGTTTTCGGCCGTTTTTGCTTGTTTTGTCAGAAAAACGGTATTTGAATTCATTAGAACTGTATTAGTTTCAAGCATTAAAAAAATATTCTTTTTTACTGTTTTAAACTAGTATAATTAAACCAATCTAAAAATTTTATGATAATATAATGTTTAACTTTGATTTTTAATCATTTAAAAAACAAAAAAAGTGACAAAAATAACTTTTTTCATGTTGCCAAAAACGAACGGTTTAGCCAACATCGAATGTTGACAAAATTGAACGCTTCTGAAGCTACCATTTGGGTCTCTAGCAACCAAAATAAGTAAAATAAAAAATAGAGGAAAAACAAGGAATTTGAAACCAAAAGCTCTATTCAGGATCAACGTTGGAAATAAATGTTTCCATAAGAATAACATACAATTCTAAAACAGAAAGAAAGATCATTTCACTTTTTATGGCCAAAAATAAGTTTGAACTCTACTTGACGAGGAATTCTGATGATTATTATCAAAGTAGAAAATATAGTTGTATGTATGTATGTATGTATCTATGTATGTATGTGTGAGAACTCACCAGTGGCTGATAGGGCGTCTAACCCGTGTCGGTACGGGAAGTCTCGATTGCACATCCAAATATTGTTCATGCTTAACTCATCAACAATAATGATGAACAATGGGTGACTTTGGTGACTGATTTTTTTCTATGACATTTTTGCACAAAGAATGCTTCAATGAAATGAAACATTCAAACCATTATTTTTGGTGCCTTAAATCGTTGTCCGTTTTAAATCGCAACTTTTCAAAATATATCCTTAAACCTTTAAAATGGTATGCCAAATGTGTAATGTAATGCCTTAAGTAACAAAAAGGGAAATCACTTTCATCGATAGGGGGCTTGTGATATAGCTCAGTTGGCAAGTCTGTTGTCTCCTGAGCTGATGTCCGCGAGTTCGAGCCCAAGAGTAAACATCGAACACAGTTGTACCGGATAGTTTTTCAATAACGATCCGCCAACTGCAACGTTGATAAAGTCGCGAATGCCATAAAGATGGTAAAACGACTATAATCGAAACAAAAAAAAAACTTTCATCGATTATTAAAGCTTTGGATTGAATGATGAATATTGTTTTTAGAAAGCTTTCAGTCTTAAAACATATTTAATGCTCAAATCAAATAAGCTTAACCTACCAAACTCTTGAGGAAATTCATAGCATAGCATAGCGTAGCAAAGGGTGACTACACACATCTTGCATTGGCATGGTACAATTAAAGCATGGATCATCCAAAATCTGGACGCATTAAAAAGGGTCTATCTTAGGCTTGCCAGATACTTTCATTAAAAAGCGGGACATTTCACAAAAAAAGCGGGACACAGCCGAAAAAAGCGGGACATTTAAAAAATTCTTAAAAAAGCCTTATTGTATAGCCAAACGAATACGTATGTCATCAGCCAAAGATGAGGGATGAAAAACCCCATAGATGTAAAAATCCTAATGATCAAATAAATAATAAAGAAAAACTCAGCCAAAGTTGTACATAAAAAGTAAACTAAGGTTTTTTACGCGGATTTTTTTTACTTGCATGACTTCTATTATACGGTTTCTGCCATAAGCACGGTTGATTCAAACAGTTCTCGCGAGTTAACACGTCATTTGAGAGAAAACATTACAAGTTCTACCCGAGCAGACTTTGATGCCTTAATCAATAGCAAACAGTAACCAAAATTAGCTATCAATGCCAAAATGATAGCATAATATGGTGTTATATTTTTACCGATGCCAAGATTAGGTTCCTTTCAAGTATCAAAATGTTTAATTATGATGACAAACCAATACCAAAGTAAGGCATTAATACCAAAATGATAGCACTATTAGGTGTTGATTTTGCAACGACAGCAAAATTAGGCATCATTAAGGTTTCATTCCCTTTCATAGATCAGAAAAATGATATCAACATGATAGCATGATTTAGTATCTAATTTTCTGCGACAAAAATTAAAAATCGAAAATTTAAAACGAGCTGAGAAAAAAACCACGAGTTCAGTCATTACCAACATAGTGCGTGCATTAGTTTGTTTTGATTTCTCTGTGATAGCAAAACTAGGCATCATTTAGATATTTTTATTTTATAAATTTTATTTCCATTTCGCCATATGCCGAACACAAACAAAGAATAAAAATCAATCAAATGAAGATTTTAAATTTTAATGTTAAACACAGCTTCAATTAATTTACATTTAAAACTTAAATTAAAGCTCAAACATGGATTTCAACAACCTGAGATTTTAAATCAATTAACCTAAACATAATACCATAATACCACAAAAAATTTCTTTCATAAATAATGCTGTAACAGATATCGAACTTTTCTCACCGCACGTTGCTCTCCCTTTGATTTTTTCCGAAAACTACAAAGTTCAAGTTATTTTGTTCGATGAATCATTCGAAAACTCAAACAGGAGAAAGAGAGGAAGTAATAATGTATGAGATAGGAACAAATTGTATACAATTCTGTTAAGCATTTCTAAATGTGTTACAATTTATTGTAAATTTTATTTATTTTTCAGTATTTCCCCCTTGTGATGTCGCTTATCCAAGTAACAAAAGAAGGATTTCAAAATTGTTCAGGCCTTATTTGAGATTCGCAAAAAATATAATGAATATTATGTGTAATTGCAAAGACATCCTCGAGTTTAACCAAAAAAAAACTTGGAGCTTCAAATTGATAGGTACATAGCTAAAATAAGTTCCTGTGATATTACAGCACTGTAAAAGACTATAGTTTTAATCGTGGTTTTTATTTTATTTTCTGAGTTATACAAAAAACAGGTTTCAAAGAGAATTATTTTATTTAACTTTTTTTTTTGTAAATTTGTTTGGCACTTATTCACAGAACCGAGCAAACGAATGCCACGACTACCTGCACAAAAGCACAAAATAAGAATAGCAATAAATCGAGATTCCATCATTTCATATTACAAACAATTTTACGTTCGAAAAAGGATTTGCTACGAATTACAAATATAATTAATCTATACGATATATCTTTAAGCTAACACGATTTAACATTTCCCGGAAGATATGTAGCACGCACCACATTGCTACACTGTGGTTTTTTACAGTTATGAATGATTTACGTCTACAATACTACTTTCAGCTCAACGCTTAATTCACTTGCCCCCAGATGTAGTTGTAGATGCAGTTGTTGAATGAGTCGTTTCCAGCTCTTATCTTCTTCACTGTTTTCTTTCTCTATATTTTTCGGTCTTTCTCATTCTTTCTTCTGCGTAAAAATACTTCCATCGCCATGCATCTCATGCAATTATGCATCTTATGAATTAGTCTAATTTTGGCAATCATAACCTTCATAAAATCTGACTCCATGATGTTTCGATCTACGAATAGATAAAAGAAAAACATAAGTTAGATCTGATTGTACTAGACACTTTTTTCTGGAATACTTGAAAAAATGCTGCAGGATCTGGAATACTTGCGTTTGCCAGACCTGCAAACACTTAAGATATCCGTTAGGTTCCGGTATGTTCTTGCCAAGAGAGGTTATTGACGGAACCCATCGCTATAACCGCACGCCGGCAACCCCGGCTATGAACCGCATCTTAGATGTTGGTTAGTTTAGGTTAGTAGGTTTAAGACCGAGTGCAGCTGGTTGGTTCACCTGTAACAGCATTAGTAGGAGGAGTGCTGGATTAGTAGGAGGATTTTATGCTCATCAGTAACAGGGTGTAGGGAAGAATGACCCTGGCAGTTAAACTCCCTTGAAAAAAAAAAAAAAAAATCATCAGTAACAACTATTACAGGACCATCTTAAGAATCTTACCTCTTTGGTCCTTCTTTAGACAGCAGGTTTTCTGTCCATATTCCTGAGAATCTAACACAGCAGAACTTTTGAATAGAAGAACCAAAGGCTGGAACGGCAGACTACGGACAAGCAGTTCCCTAGACTTCTGGTAGTGATGGTTCTCGGTCGATAACGGAGCACTTTTCCTGATCGTTTTGATGGTCAACTACTTACGCAAGGGTTTTTGCATTGACTGATTTCCGAGCGTTTACAAATTCAAAAAAACATCCGATCAGCTGCTGGCACGATAGTTTTTTTTCTGTTTTGTTTTGATTTTCTGTTTTGTTTTGAGTTATGGTTAAACACTGTGTTAAATCATATTGTCGTAACTGCAAGCTACATGAAGTGAAAATTATTGGAAGACGTGTAATTTTCACGCAAGTACTGCTTGAAATTAAAGCAAATTGCATGGCTCTTCTTGTTACAAGAAATTTGCTGTAAGATTACATAACTTGTCATTTCTTTTTAGTTTTTTTTTCAAATTACAAGTTCTTTTGCAAATACACGTATTATTAAATATTTATATCAGTGTAACACTCATGCATTCTTGCAGCAAATTTCCTGTAACAAACAGGACCATTTCATTTTCCAAACGTCACAAATTGTCACTAGAAATCATTTCTAGCGTAACATTTCAAAAGGGCGAAACTGCCAAATGTAAACAAATCGAGCTAACGGTCATTCCGGATGTACGTGGTTGCACTTTACCTAATTAACGCGGTGTCATCTTAAAATCACTTAAAACTTTCAAAAAATTGATAAAATTCTATTGGGCGAAACTTCTTGTTGATGCATTTTCGTTGGAACGAGAAGTTACGCCTATTCAAAATGGGGTTAATTTTTCTATTCGTGTAGTGTAACTGAATTGACCGTGTGTGACAAAACGGCTTAATTAGTTTTTGCGTGTAGGACCTATGGGCGAAACTTCAAAACCAAAACAAAAACGGCCGATCAATTGGGCGAAACTTGCAGGCGTAGCTTAGGCGTAATTTAGAAAAAAAAGTTTATGATCTTGATAACAAACGAACAATAGGTGAATATAATGCACATTTTTGATTTTGTTGAACAAAAAGTGTTCGATTTTTTAAATAGGATTTGATTAGATGTTCCGAAATTTCAAACGCGTTTTTCTCGTTTCGAGCTAACTGCTAGTTTCGCCCTTATGAAATGTTACGCTAGATTTGTCCGATAATTTAAATTTCACCTCATGAAGATTTCAAGAACTACAACGTGATTTAACGCAGTGTTTCTAGAAAAATCAAAACCAAAACAAACCGCGAATTTCGAGCAAATGCTTGCGTGCCACGAACAGTTTAAAAACGAAGACTTCCCGTAAGTTCACCAGAGAAAAGCTTCACCCGATCGCTACAGTCATCCGGAAGAGCCTCGTCCAACGAACCGCATCGTTATCGACCGGGAACGGTGAGCTTGTCATCGTCACCAAAAGTGCACTTGGCTGCTGATCAGAGAGCAGCAACTCCAGCGTGTAATTTGTCCACTGACTTCTGATTTTCAGGAAGGTAAGGATTAGACCACTGCGAATGGTCATATGAGAATGACGAAAAAGGTTAATGTTTTAATTGATATCCAGGCGGCCAACTCGTTCCTTTATCCGGTGGTGTAGCAGCAATTAATTCCGTTGGAGACCTTCGTAGCGGAAAATCCTCGGATCACGGAAACTCTTCTTGAAAGGCGTCCCGGAGTCAGTTTCAACGTCGCTCAACTGAAGATGGCGGCTAGGATAAAAAAAATGCCGGAAATGTTGAATTATCCATGTAACGAGGGATCGAGCTTCCAAATATTCCAGGTAACTATTGATTGACCTAAATTCTTGAAGTGATTTCTCGTTTACGTTTTTTTACAGGTAAAAAGCTTAACAGAGCACAGTTGGGTTGGATGTTCGCAACACCGACCTGGCTTTTGCGGACTAGGTCAATTTGGAATGTTTTCGGTATGTCATGTAAGTTATCCAAAATTTCTTTGACACTAAACTGCCGCTTTCGGCTATGTTGTCCCGTATGTTAGAAAATTTTCTTTATACATACACATATTTAACTGATTTTTTTATCTGATCCCATTCTTAATATGTTTGGTCCAATATATTAAGGCCCATTGACACTTCTCGTAAAAATGTTGTTTGAATCTTCCTCGAAATGTTTTTATTTCAATTCCCCTACCATAATGAAAAATCTGCGGTGAAAAAAAATTAGAAATCGGAATAAAAACAGTTCTAGGATGTTTAAAACAACAAGGCCAGTTGTTTTTCCATCTTCCAACTATACCCATCGATTTTACCATGTTACACATATAAGTTAAGTCGCGTTTTTGAGTTATTGATAAAATAAGATTTTTTCACGTGAAGTGTAAACCAGGCTAGCAACTGCTTCTACTATTTTAGAGTAGTTTCGCGAGTCACAAAATCGAATAAAATAAATGATTTTTGTGAAGTTAATATTTTTTCATCTTAATTTATTAACAGTTAAGGAAATGTTTTTAAAACAAAACTCACGAGGTTTATTCTCACATGAAGTACTATAGAAAAATGATAAATAATCCTATGAAAAAAAATTAAAATAACTTCTATAACATTGCATTTTTCCAGACAAAACAAAACAAGCATCTTAGCTAAGTGAATCTAATTCTGCTTTTAATTAGAGCTGTTTTGTTCTTTCAGCCAACAACGTAGGTAACAACAATGAAGCCAAGAGTAGGAGTGGCTGGAATCCAATCCAGTCCAAATCGTTGTTTTGGTGGAGCCAACCGAATTCGACCAACAAGTTAAGATCAACATCACTTCATTCTTCGGGTTTCATGTTGGGAACAACAACAACGCTGCAGTTCCGCAACATTTGGGAAAGCTACAACATCGCCGGCGCTGGAAATGCGAACCACTTCCTATTGGTGGTAGTATCACAACTTCTTCATCAAAGCTATATTGCAATAATTCGATTGTTAGTAAGTAGAAGAATTGATCTATATGTGATTTTTTTTTCTTCAATTTTCAACTACCTATATCTATGAATTTTAACACTTGGACTTTTTTCATAACATTAAATTAAATGGTTTGATTATTGCTGTCATTTAATTTAAGTATACCTTTATTTTTGCCAAAAATTCATCCCGGTTCAAAATACAAATAAAATTGAATCTGAGCAAAAATATGATATTTGATTTTACAGGCCTGTAACTGTAAATCTTTTTAAGAAATTCAAATTACTAAAATTATCATCATATCTATAACTTTTTTAAGCTCTTGAGTTTTTTTTATTTTTGCTTTAATGTTAAATTTAATATTTTGCTCCTAACAATATGATTGTTAAAATATGGAAATGATCAGTTTTTCGAAACGTGGAAAATGTTGTGTTTTTTTTTTTCATTATAAAAACAGATGTGTACTTTCTATGAATCTAAATAAAAAATAGTGTTCAATTATTGATACATTTCTTTGCATATTATCGAAAGTAATTTGAGGTTTCGTTTAAAAAAAAAAGATGATCATTTCAAAACGGTTTTCAGAAAAATATTTTTTTTTCTAGAGAAGTTTAAAAATTTATTTGAAGTTCATTAGAGTTGAAATAAACCCCTTCACATAATTTTTTTCTGTTAATTATAATACACTACTGCACATTGAAACGCCTAAATATACACTATCAAAATTACTAGTATTTGTGTTTTTATTATTACAGGCAAAATCCTATTTAACAATATATTGATAAACATTCGCATCCCCAAGCAGTTTCAGTGGCATAATTATGCCGAATTTGCTATCATGATTTATAAGTTAAAATTGGCATATTCTGCTCGAATTAAGGTGGTACTATGCGTATAGCACAGCTATACCAAATTTTGGTTAAAACAGAAGCTTAATGATACCTCGTTTAGCGAGCATTTTTGAACGAGCTTTGAAAGCTCAATGATACCAAATTTTGGAATCACTCGACGTCAAAAAGTGGCATCTCTATGCTCTCAAAACACGTTTTCAAATGGTGGCTAAACGAGGCATCATTAAGGTTTCAGTGAAACCTACACTTGGGATTATCGAGGTATCCATATATGCAAAGTGAGACCCAAATTTTGGCATTGTACCACCTTTATTCGGGCATAATGATACCTCATTTTACTTTCAAGGCATGATAGCAAAATTAGGTATAATTTTGCCATAAAAGTCTGCTCGGGTAAATGTAAACTGCGGATTTTATACCACGTAAAAAACCTTTGTATAATAACCAATATATATCATATTTGTTTTGAAAATTCGAAAACTCAAGGAAACTTCCATCTTTGTATACTTTGATCAATTGAGTCGAAAATAATGGTGTATAATATAAGGCAATTTAATTAAGATTCCTGCGAAAAAATCAAGATCTATAATACCTTGGAAGCATTTTTTTTTTTCATACCAAAGTTATTTACATTGGATTTGTTAGCGCGCCAAGAAAGCATAACTGAATAATAATTTAACTGTAATTTTAAAAACTTTAGAGTTGTTTAATATCGTCTTATTAAAACTATGAAAAATGCTGGTAATTTTGAGAAAAAAGACGCATTTGAAAGATTTCTGTGTTGAACCAACTAATTCATATTGAGACTAAAGGTTGATTTTTCCAGTGTAACTCACTGAACTTTATAAGAGTTATCCCAGAAAAAAGCGGGATATTTTGAGGAAAAAGCGGGACGGCGGGACATTCAACAAAAAAGCGGGAAATGTCCCGCTTTTGCGGGACGGATGGCAACCCTAGTCTATCTTGAAGCTATGTAAACGAAATAAAAATGTTTTATACTCAAAATGTAGGGTTTTATTGCACTTTAAAAGAAAAAAAATAAAAATAAAATATTCCGATGTTGTTTTGATGAAATTTTGAACTTCTCGTTGATTCATCACCATTCATCATAGTTTGGACACTCTATTCGCTGACCTCAGCGGCCATTTTGTTCCACAATCTCATCATCTCTGTTGCATCCCGTATCGTCCTACTATTCTTCTTTATCTTCTGCTTGACAATTGCCCAAAATTTTTTGATAGGGTGGAATTGAGGACAGTTGGGTGGGTTTGATGACCTTTTCGACAAAATCCACCCGTTGGCCTGAAACAACTGTAGTACCTCTTTACTGTAGTGGCAGCTTGCCAAATCTGGCGAAAACTTTACTGGTCCTTTGTGAGATCTAATGTACGGAAAAAACGTTTTTCAGGCACTCCTCTTTGTACATTTCGGAGTCCTTGGCAAGGTTGCCGAAATCACAGAAAGATCTGTATTATCACAGAATTTTGAGCAAAATTTCGTCACAGAATCTGTGTCACAGAACACAGAATTTTGAAAATTTTCACAGAATTCACAGATTTTCTAAATTTTGTACAGATTTCCAAAATCCGAAATTTTTATGTCACTTTTGACTTTTTATTTCTGACAATAATTCAAGAAAATATGAAAACAAGGTAGTGTAAAATGATTTTTTTCTATCAAAACTGTAAGTATTTTTAAATTTTTTGATGTTTCACATGATTTCTGTAATGAATTTCGTAGAACTAGCGTCACAGAAAACCGTCACAGAATTTTAGGTTCAAATCACAGAATTCGAGATTTTATTTTGTCAGAAACACAGAATTTTTTCGGCAACCTTGGTCCCTGGTCTTGTTTATCACAAAAACTGGGGTTTTTCGTCTGCAGCTGCAAATACCTTGCGAGATCAAACACTTTCTTGCAAATTTATCGGCAAAAACGAATTTTAACTTGGCGGGGACATCACCCCGACCAGTGGCTTTGTAAAATTTTTGGCCAGGAAGCTGCCCAAAATCCATCTTCAAGTACGTTTCGTCATCCATGAGGATGCATCCGTCGTACTTCGTTGGAACCTTGTTGAATAACTTCCAGGCACGTTCAAAAATAAAGTAATGTCAAAACATACCAGATCCGACAACTAGGAGCGCTATGGTATAATAAACAGTGCGCCCAGATTTTGGATGGTCCATGCTTTAATAATCAAAACCAGCAGAAGATGCCAAAATGAGAATCTGGATTCAATTCTAATTTCAAATGTTGAATTTAAAGATTTGTGTGGTACCATAATGCACACCGCGACAAGTCAATGTAATCATGATATGGAGAATCTGAAACAGTAAAATAACTCTTTTGGTGCAGAGAACTCATACGACCCATAAAGATGTTTTAAATAGGAACGGGAAGGGTGAAATTAAGGAATCCTACGTGGCAAATAGGATTGATGAATGATATAATGAATGAAACATGAAACAATCTCACCAAAGTTCCTCGTCAAGAGTGTTGTATCTTCTAACATTTTTCAATCGAAGCAATCCAACTCCCTCTAGCTCAGGCGACAAACTTGGCATTAAAATCGTGGGATTCACCAAGACCAAATTTATACATCAATAACTTGTTTTCAAAAATAAATCTCTTCAAGCCCAATGAATGATAAACGAAATCCAAGTACCGACACGAACAACAACACCGCAATCAAGGCAAACTCCTTAAACTTGAAACTTGAAGCACTTATCTCGGTGGTCATCCCTGCTGTGAATATCCGGCTACACATTGATACCACTAAATTTCAATTTATTTAGATTCACTAAATTAAAAAACGAAAATTACTGGAATTATTAGAAGAGCGAAAAAAACGCGTGCGGTGTCAATAAGGCATCGCCTACTCCTTTCCTCTCAAGTTAAAGTGTACCCCAAACTCTTGAGCAAATTCATTGATACTCAAATTTATAATCAAATTAAAAAAAAACTAAAAGTGAAAGATCAGAATTTTACGGCTCGAATCTGATTCTTATGAATCCGATCCAAATTTAAAAGTTTAGTTTGAAATTTGTCTTTAAAAAATTATAAACAAATATTTTTCAATAAAATCGATTCCATAATTAAAACCCTCTGGATGATTTTTAAAAATAATCATCCGGTTTTATTTTCTTAAAACAAAACTTGTAAAATACACTTAAATTCTACTTTATATGCGTGAGTTTCAGCAGAATTATAAGCCAGCGATCTCTCGCGATATGAGTTCCTCTACAAAATAGTTATCTTGACATTTTCATTTTTACTGTAAAACTCATTTACGAGCTGAATCGCAACCTGAATTTTAAAAATTAATTTTGAACCTAAATTCGGAACCTGAATTCAAAATTTGAATTTCAAATCTGTTCCCAAATTTTTGAATCTGCATCTCAGATCAGAATTTGAAATATGAACCACGATGTGCAATTAGTTTCAGACTTCAGAAATACAATTTTGATTACATGGAACCAGAACCTGTGATATGAGGTCATATAATTAATTTCAACAAGAGAGAAAATTTCTCAAAACAGTAGCAGAATTTTGAACCTGGGATTAGTTTTTGAAGATTTGTCATCAGTTCTGAGTCAAGATTGTTAATCCTGGATAATTTCACGCCATCATTCAAATTTGTTTGAGAATTAAAAATTTACACTGTAGAGCAGAATTTATCGTCTGCTTTTCCTGGACCCTCATTGGTGGGGGATTTAAAACATGGGAAATTAAAATTTGTCGAATTTGATCAGATGTGAAATGGAATTCCACGTGAATATCCCTGACAATGCAAACCCATTTTTTAACATTTTTTCTTAAAGCAAAATTTTAAATTCCCACATTGAATGAGTTCAGGAAATACTATCAGTAGATTATTTGAGGGAAGGCTGGTTTTGGACATCCCCATCAAGTTTGGCCAAAAGCTGAAAGGATTCACCGTACGCTTCTTTCCTGCTTCTGCAAAAAAAAGGATTTCTGGGACATCATTCACACAGCAAGATTTTCGTGCGATAAATGAATAGCAATATGCATCGAAGCCTTGGTAGCCTTTTGCTTCCCGAGCTTAATATAATGGATATATTTTGGAAATCAAAATGTAGCCTTCCATCTGTTCATCGTCTGTTTTACCGTGTCTTTCTTTCCGCCAGTTGCATGGTGCATCAAAAAAAAAAATACACCAGCAGCAACTAAGCCAGCAGAAAAAAATGCCAAAATATCAGGACAGGTACCCTTTCGTTCATCCGATCGTTCCTGCTGCTGCTGCTGTTGCTGGTTCCAATCCCGGGGTTGCAACAAAATTTCCGAAACCGAGTGTTGCTTTAAAATCGACTCACACACTACCTTTTTCAGAATGAACGAAGAGAGGGGGCTTTTTCGAGAAAACGTTTTCATTTTAACCTCGACAGGTGAAAATTGGATTGATAGACTCTGCGTTAAGATCAGGTGCATTTCGAAAGTTGCTTGGCTTCGATCGCTGGGAACTCGGGATCGGTCCTCCTGAATATAAGTAACATGGCCTTTACCCTGAGAGACCTGATACGTATCAAAGGCTGGAAAAACCGCATGGCGCAATAACGAAACCGAATGACTTCTATTGCTGAGCTGAACAACATCGATGTGCTTTTAGCGCGATGATAATGTTTTTGGGACACGGTTTATTTCCTTATCCGAGTCAAACGAAAAACCTTTCCGCTTAGAAGATATTTCAATTAGGAAGAAAACATTAAAATTTTACGCCTTATCTTGATCAGCCACACGTGAAAGCATTAGTGAGAAATAGAGAATAATTTTATGCTGTCGAATTGAAGTTTATGATAATAATAAGCTGTTCGAATAATTCACTGGTTGAATCGAAATAACTATTTTGATTCCACAATGTGTTTTTTCTAAAATGTATTCTTAAAGTAAAAAGTATAAGGGTACACTAAACTATAAAAAACACACGAACATAAACTTATAGAATCTTAATGAAACTTATTGTTTCTCTGAAGAGATCTTCCAAGTACTTAACACTAAAGCGTTCATCTATCTAGGATATGATGGCTCTAACAAATACTAAAACCATCAGTCCACAGAAACAGTACTACTCACACAAATCAGACTCTGCTCCTATAATAAACTTCCTTGGAGGTGGAATTATCGGTATAAGATTCTATGCCGAACCGTCATTACCAAGTTTTCTAATAACTTTTCTATCAATGAAAAAGAATGATGAAAAACACTGGGCAAACGGCAGACGGCCAATGCAGTGCATTTTTTGGCAATCGGCGGTGGCAGAAGGACTATGACTATAAACTTTCGTTTGCAAACCGACTCAGATGGTGCACTAGGTAAGAGATCGGATTGGCAAGTCGAGATGAGATGTTGCAGTGAGTTCGATTCTCACTTTTTTTTTTGAATCCCAGGGAGGGTGAAAATCCCAGAAAATGTTTATGCTGTAGTCATGCATTATTTTGCTTGGGAGCTCGATTCTTTATGCCAGTAGTGCTTTTCCAATCATATCATCTTTGGTACAGTACACAATTCAGCGCATTTTCGTCACAGAGATTTGCTAAATAGGCATTGGATTTTTTAAATCTCTTCTTTGGGTGTACTTACAGATGCCGTGACCAAGATTCTATCTCATGGTCGCGGGCGGCGGCAGCTCAAATTCAACTCAAATAAATATTACAGGATTTTTTTTAAATACATATTTTCATACATACATATATAAGACAGGCTTCGAAAACAGCTTTCAGTGAAAAGTGGATCCATTTCACTATCGTTCAAAGATATCTATTTCGTTGCAATAAGGACAGTGTACAGTAGACAGCTGCAAGCTTTGTATGGATATCTCAAATTTTAAAATTTTTACACCCCGCATAATTTTGTTAGGGTTGTATTTACTGCCAGAAAAGCCATAAAAATTTTGGAGGCGATTCGTTCAGTCCTGATTTAGCACAACCAATGTATGGAAAAAAAATCATGATCGAATTTTACAATACTCACGATATCGATTACAAAACCTCTTATTTAACATCCCAGCTGAAATCTCTTCTCGATACTCATGCTCCCGAAAAAACTATAACTGTCCGTGACAAACGTACTGCTTGGATCACTAATGAGATTGAGCGTACAACTGCGCTTAGAGATCTAGCGTACTCTCTCTATGTTCGTAACTCGAACCGGCTTAAAGGTGATCCTCAATGGATTGATTATAGTCGTATCCGTGGCAGAGCAAAAACCCTAATATCCCAAGCGAAAAGACGTTATACTGACAGGTGTTTCTCTCGTGACATGCCAGCCAAACAACTATGGTGTAATTTGCGCAGAGAGGGAATTCATAATAGTTCCAAAACTAACGACACAAGCCAAGACTTCAACGTAGACGTGTTGAATACTTTTTTCACCTCTGGACACTTACAGCTGTTACTACCGTCCGCTAGTCTTCCACTCCTGAGTGACGACGACCACTCTAACAACATGAATAACCGATTTTACTTTCAAAGTACATCCGTCAATTAGATTAGCAAAATACTTTACGAGATTCATTCCAATTTCCAATGCAATTGGCTCAAATAGCATCCCTGTAAAATTCCTTAAACTATTCTGTCCCTTCATCCTACCAGTATTGTGCTACCGTTTTAACAATATAATAGCTTCCTTTACGTTTCCAAGTATATGGAAGAAAGCTATCGTAACTCCTATCCCGAAAATAAGTAATCCTACAGCTGCTAAAGATTTCAGGCCAATAAGTGTTTTTCCAGTCATGTCCAAGATACTGGAAAAAGTACCACTGGCTCAAATAACAGAACATCTTAACCAACACGATCCTCCTCTCCTTGCTAAACATCAATCTGGTTATCGTAAAGGTCACTCAACTACAACTGCTTTAGCCAAGGTGACACACGACATACTCAGTCATCTCGACAATGGTAATTGCACAATATGGGTTCTTGTTGACTTCTCACTAGCATTCAACTGCGTAAATCATCGATCGCTAGCAAGTAAGTTGCTATCCGAGTTTTGTTTCTCGTCACCCGCATGTAATCTCATATCGTCCTTTCTCACGAGCCGATGTCAGGTCGTGTGCTGTTCTAATGCGACATCAGCTGAACTACCACTCACAGATGGTACGCCTCAAGGTTCATGCCTGAGTGCCTTGCTTTTCAGCTTATATGTAAATAGTCTCCCTACCATTCTAAAATGCAGCTATCAATTCTATGCAGATGACATACAAATTTACATAAATGGTCCTATATCTGAAGTCGATCAACTTGTCAGAACCATCAACGAAGACCTGGCGAGAATTGAGCTGTGGAGCAAGAATAATTATCTCTCACCAAATCCCAGTAAGACCCAAGCGATTGCTTTCACCAAACGAGACAGTGTTCTGAATATCAATCAAAACAAACACTCAGGATGCGTTTCCTGTTGGAAACATTCTGATTGTATAATGGGATAGCGCCTCTCGCAACTGCTTCGCCTGGCTGGTATGCAATCTCGATCAGCGCTCCTATCAGCTATGCAAACCGAGTCGCATCATTCAGAATAATCGGTTTAGCAAACATCGCATATCGGAGATGATTGAGATACAAACTGATCCATTCTGAATGTAGCTCACTCAGTATCTGCCTGAATTATATGAAAATCAAAATTATTTTTTGCAGGACGAGAAAAATCAAACAATTGTGAGGAACACCATGAATTCTCAGTAATTTTAACGTGACGGACGACAGTTTAATAAAAGAACTTGTAAAAATTGAAAAACACGGCGAAATTGAACATCTTTCCCTCACAAACACAACTACAATTTGATTTTAATCATACTGATGTTAAAAAACGTTATAACAACAGATAAATTTATGAATTTGCTGTATATCAAATCAAACAAAATACGCTACTGATCGGCTTCATGTATCACTCACTCACTGCCTGATCCATTCACTCCTGATCGAAGACCAACAAGATTCGCCATATGCATTGCGCATTGGTGAGATTCCAATTTGATGATGGTGCTGCACTGTTTTGACAGCAAGCATCGTGCGAGGTGATCTGTATTTTAGCGATGAATTGAACGATCGATGATCGGGTAGGTCGAGTAGCAATCAATAACGAAACCCGACCGCTGTACGTTCAGGTGCGAAGGGCAATCAGAAACATTCATTGAAAATGAGTGATATTCAGAACACTGAAACGAGATAGTATCAGTACTAACATTGACATTATCTTATGTGATCAAACCATCCCTCTGATGAAAAAAGTGAAAAACTTAGGGCTTACAATGGATCACAACTTGAATTGGACCGACCACGTGAACAGTATTTCATCAAAAGTTTTCCTCACTTTCCTCAGAACTTTCCGTAAATTCCAATCCGTTCTGACTGTTCCAATTCGTTTGAAACTGGTCCAATCTATTATTGTTCCCATCTTTTTCTACTGCGATACAGTTTACTTCCCAGGTCTCTCAGCAGCCTGTAAGGACCAGCTGCTAAGGTGTTACAAATCTGCGGCAAGATTTGTCTGCAATCTTAAACGAAGAGAGACTACAGAGACCACTAGAAGACTCATACTTGGCTGCGATCTCCTGGAGAACTATCGGAGGCGTATATGTTGCTTCATGCGCCAGGGTTACGACCAAAAGCTACCTGCATATCTCCTTTCTCACTTCCAGCGAGGGAGGAACGAGCGATCCAAATGCTTCATCATCCCCCAACATACCACAACCTCAAGGAAGAGTATACTGGTGTATAGCGCCTCCTGTTGGAACAACTTGCCTTTGGCGACAAGATAAACCAGTTCGCTAACCACCTTCAAGACCGCGTTGAATAGGGCTTCATAACGCAAATATTAGATTTCGATATCAAAACATTTATTAAAATTCTATGCGTTTTGTGACACAAGTGATTTCCGTAACCTGAACTAATAGTTAATTGTAATCGACAGGCTGCGTTAAAGTTAATAAATTACAAATACGAATTACAATTACAAAACCCGTCATATACGGGCCGTTCAGATACCATGTGGACAGAAAAATGAGATTTTTGACCCCCTCCTCCCCCTCGGTGGACAAGCGTGGACATTAGGCAAACCCCTACTCCCCTCTCCGAATGTCCATGTGGACAGATTTGTAATGGTTTTTTGTTTTCTAAATCTTATTTGACAGTTAGAAAACACTACTTTTTGCCTTTTTGTTATTGAAATGACTGATTTTGAAAAATAAAACGAATAAGCATTTCCTGATATAAAATATAAATCACCAAAGGGGGACTAAAGGAAATCGGAAAAATCAAAATTTCAATTTTGAGGGCAAATTACCTAAAAATGTATAAAACATCGAAATCCGATGTTATCTCGTTATTTTTTTTTTTTTTTTGAAAAATTGACTTAGCTTAGCTTCTCACCTTAAATTATTGAACTCGAAATGCTGTGTAGGAATAATTATACTCCAACAATAAAAAAAGACTTTACATAAAATATTTTACTACTTCGACCAACTTACACATTTTTAATTCCATGATCGCTGGCATGGCTAAGTAGAACTAGTTCTACCTCGCCAATGGTTTCAAGAGTCGAAAGAATGGTGCTTGGGATTAGCAGTACATTCAAAGTACACAAAAATCATGCTCTCCCTTTGAAAAAGATCAATAACGGCGCCGGCCACGTCCTTGAAGTCAATGGGGGAAACGTGAAGGAATGTTCGTAGGATACTTTTAAGGTTTAATCGAAAATCTTTTGTTCCTATATATGAATTCCAAAGCCTAGTTTTGGAAAATTTGAAAGCAAATGCAATTCAATATCACCAACTATGGAAACCGTCTATACGCCTGCAAATATATATTCAAATAACTAAGGAAAGGATTGTTTTAGTAGGGAGGATCCATTTTGTAAATGGTGTGATCGTGTTTTCTACACCTTCTATGCTCCTAGGTATTTCTGAAGGAAACTACAATTTCTATCTATGAGGCAGTGATAAAAAACTCTAAAGCTGTCGGAAAGGCAAAAGTATTATTTACAATAATGTAATTGTCGAATTTTATTTTAAATCTTCTTTAAGCTAACTTTTTTCCTAGCTGTTATTCCTGTTATATTAATTTTTTTTCAAAAGCGTCTTTCCAGAGTGGAAAACAGATCATACTTCAAAGTATTATTTAAACGAAATACTTAATATCTTAAGCTTTTGTGAATAAAAAAATATATTATTGTCTTTTTTCTTGAACAATTTAAATTAGTTTGCAGTAATGAAAATTGAAAAAAAGTGCTGTTTGAAGATTCATCGATGAGATTCTACTCTTCGCCTCATATTGATTTCGCTTTACGGAGAAAAAAAATAAATATACCAACTAGTACAAATCATAATAATTCATAACATACAAAAAAGATTTACGCTCGAATAGTGGATTGAAGTTTACATTTAAAATCAGTTACGATACTTTAAGCACTGACCATCTTTAAGTTTATAACTATGTAATGTGAAGATTGAAATGATTTATTAAAGTTGTCATTTTTTTTTTAAATTAGGGATAAGAACTAGCTTTTCGGCGACTGGTCATTTGGAAACGGTCCTCTATCAATTTCAAATCAGTCTTCTACCTACTAGATTGTCACAGAGAACAGATGTACAAGCTAGCCCACGAAACTTGTGTAAAATTTCCAACGATCGTTTTGCACGCTAGAAATTATTAAACCGTTTATGTTTCAAAAATAACCATTTTTGACCTATTCCCGGGAAATGTCATTTTATGAGTTCTCCATCAGAAGTCATAAAATGACTTTTAGGGGAGAAGTTGGAAAATGGTTATTTTTCAACCGAATGGGATTCTAGCGGAGAAGTTGAAAAAAGGTTATTCTTTAATCGTTTTTTTAAAGAGCTGGGTACTTTGCAGCTTTGCAAGAGTTTCTAGTAAAATTTTCATTTAATTCTGCGTTTTCTATTTAGTATTTTTATTTATTTAAACCAATCCACTATATTAAAACAGTTATCGCTGTTAATCGAAAAATTCACATGAACTTAACAAGATACAATTGTATTTTTTTAATTAGGTGTGTTCTGTTTCCCAAGTAAATTTTATTCATACAGAGATGATACTTTATAACAAGATTTTAAGGCAAGATCGCTAGATGAACACAGTTGAAACATCCGGTAGCATCAAAGGCCTCTCTCCTCCCACTACTACCGAATTAAAATTTAAAAAAACTAACATAACGCCGGTGCCGGACAACGTCGGAAGTGGTGATATACCTTGGTGACATTTTGTAGATGAAAATGGTCAAAATATCATTGTCTCCAGTATTGTTCGTTCACGAGGGGGTGAGGTATTTATTTTTGACCAGCGGGTGATGTTTTTTAAGCAGTCCAGGCCGTTCCAGTTTCTCCCGGATGGTGAAAAAACAGTCGGAAGAGTATCTTGCATTTTCGCACCAATACCTAAAACAAAAATACTTTATTAGGTAACCAACCTTTCCATCCTTGGAAGGATTCAAAAGTATTTTAAGGAATGTTAAAACTTACCGGAAGTGTAATCTGGGTTCTCCTTTTCGTGTGGGGTCATATCTCATCGGTGTCCTGAAATTTAATTTGATTTGTGTATTGTGAGGTTGCAATAATTAGATGACGACTATTAAAATATTTACCTTTGATCACCACCAACAGATTCGATGTGTTCCGAAATTACAAGGACCGATTTAATCTGGAACTCGATCCAGTTACGCGGAAAAATGGAGTTTTAAAAAAACACGTTTGTCTGCAAATTGGCAATTTTCAAAATGGCTACGATAGGAAAACCAAAGTATTCAAACATTTGGTGGTTAATGCTCAAGAACTACAAAAATGGTTAAAATTCGAGAAGGAACTTTTTTTTTTTTTAAAAACCATATTGGCAGTTTTCGGGCCAGAGCCATAAAATGGTTTTTTTTTTGAACCGAAAATGTTTAAATAAAAATGAGCGTGTGAACTATTTTTTTGTTCTTTGTATGGCCACAAGATGTTTCTAAACGCATCGAAGAGAACTGTCAAAACCAAACTGAGAAAAAAAACAAAATTTTGATCAATTTTGAACAGGTCATATGAATTGTTTGGCATATTTTAAGAAAATTGCTGTTAAAGTTTCGTAACGCTTTCGTCAGCGATGGGAAAGACTGATCGTCAATAATGTTCCTAATTGACTGGATATAGCCAGTTCGACCTCTTACAATAACCGTTCAAGAAGTGCCAAAACTTATTGTAAAACGGATAGTTATTTTGACAGCCTCAGTAGTGCAAAAATAAAGGAATGTATAAAAGCTTATCACCGGTACTTTTTATACGGTTTTTACTTATTGACTTTTTTTGGTGAGTGAAACATCTTTTTTTTATTTTTAAATTTACGTAATGTTTCGGGTTACTCTGAGGGACATCTGATGATGGGTGAAGAAAAGTAACCCGAAACGTTACGTAAATTTAAAAAAAAGTTGTTTTACCCACCGAATAAGTGAAAACCACACAAAATAAAGGAAGTAAATTCTGTCTAGTTAAAAGTAACTCTTGTTGCATTTATCTAGCTATATGTTGAACCCGTCTACTTTAGAGCGACATTAGTTTAATTATTGATGAGTTTAAAAATTTTTGACGATTTTTTGTTTGAGCTTGTACCTCTTTTCTCTGTGTGTTCCCTTGATCAACATATAGAGTATTTCCTGAGACAGATTGTGGTAGGGTAGCGTTTTGTTTTTGTTTTGAAAAATGTAAACACCAACTGGTCGCCATTTTGATCTTTGATGATAAGCACTGTTCAATGCTTTCTTTTAAAAACTTCTTTAATTAAAAGCATCAACATACCTTCATGTCTCAACTTGTTATGAATTTACAAGTCATTAAATAAAGAATTTATATTCTCCTCACCAAAGTGCGCTTGCAAAACCACAACAATTGCATTGCCAATTTTATTTCGTTACTATCTGGTCATTGAACATACGTAATGTTGTTGTTATGTTTACCCTACCACGATATGCCGAAAAAATGTAAACATGAGAAATCAGCTGTTCGTCTGACAAGTGGGGAAATGCCTTATTGATAGATAAAAGTGTAAAAATAACATCAATTTACATTATTCATAAACATTAGCTAACAAGAATGCAAGTAAAACTGAGTAAATGGGTTACGCATTGGTTGTTTGGTTAGGATTTGAATTATCAGTAAGAAACTATGAATTCTTACGTAAGATTTATGGAACCTCTCTGTTCTCTTTGTGAGAAATATAAAGCAAATGTTAAACCCTTCCTCTCCCCCTATGTGCTTACGTAATTAGTGAACGGCCCAAATAACCCTAGCTGAAATATTTCGTAACTTGTTCAGAAACATCTGACTGCAATATTTCCTAGGTGTGAGAAGTTTTGTTACAAAAATTCATATTCGTCAAAAACATGTGGAATATATCAAATTAAAAGATATGGAAAAACTTATCTTAAAATCAAACTGCAGTTCCCTTAAGGTTCTGCTTCTGTCTTGGAATGAATTTCACCATGCTTGGTCCGGAGGACGTCGTGCCAGTCCCTTTGACTGGATGCATCGAATCATCAAAATCCTTGTGCATTTTTGAACAATTTTAGTTTAAACCACACTTTAACTTGCGAATGCCACCTTGAATTATTTGCTCTGCAATTTATTGATAAATTCTGTGTACAATTTAACGAATATTTTACTATTTAAACTGTAATTTTGATAAATTTTCACGCAGCATGCAAAAAAAAAAAGCATGTTGTGAAGTCCAAGAATCAACGCCTACCAGTCCAGTATTTTTTCTTTTCAAAATTTGACTTAAAAATTAAAAAAAAAAATCACACAGGGGAGACCAGAGAAAATCCGGAAAATCCAAATTTTAATTTTGATACCAAATGACTTAGAAATAAATGAAACATCGAGATCTGATGTTATGCATTTTTAAGTCATTTGGCATCAAAATTAATTTCGATTTTCCGAATTTCCTTTGGTCCTCACTTTGATTTTTTTTTTATTAAAAGTAAATCTCAAAAAGTGTTTTCTAAATATTATTACCTAGAATGAATGTTATTCATTCAAATTGGTTGATCGGAATGAAGATGAAAAGGTCTGATACCAACTTATTTGAATGAGGGTTTGAATAACTAACTTACAACATTTTGAAAAGTTCTAAAGATTAACATTCTGGTTCGAAAACCGATCTGGGATTTTCATAGCTAATCAATCATGCACACCGCACGGATTTCATTTACAACTGGAAATTCTACGTTTTAGTATAGAATCCTCGTACAAGGAATGTGCACCCGATATGGCCATAAATGTTTACTGTCATATAAAACATTCTAATGCATCTGTCGACCATAAAATTTGGGAAAACCTTTTCGAAATAGAAAATTCCCGTTATTAAAAATCCAGATCATAGCGTTTCTCACGCCTCCAAACTCCAAGTGCAGGTAAAGAAATCGGTTCCTCCATCATGGCCGCACTAAAAGTGCGCCTTTCTTGACCGACTGGCTCTACTCCATCACCTGACTGGGATTATACACGCATGTACGCATCTCCGAATTCTGCGCGGCAGAAACGAATATCTGTATGCGGAGGAATTGAATAAAAAAGCTCAGGAAAAAAACTGAACCATTCGTCGTCGTCCATCCGCATGCAGCCTTTCGTTTTTCGATGAAAGGATTTTTTGAAACCAGCTTGCCTTTGTTTCATTCGTTTGTCTATTTATGGCCAAGGGTTCCCTTAAAAAAGGGTTCTTTGCAGGGAGAAGCAGATAATCATTAGTTTTTTCTTACTTCGCCTTGGATGGTTTGGTTTGGCCGTCTTCTTGAGCAAGCCAGCTGTTTTCGTATTTTAGTTAAGCCTTTTTCACATCTGTTAGGAGGCACATTAGAACCATCAGCAAACGCTCGACGGGTGTATATAAAAATAATTGACAATATTTTAGATTTTCTAGAATGAATAATGTTTTTTTTTCCTTCTTTTACAGCAATTCTAATTAACAAGGTTCAGTGAAGAACACAAAGCGTGGATGATTAATCTAAACTTAAGCTATTGATAACGTTAAAAAATGCTGTTCTACAAATAACATAAATCGGCTCCAAATTCAAAACCGAAGACGTCAAATTTTAGAAATCTTGCTTTAGAGATAATCTACAACCGTAGATTTTTCGGACAATTTTCGTAAAATCAAGGTTATGGCGTTGCATAGATTTAGGGGTAAAACACTTAAACAAATTATGCAAATTTGTTTTAGAAATTCAGCGCTAGGAAGTTACGAGCCATAACCGTCGCGAATCAACTTAGAGATGCATTTACTTTCTTTTGACTTTGGTTTTTACGATTCCTGGAAATACTGAACACCCATAGGTAAAAAAAAACCCTTCAATTCAACGCGGAACCCCCCAGATTAGTGCCTTAACCCTCTGGTACCCAACCCCGCGTTTAGATGGGGTCTACATAAAATCAAAGCCAATCATTATTTTCATTTGCTTTTTACGCAGATTCTTTCAAAATATTGTAAACTAACAATCCATACTCATGAAAACATTATGACAAGCAGTTAGCTATTTAGAACTATCCAACCAGCAAAACCTGCAGTTTTCCTGAAAAAAAATTAAAGCTCACGCGAGATACAATATGATGATTAATATAGCTAATTTAGTTTCATGGTAAACTAACCTTGGCGGACTTGCAACTCCTCGTTTTTCATTCGAACACACATTCCAATAAACATAAATATTTTTTTAAATATATTTCTATTATTTTTCAGAAATTTTACCTGAAAATAATCAAAATTACAATGGGGGAGAATGAGGATACCGTCAACTGGGGCATCATGCAAAACTTTTAACTTCAATGGCTTCTAAAAACTTTATGTCCACTGAATCATACTGCTTTTACATCAAAAGATTTAAGGTTGATTGATCATCAAATTGACGTAGTCAGAAAAATTATGGGTTTCACCAGTTATTTTTAAATTTAGAAATCATGCTATTTTCACCCTACTAAGAAAAAGGGGTAAGTTGCAACAAATTTTGTTTTTAATGCAAAATCAAATGAAAACGTTTGAAAATTTGTAGTTTTTGATATATTTGTGATGTCATTACATATAAAGCACTAATTGCAGTAGTTTTTGGTTTTGTTCGAATTAAATTTTACATTTTTTCTGTCAAAATTGTTTTTAAAGAAAAAATCATAAGGAATGCTGCATACCTTTAGGGGTAAAAAATACTACATAAAATACTACTAGCTGAAATCATAAAAATTGGATTTGGATTGGATAAAATTTTAAAATAAACAAACGCGCCATGCAAAACAATCATATTTCAGCATTTGGAAACGTGATTCAAAAGGTGAATCTTGGATTTGCATTTTGAAGCATTTTAGCCCAGACTGGTAACTGAATTATAAAAATATTTATTTAAAAAGATTAAGAATTTTTTTTGGAAAATATTTCAACACTAACAGTATTGGAATAGGATAATAAAAGTAGTATGAAGTTTGTAGGTAATGTCATTAAGCCAATCTGCCAAACTGGGTAAAGTTTTTTACACCATCGAAAAAATGTAAAAATTTGAACATCTTTTGCTCGATTTTTTAAATTTTCTATGAGTATCAAAAACTTTAAAAAACTATTTTACGATGTAAGAAACTATGTCATCATCATTTTTTTATCATTAAATGATAGCTTTATTACATTTTATTAAAATAAAACTTTTTTCGATTTTTTATTTTCATCCTACGATTCGTGGTACAAGTAAGGTTCATGGTTTGTTCGCATTAAATTTATGTTTAGGGATATTCATGAACAGTCATGTCATGTAGTTTTTCAATGCCAAAAGACATACCCCTGTTAAACAGCTTATAACGTTTTTGTCTGATAAGATATGAAGTTACGGTCTTCTATCAAGTTGTTCAGCAGCAAATTTTAGAAATGAGTTATGAAATACGTTAGAGTTATAAATATGTTTAATTTATGCATTCCTCTGAGTTAGGTATCTCTAGAATAGATTCATCTCAATAAGTTATTTATTTTAAAATGCATATCTTCATTTGATTAAGATTTATTTATAAACTAGTTGACTTATTGCTAACGAACTAACAGAAAAAAATCATTTCAGTAAAACGCAAAACATGATGAATTAATTATCCCGAATTATAAACCTAAAATAGTTACTATTTTTTATTTAGGGGGGCTCAAAATCTCTTTAGTTTGATCAACTCATATTTGTCAAATAGTGTGATTACAATGGACGGACATTCATTAAGTCAATTTTATGCTTCCCAAATTTGAAACGAATCAACGCCCCTTTTTCTAGAGTTTTCAAGTTTATCATCCTCCTGAAAACATTAGTTTGGAATTTCTAAAAACACTGAAGAATGAAATTGTTGAATAACACCGTTCATAAGCATTTAACATTTGAAATATTAAATTCTTAAGGTTCTTAAGTTATAATATAAAACATTAATTTCGAGAAGTTCTAACTTTCTTTCGAAAAGAATCTCTAAATTCACCCAATTTTTGAATCGTGTATAACAAAAAGATTAAAATTTCAGTAGAAATTATCAAATAAATTTTTTAAATCATTCTCATAAATCAGTGGATTTTTGCCATATTTTAGATTAAATGGTTGCTTTTCTGGATTACATTCATGCATTCATATGTTACTGGTTTTGTGTAAAGGAGAATCTGGATAAGTAGAAAGTGAAAAAAAAGTTCAGTCCCTTGAACTCTCGCTTATCCAGGTTTGACTGTACTAACCTTAATTGATTTGGTTTAGCTTTCATAATAATACCTTATTCTGTTAATAAAAAAAAACAAACATTTAAGAAGCAGAGTTTTGATATTTTCAAATATTTTGCAAAAGATAAAATATTTTGATGGATAAACGTATGTATGTACATATGTATGTATGAGAACCCACTAGTGGCTGATAGGTCTTTCGACCCGAGGCGGCACGGGAAGTCTCGTTCGCGCATTCAAATATTGTTCATGCTTAACTCATCAACAATAATTGCAGCTCTACCAAGGGGTCCGTTACCACTGGCTTGGGACAGGTTTGACTCATCTTACTCCCTTCCAACTGTTCGAAACAAATAAAGAATTCTGAAAAGGTACCTACCTAAATAACTAACTCAAGATTCCAAATTTGCCGAGATACTCCGGCTGGCTTGAACCCACAATCCATTGTATATCAGTTTTCTGGTCGTTTGATGACCTGTCCAATCCCCCCGTGAATCCCCAATAACAGAGTTATACAGTTATGAAAATATGGATATATTTTTGAAACAAAGTTACACATTTTAAACATCTTACCATTTGAAAAGGATTCTAGAATTTCTTCAATTACACAGAAGAAACACTCTGCCTCGTGGAACAATTGACAGAATTCTGGGACGATTGAAATTTTGCATGGTTTGGACGTTGTACATTAGGTCGAACCAGTTGATGCTTGATTTGAACTTTTTCACTATCCACTATTTCGGGATCAAATTTGGCAGGAGCAAAAAAATCTGCTACTTTTTATTCAAACAACGCCTACTCAGCGAATCACTTCTTAAAATAATATGAAGAGGAGAATGAGGATACTTGATCCCTGGGGATACTTGATTCCTTAGCTATATCTCGAAACTGGAATGTCTTACAAAGATCAAATGTTCTATAAAAATATGTAAATTTTTATAAAATGTGCAAAACAAATTGAAAAAAAGTTATTGTGTAAATTTTGTGAAATATATTAAACACCTCGACTTTTTTGTTGCTGAAATACTTTTGCCATCAATCGCAGCAACCATAGCAATCCACAAATTCTTTTTGTTTCAACAAAATTTGCAAAACAAAATACCATAGCAGTTATTTTGGCTAATGGGAAATCCTCATCGATAGCCTTGTTTCATTTTCATCTTTTCATCACACCAGATAAACAAACAAAACATTTTTATTGAAAAGTATACACACACTTATCATTCCAGTAACCATTTCTCAAATGTTTTTCCCCCCAATAGGCACACAAACCAACCTCTTTTAATATTTTTACAAATTCTTACAAAGTTCAGATATTTGCTTATAAATTCCGCACTGAATGTCACATTTCCTTTTATTGATTTCAACAGTTTCTTCATTAAAAATACCTCCACAACCGGTCAAACAACCACTCAAGCTTTCACAAATGGATCTGGCAAAAAAATAGATTAAAAAGACGTATCTTTTTGTTCCTCAACCGGCACGAATATTCTTATACTATCCGGTACCGCTTTTTGTGAAAAATATCGACAATTTCACCACTAAAACTGATTAGAAAAATAAATTTTTTACGGGAGAAAAAAAAAACGCGTGCTCTGCCACCAAGTCAACGCTTGCTTCCCTAAAATATTTGATGGATAAACGATGTTTAAAAATAGAAATCGGGCTCCGAACAGTTTAAATAACTGTAAATTTATAATTTTGTATAGTGATGTGAATGTGATTTGGTTGGGATTTTTTTTAACTGAATATGCGATATTTATTTGAAATTATCTACCTGTCTTACCAAGCCTCTGTTTATTTCTCAAAATTAAAACTAGAGTCAGCTTGAAATGTCTTAACACTAAAGCTTAGTTCTTTTAGAAATGGGACACTTTCATTTGCAAATAGCTCGTTAACTAGTTATCGGATATTCAAAATTTTGACAGCATTTTGTTGCCTGTAAAAAGTACTATTCGGCCTATTTTTTTCAAAATTTAAAATTTACGCGTTTTTGAGATATGTACGATGCAAGAGAAAAAGAAAAAAATAATTTTGCACAGTTTCCTTTAAAATTCGTCATTATCAAATTGATAGCTGACAAAACCGTTGATTATTCAAAGAATTACTGAGTTTTTGTGGTGGATAAGTATGCAAACACTGTCAATAATGTCCACAAAGTTCAAATCAAGCATTGGAGTGAAGCACATGATCGGCAACAACGGTTAAGGATCATCAAGGAAGTCAAGTCTCATATCAGCATTTTTAATTTTCAATAAACGAAAAACTAAGGGTAGATCGCTGAAATGTCCAACACAATTTTCTCCGATAAGCTGAAAGTGTTGCCTAGTGATGACTCATAGAAATCCAACCTCAAACAACCATTTTTTGATAGTTCCAAAGCTCTTAAGCTGTAAAACCGGTACCGAAAAAAAAACGTTCAAAAATGTGGTCAAAAATAATCAAATTTGTTCATTTCGAAACAACTGTATCCACTAAAATGCTTTCAGTTTCCAGTTTCCAGAGAAGTATTGGACCATAAAGTATCAGAAATTGAAGAAGGAGAGTGAAGCCACCTAAAATATAGATTTTACGAAGTATAAGTTGCAGAAACTGATTAATACCATGACCGAAAAAAGTGTGCGCCGGCCAATGGGAGATACCAAGAATAAAGTAGAAATTTCTTTAACAAAAAACGGTAAATATTTTTTTTCAAATTTTTTCATGAAAGATCATAACATTACCTTCTTTTTCTTCATAGAAAGTATTTGGTTCCAACGAATGGTTTTTGAGATACAGGCATTCGTAACTGTCCCATTTCTAAAAGAACTAAGCTTTACCATAATCGTGGAGAAATTTTTAATACCAATATATAAGAAATAACCAAAAAACAATCGAAAAACTTGCAAAATATGAAATGGAAAGAAGATTTTTTTTATTATTTTTATTGCTGTATTTGTAACTGTTTATGTATACAATAACGGTAACGGTAGAATTTGGTAATTCTGGAAAGAACTCTGTGGGCCACAAAAAGTCAACCGCGGGTCGAATGTGGCCCGCAGGCCGTGGTTTGGCCACCCATGCTTTAGAGAATTTATAATTTGCTACAAAAACCATCAGCCGGCTCGGTTCCACAGAAGAACCAAAAATGATGTTGATTTTCCAGTACAAAATATTTAATTTTTCCATACAAAGCTCAAAGTTCAAATTTATTCATGTAAACGTTACTGATAAATTCTGCAAAAAATCATGGATGAGTTTTGAATAAAATCAAAAATTTTTAGACCGCAGGGTTTGAAAAATTGAAAAATGATCCCAAATCGACTCAGTCCATTTGCTCATATCATAATTTCTCGAACCTTCACTAACCTATGGCTTCGAACGGTGTTTTTCGTCATTTTTATAGAGTCGAACAAGTTTTTCTTTAAATTCAATTCTTAGGAACAGAAGGTTTAATCGAATCTATGTGATATTGATAATTTTTCATGGTTAGCATATAAGGTTTTATGGTGAACCATCCTGAGCAGTCTGATAAAACATTAGCTACTCGTTTTCACACTCACATTGACAATAAATATTTTATTACATGTCACTAGCTTCCCACGAATTCGGTCAAAAACAGTCAATAGTCTGTCGCCATATAAACCGCGAGATCAGCAAAGCAATTTTATTTTATTGCCTACTTGTAGGCGTTTTACCTACGTCGATTTCGAATAGTGAATTATAGAAAGCACAAGTTTCTTAAAAAATTAACAATATCAAGTGTTTTTTTTTGCAAAATGGTAGATTGTACACAAAAAAAGAATGAACATGTTACTAAACATTTGGTGTCATAATCATTATATTTCTTACAATTATTACTCTACTTCTGGCCACCCTTTCAATAAGTTTTTTTTTTTTTTCAAGGGATTTTAAGCATCAATGGCCTTAAATATTCATCCCGACCCTTTCAATACGGTGGGTTCTTTCCACTTGTTTTGGCGTTCTACCCCACGGTGTATTTTCTAACAGTTTTAGTTTTTTACAAATATATCATCCAAATCGAATTTTCTGTCTAAACTTATACAACTTAAGTTCAGACAGACATGTGTTTTTGCGTGCATCGTACACCAATTTGAATTTGTGGGAAATAAATGAAATAGAAATAAAATAATAAAAGATTAGATGGAAATTTACACAAATAGTAAAAAATAATTTTGCATTTCTTATGAATAAAAAAAATCATTTAAAAAAATATTCAAAACTTAGAACTTTCCATGCAGCATTAAAAAATTGTTTTCTGGTTCAGAAATTTATGTTCAATGTCTGCCTTTGGAAAGAAGATTTTACATTCTTCGAACTGAAGAATTCCTCCGAAAATAATATCAATCGACTCTTTCTTCGATAAGCGAGTTTTTTTTTCCTCGACTGCAAATATTGATATGGCATGAGCAGTTGTAGGAGTAAGGACAGTATACCTTCAACCCGATACACCTGGTATTTGCACAGCTTGATTAAAGTCAACTTGTTTCGGATATGAACACCTAAAGCAGTGGACCTATGGTAGGCCTAACTGAAGAGATAGGCACGCGAGTCATGTTGACCTGCCGCCGCGCCGTGCCGTCAGCACCCGTCGTTGGCTTGTTTGGACGTCGAGCACAAGCACATGTCCTGCTGCCCTTCCAGATTTCCGTTTTCAGGATTTTTTTTCTAGAGAAAATAAAATTTTGTCCGATGCCATACGTATCCTGTTTGCTATAGTTTTGTTTCTTCCCTTCGTTGTACCTTCCTACATACATTTGCATACGCACGTGGTGTTCGCATATGAGATGCCTCAGCATAACAACATCTTGAAAATGAAATAGCGATACATACGGCGAGGACGATGATATGATGGTTTAAACCCATGTGGTTTGCGTTTGGCATAGTTTCTGGGGAAACAATTATGGCTGAGAGGAGAAATCAGTATTCCTCAACATGTTTCCACATTCCTGTACCATTCTGCCAGCACGCGCCATTTGCCAGGATTAAGGACCAAAACAACAACACCAGGTGCGTTTTCGGGTTTCGTTTTCGCTTGTCAGGGTGCGTCGGATTTTCTATTATTCATGCACTCTGGTGATGCTATCCTGCTTCGACATATCTTGAGAAATGATCCAAGGATAAAACGTGAGCGAATGCTGGAAAACTTTTTTGTTTCCTTTCTTCGAGCTGCAATCTGTTGCTTCTTGAGAAATCTCTGTCTGCCAACGACGCGTCGCCGGGGACCCGAAAATGCAATCGATGGAACGAGCAACAGGCGGCTTACTTTTGGCAATCTGTTGCTGCGTACCAAATCATGGGTTTCAAATCGGCGTCTGCATGACGTTTCTGAAAAAAAGGTCTATGACGGACTGGTCTCTTCTCAATCCTAAGCTGTACAACTGTTCCCAAGCCAAATTAAAAACCAGAATTCAGAATCAGACTTCAGAATCAGAATTCAGAATCAGACTTCAGAATCAGAATTCAGAATCAGAATTCAGAATCAGAATTCAGAATCAGAATTCAGAATCAGAATTCAGAATCAAAATTCAGAATCAGAATTCAGAATCAGAATTCAGATTCAGAATTCAGAATCAGAATTCAGAATCAGAGTTCAGAATCAGAATTCAGAATCAGAATTCAGAATCAGAATTCAGAATCAGAATTCAGAATCAGAATTCAGAATCAGAATTCAGAATTAGAATTCAGAATCAGAATTCAGAATCAGAATTCAGAATCAGAGTTCAGAATCAGAATTCAGAATCAAAATTCAGAATCAGAATTCAGAATCAGAATTCAGAAACAGAATTCAGAATCAGAATTTAGAATCAGAATTCAGAATCAGAATCCAGAATCAGAATTCAGAATCACAATTCAGAATCAGAATTCAGATTCCAGATAAATAATATTGTGAAATCACTTGGTTCCCTGAATAAATCACTTATCTATGATATTAAGTTTTGATATAAGTTTTAAAATTTGTGCGCAGTTCGAACTATCGTTATCGTCAAGATCGCAGGACTTAAATGTAACATGGAGAATCATACTGCGTTAGCATAAATCACCCGCAGCTTCGAATTGGAAATCCAGATGTTTTTGTGCCTATGAAGCTTGTGTTTCCTTAAATTTCCATGTAATGGAAAATAGGTCAAGAGTAGGTACCTCACAGGAACTGCATGTGAAGGAATTTCTAAACAGGACGACTTATTTTCTCCGTTTCAAAAAATTGAACAGTGCGAACCAAACGAAATAAAAAATGAGCTATCGCCCGAAATAGAATCCTATTACCTGTCTTTGGTGCGAGGCCGAGTGTTGAGCTTTAGAGAGAGAGAGAGGCAAAGAAACAAAACGAACTATGAAAAGAAGCCTGCAAGCGCGTGCCCCGAAAACATCTGCAACGTTTTTTTCCAAATGTTCTGAAACTCTACACTTTGGATTTTTTTTTCAGCAAAGATTTGAATAGTAAAAACCCAAGAGTTTTTTGGGAACAGCAGATGCACTTCACTTCAGGCATTCCGGTTCGTTACGTTTAGAAGACTTTGTAGTTGCAGGTTTGAATTTCAGTTTCATTTCTGTCCATGGCTACAGCAGCGTTGAAATGACGAAGAGCTCATAAAAATCAGCTGAACATGATAATTCCATACAACTGTCACAGTTCGTAGCTAACATCATTTCCAAGTTTTGAATTCATCACTTATGCTCATTTTTCTAACACATGCTAGTTGTTGTTTTAATGAGCATTGAAATATCTTCCTCGATCCTTGGCGCTGGAAAAATACTGGAGTTAATTCATTTCATCTAGGACATTTGAATAAGTATGACAAAATAAGCAATGGATTGAATAGAAAAGTTGCCTTCCATATTTTTGCTACTAAGGACGTTAGTTATAACTATATATTACTATATTATTGCTGGAATGTTGCAAGTTTCTACCACCGAATATATGCATAAATACTAGGGTGGGTGTCGAATTTCGAAAAACGATCATAAGTATTTTGTAGATTGGTCCAAAAAACTGACCTATGAAAAATTTCAGCTCGATCGAACTTCAACTAGGGGTGCCTCAAAGCGCTTACAGTTTCGGGTTTTTTACCTCCTCACCAATTAACGGAAATCTTGAGATAATGTATTCAAATTCCAGTAAAAAAAAAAATTAAGTGCAAGAAAATATGAGAAATTGCAAAAAGTAAAAAAAAAACAGCTAACTTTGAAAATTCGTCAAAAGTTCTGTTTTTCGTATTTTGACAATCTAAAAATGCAAAAATTTTGCTAAATTATGTCAACTTTTCAATCCTCTTTTCGAAATTTATCTGGTGTGAATTATACAAATTTGATTGTTCATTGATTGAAAAGCACGGTTTTAAGAATACTTTTTTACATTTTTTGTGGTCATGATCTTGGAAAAATTAAAAAAATATGTATACCTTTATGTGCAACGATTAGCTTCTAGCTTCAGCTATTTTGGACACTAAGTGATTTCTTTTGAGGGTATTCCATAGCTGATTTACAATGTTTTTTCCGAAGCATGTTTTTTCGTATGTTTTTCTTACAATTTGAATAAAAGAAAATTGAAGTGTTGTAGGTGAATATTGGTTGAGAAACATATTTGAGTTACATTACGTTGTTTCCGAAACCATGAGTTTTGTAAAAATCGGTTTGAAAAAAAGAGAGGTATATGTAGGTTTTAGTCAATAATATTAAATTAACAATGCATGCAAATGCATAGAACAACAAGATCTGGTGCTATTTCGAAAAAAAAAATTTTGGCCGAAAATCGGCTTTCCAGAACTCGATTCGGTTTTCCGAAAATCCACGAAATACGATTTTCAGACAGTTTTTTTTTTCGAGATAACAACAAATTTTGAAGGAAAAACTATAATCGTTGTCTGCAGGTTAAAAACTTGATTCTCAAGGGTCTCCGGTATTGCAAAATTTTGAATGCAACTTTTTGCAAACCTCTTTTTTTTCTTCACTTGTCGTAATTATCCAACTCAGCAAGCCACGTTCGATAAATGTACGACTCGGATTGAAAAAATCTTGAGTTCACAAAGATATATTTTTAACTAAATGAATCGTTATCACAGTCGTTATCTGTGTCCTTATCATATTCCAGCACGATGAAACTTATAATTATCCAAACATTATTGTTTAACCAATGATTGCCTGGTTAAAAAAACTTAATGAATGGATTTTGTCTAGAAAATATATAGGGGAGAATGAGGATTCTTGATCCCTGGGGATACTTGATTCCTTCGCTATATCTCGAAACAGGAACGTTTTAGAAATATCAAATGTTCTAGAAAAATTTGCCAAATAGAACAAAACAACAATGCTGTTATGTAAACAAATTTTAATAATTTATTTTTCGAGTTATTGAACTATGTTTGAAAATTTAACAAAATGTGATTTGAAGATCTTTTTTATCACTTTAAAGTGTTTCTCACATGAAAAAATTATGATAAAAATATTTATTCCAATATGTCAATCATTAGAGTATAATATGAACTTTGTTCAGGATCGCCCCTTATGGCAGGATCGATAGCATCAGATATCACACACATTCTTTCAAAGAATATTACAAACTTTTAGTGGACTGTATATAACGACTTATAACTATATATTTACAATTTAAGTGGGTGACTTCTGACATCTTAAACGTACTATTGGCCATTCTGGCCTCTGAATATGGCCCCGTAGCCTCCGACAAATGTTCCTTGCTCCGATGATGGTTGGCTGGAAAAAAAATCGAACCTTAGGGTAATTTTGACTGGACCCTCGGAAAACCCTCTTCGTTGCCGAGGAAAAGCCGATGATTTTGGCGCGCATCACAACCGTTAATGCGCGCAGCATCGCCATGTTGTTACTGGGTCATTTTCTTCGTCAGTGTCACCCTGAAGACCCGTTCAATCCAGAACAAACTTCATAATGCCGTATATTCAAAGCAATAGTAAATTTTAATTTTTTTAAAGAAGAAGTTTTCCAAAATGTGTGTTATGGGTATAATTGATCCCTAGTATCCGAAAAGATATATTTTTCTTCTGAATGGATCGTCATCATTGGTTATCATGAAATAACTAGTATTTGTTTAATAACTAATGTTTATCCAGTTATTATCTGTTCAGAAGAACTAAAATACTGCATTTATCTAAAAACTAGCTGACCCGGCAAACTTCGTTAAGCCTTTGAATTTCGCAAAAATAATGAACATGAAAATAAGCAGAAAAAAGGTAAGTAATTATTTACGCTCATGAAACTGGATTGTTACCTTCAAACGGAGTGAACAGTTTTTTGGATATATTTGCGTAATACTTCTGTCATATTATGATAGTGCCTACCTCCAGGGGCAAAAACTTTCGAAGAAGATTGACTTCCAACAAAACTGGAAAGCGAATATCTTCATTTACAGAGGATCCTTGACACCGATAGTTTCAATTTCTATTAACCAAAAGATAAGTGCCAAAAAATGTTTTTTTGAAAAGTGTCGTCATTTTTAGCAGTTTTGATCAACTGTTTTTCCTTTTTCGCCAAAACCCTGTTTGAAATTTTCTTTATCGTATAGGTACCAAATTTGTAGAAATGGCGCAACACTTTTCATGGTATGAAATTTCGCGATTTTTTTTATGCTGCAAATATATAAATATCAACAAATTTCCATATACCATTCTGTTTTTCGTTATCTTAAGCACGTTCGCTTAAGCACTGAACAAAGAAAATTAGAACATTCAATATATGTGTATGTACATGGAATTTCACAGCAATTTCAAATCAAACGGTTGTGAAATCTTTTTTTACTTTGAGATTTTGAATTCAAAATCAGGAATGAAATTCAAAAAAGTCTTTCTAATCTAATTCATTTTCATTAGCTCTGTTTTGGATCTTGAATAATATTTTCATCGAGACTAAAATTTTTATTTTCCAAGCTTCTTGTATTTGAAGATGTTATTGAACCAATTATCTGTTCCTGATTTCTGATACTGAGTGTTGGATCAAATTATGAACTTTATTTTTACAAAGTCAACCCTATTTATATCCTTAATTTTGTTCAGTTTTTTAGCACCTTAGTATGAAAGGAAGAAGTGGATAGTATCTTACATTTCCTTGGTTCTCTGATAAAATTCACATAGAATTTCCAAGTTAATATCATTCTATTCTCGAACTAACTCATTACATTCTTGACGTTTACAAAAACCAAGTAAATCAATTTATGGTCGTCTTATTCTAATAATTAAAAATAAGACGTTCTCTTGGTGTTATACCATAAATATTTCATTGTTATCTGTTCAGTTGTTTTGGATATGTCAAAACTTCCACAGTCATAGGTAAAATATTATTTTTCTTAAATAATATGACAGTCTTTCATTTAACAGGAAAATAAACAAAACAAAAAAACGGAGTAAATAAAAGAGATCAGAATTTTTCCCGAGCGTATCCTGGTCAGGCAAATTTATTTGATCTAAAAACCTAACAATATATGGGCATTTGATTTCAAAATTGTCAATCCAAAATCCGGGCAATACCAAGCAAATTTGGGCTAAATTCAGAAACTACTTAAAAAAAAATTAAAACGAAAAGCACTTCAATAATTTTTTTTTCCCGAAACACATAAGAAATTTTGAATCATATTTTAAGCATCCAGAAACCGTGCATGATTATTATGTTAAAAGTTGCTCAAAAAATTCCGTTTTAGTACGCAAAATTGGCTAGCTTTGGATAAATCAGCTTTAAAAATGTTAAAGTTGCCTTGATGCTGAAGCAAACATGACAATTTTCGAAAATAGATATACTCCATGCCGGCTTATTGCCTTCTTTTTTTCACCCAATACGGAAGGTGAACAATTACATCCAAGTATCCATTTTACTGGTGCCACGTGAAAAGTACACTTGCAACGAAAATGGGCGCCAAAACTGCCTATAGAGAGATGGATGAACATCAGTAAGCCTTGATCGCTTTTGGCGCCTTCCTACTCTGGGTGATTCGAATGAAAAAAATGGAAATTGGGTGCCATGATTTTTATTTGATACGAATGAAAACTAAAAATTTATTTTCAAATTCCACAAAAACATTTTTGAAATTATCTCTCCGTTGTGTTATTCTTCGCGTGAAGACGAACACAACAAAAAAAATCTCATGCAAATCGGATGATCCAGTGAAGAGTTTTGCGTGTTCGTACATTTCTGTATGGGCTGTCTCTCTCCCTGTTTTAGGGGAGATGGGGGCATAATGGCCACCTTAAGGAAAACGGTTATTTAACCATAGAAAATAGCTATAATATGGAGGTTACATTATTGTTTCGTGTTCAGACACTTGAAAAGCCTATTCCCTAACGGGCTGAAACGTGAAAAACTAAATGAAAACGTTAAAAAATGCATTTTAAAAAATTTTGCCAAAAGCTGAAAACCAGCCACTGTGGAGGCATCATGAGAACCCCCCCTGAGGCAGTATGAGCACCATTAATCAGAGCAAGATGTGCGTTTTTGCCGGGGAATCTAGCAGCGAATTCAATTCGATGAAGTCAGGTGAGTCGTAGATTCATCAAACAAAGCAATAACAAAATAATCTAGGTCTGTTTTTAGAATACAAACAATTCACGCACGCTCATACATTAAGTGCTTTGTTCGGAGGATGATGCTACTAGCCGTAAAATGTAACAATAAAAAAATCGATCATGAATTGTGAATGGAAAAAAATCAACTCGAACAGAAATCTAACTCTAGTCTTTTGATTACCTCTCCGACACCTTACCAATAGGCTAAATTGTCGGATGAAAACTAGTCAAGGTGTGGCGCTATAAATCAATTTTAATTCGCTGCTAGATTCTACGGCAGAAAATGCTCATTATGCCTCGATAATATGGTGCTCTATATGCCCCTAGTCAACAAATTTAAGTAAAAACGTGTTTTAAAATTGATAAAAGTGAAAAATCAAAAACTTTATGATGGTAAAAATTGAGAAACAATGTGTACATCATGTTGCAGTGCGTACATTATAGATCAAGGTTATTTTAAGATCATAAGAGCTTATTTCGTGGTGCTCAAAAATTAGAATATTTTCGTAACTTGAGAACCAAGCTAGTTTTTTTTAAATATCTCTGTAAAGATGATAAGGAGATTCCTTTTTTTGTGAAAAATTAATACTATAGGAAGTACGAAACAAATCCTCATAAAAATTTATTTAAGAAAATACGCACTTTCGTAGAAAAGCGTAGTTCTCATTATGCTCATCTCCCCTATATATCTAAAAATAGAAAATGGCGCCTTAAAGTATGCAATTAAAATAGGATTGTAGACAAACTTTCAGCTTTCTTGTTGTTTGACACTTATAAATTGCGAAATGAAAACTAATATGGCCAAATAAAGTCGATGGAACTTTTAGATTTTGCATGTTCTTTGCCAAAGCTTAGTACACCCTGATTGAAGAGTCAAGTCTCCTTTAGTTAAAGAACCTGTTATTGCAAAAATATCACATTTTTTTTAGTCTCACAAAAATGGTTCATCTTCGATTTCATGTATCGTTCTAACTTTAGGAGCATATAAACTTGAAATTACACGCTGTAAAAATATTCAAAAGACGGCGAGTTGCTAAAGTTTCCCAAAAAGATATGATGAAAATAAGAAAATGGCATCGAGTATCCCCATTCTCCCCTACTTTTGCCTGAAAGCATGCTTTGATAGACTGAGTCGATTTGGGGATCATCCATGTTTTTTTTTTGCAGAATTTTTAAGTAACGTTTACATGAGTAAATTTTAACTTTTAGGTTTGTATGGGAAAATTGAATTTTTCGAACTGAAAATTCTACATCATTTTGTTTCTTCTGTGGAACCATGGAATTTTCTAAAGGAATTTTTCCGCTTTGTGTCTTATTTTCTAGGCAAAAAAGTTATTAGCTGTTTAACAGGGGTATGTCTTTTGGCATTGAAAAACAATAAATTAAATTGACATCCCTGCTAAAGCATGGATCACTACAAATCTGGACGCATTAAAAAGGGTCTATCTCGGAGCTATGTAAACGAAAAAAAAATGTTTTGTGCTCAAATTGTAGGGTTTTTACTGCACTTTTAAGAAAAAATATTTAAAAAAATATTCCGATGTTGTTTTGATGAAATTTCGTACTTTTCGTCGAGAACCACTCATCTACGTTTGGACACCCTATTCACTGACCTCAGCGGCCATTTTGTTCCACAATCTCTTCATCTCTGTTGCATCCCGACTCCCGAGTCGTCCTACCATTCTTCTTCATCTTCTGATTAACAATTGCTCAAAATTTTTGGATAGTGCGGAATTGAGGACGACGTCCTTTTCGACAAAATCTACCAGTTGGCCCGATACCACTGAAGTACCTCTTCGCTGTAGTGGCAGCTAGCTAAATCTAGCAAAAACTTTACTGGTTCTTTGTGAGATCTAACAAAAGGAAAAAAACATTCTTCAGGCACTCCTCCTTGTACATTTCGGAGTCCATGGTCTTGTTTTTCACAAAAAACCGGGGTTTTTCGGCCGCTGCTCCAAATATCTTGCTAGATTAAACACTTTTCTGCAAAGTTATTGGCAAAAACGAATTTGAACTTGATGGGGGCATTACTCCGACCAAGGGCTTTGTAAAATTTTTGGTCAGGAAGCCTCCTCAAATCAGATTTCGCGATTTTTGAACCAGACCACATCGGGTTTTTGAACGTGGGTGTCCAAAATTAATTTTCGTCTCGCGGCTTCTATCACGTGTAACTTTTTTGGAACAAAACGAATCGTAATGAAATTTTCAGCACTGATAGAGGAAACATTTCCGAACAAATTACTGTCAAAAAATTCCAGATCCGACAACTAGGAGCGCTATGGTATAATAAACAGTGCGTCCAGATTTCTGATGATCCATGCTTTAGTGACTTGCGAAATATTGCATGAAAAGTAGACATGCAATACCTTGCTAGGTACCCAGCAGTGAGCAGGTCAGTTTTTGACCGATCGAACAGATCAGCTCAAACGATGGACTGAGCACTTCAAACAACTCTTCCGAGTCACGAATAGCGATGGCCAACAGAACCCGCAGCTTGAAGCGCCAACAGTAAGTCGCATAAATGGCGTCAACTCGGAAGCGCCCTCGCTGGCTGAAATAGAATCGGCAATCAAAAACATGAAATCCAACAAAGCACCTGGGATCGATTGCATCCCTGCTGAAATGCTGAAAGCCAACCCTGCCCTGTCAGCACAAATGTTGCACCGTCTTTTCGCTGACATCTGGGATACTGCAACATTCCCGGCCGACTGGATGCAGGGTATCCTCGTAAAGGTCCCGAAGAAAGGAGACCTGACAGAGTGCGGTAATTGGCGAGGCATAACGTTGATCTGTACAACCCTCAAAGTACTCTGCAAAGTGATCCTGAACAGGATCCAGGAGAAAATCGACGCTACACTCTGACGGCAACAAGCTGGATTCCGATCCGGACGATCATGTGTGGACCACATCACAACGCTACGAATAATACTGGAACAAATCAACGAATTCCAGGACTCTCTTCTGCTGGTGTTCGTTGATTTCGAAAAAGCATTCGACCGACTTAATCATGAAAACATCTGGGCGGCTCTAAGGCGACGAGGGGTCCCAGAGAAATTAGTCCATCTCATCGAAGCACAATACGAGGCATTTTCGTGCAAGGTCTTGCACGATGGTGTCTTGTCCGAACCAATCCCGGTAACTGCTGGAGTGAGACAAGGATGTATCTTATCACCGCTACTTTTCCTCATCGTAGTGGATGAGATTCTGACTGGATCGATCGACTGTGCACCGAACCGAGGATTGCCGTGGAATCCTTTAACAATGGAGCAACTGAACGACCTTGACCTGGCTGACGATATTGTTTTGCTCGCCCAAACACAACCGGACATGCAGAGCAAACTCGACGACCTCACCGAAAGTTCCAAGGCAGCGGGTCTCAAAGTCAATGTCGGAAAGACCAAGTCGATGGAGATCAACACAGGAAATCCCTCCAGTTTCATGGTATCTGGGCAACAAGTTGAGAAAGTGGAGTGCTTCCAGTATCTTGGTAGCCAGATAACGCCTGATGGTGGTACCAGGAAAGACATCGAAACCCGGATCAGAAAGGTCCGATTTGCGTTTGCGAGTCTCCGAAACATCTGGCGGTCACGCCAGATCTCTCTACGAACAAAAATCCGAATCTTCAACTCAAACGTCAAATCCGTATTGCTGTACGGGTGCGAAACTTGGTGCACATATGCGGTGACGACGCGAAAACTGCAAGTATTTGTAAACCGCTGCCTGCGGAACATCATCCGCGCTTGGTGGCCTGGCAACTGGATCTCGAATGAGGAACTACATCGCCGGTGTCATCAAAGGGCGCTAGAAATCGAGATTCGGGAACGTAAGTGGAGATGGATTGGGCACACGCTGCGAAAAGATGAAAACGAGATTTGCAGAGAGGCGCTTGACTGGAATCCAGAAGGTCATCGAAGAAGAGGCAGACCCAGAAACTCGTGGCGGCGAAGCCTAGCCGCTGAAATCCGAACTGTCGACGAGAATCTTGACTGGGACCAGGTGAACACGCTGGCTCCGGATCGTCAACAGTGGAGGTCTTTTACCACGGCCCTATGCACCGGAGGATCGGCGCGGGATCATTAAGTAATTAAGTAAGTACCCAGCAGTGAAGTAAATTGAATTTATTGATTTTCAATGCCAAATTAAATGCCCCCATTCAACACCTAATTACTTTTTTGTGAAATGAGATACATAAGATCATAACTTCGATCTTTAACAAAGTTGATCAGCAAAAAAAAATCATACAAAAAAAAATTATAAATTGGCACAAAAACCAGGAGCAGGCTAGGTTCCACAGAAGAAACAGAAATAATGATGATTTTTCAGTTAAAAATATTAAATTTTCCCATACAAACCTAAAAGTTCAAATTTACTCATGAAAACGTTACTTACAATTTCTGCAAAAATCATGGATGAGTTTTGAACCCAGGGTTTGAGAAATTCAGAAATGACCCCAAATCGACTCAGTCTAATGCTTTTACTATAGGGTAGGCAAACTTTTAGAATTTTCTTTATTTGACACTTTAAAACTGAGAAATAATAAGAAATAGGACCAGAAAATCGTCAATCTACCTTTAAATTTAAATTTTAAAGCATCCCTGAATGAAGGATCGAGTCTCCTTTAACAAATAAAAACACAATTTTTTATCGCTCTAAGATAATAATTCTAATTCATGAATAGAAATTTAAAATTACATGCGTTCAAAGTCTGGTGAATACGGCGAGTTTCTGAATTTTTCAAAAAAGATATGAAAACAAGAAAACGGTTTCAAGTATTCCCATTCTCCCCTAAATGTAGGCGCCGTAGGCTGTATGCGCCTTTTAAGCAGAAAACTGATTGTATCGAATACTTCAACAACTGTATACACAGACATCTGTTTTCTATTCATTGGAGTATTTTTTTTTATCTAGAAATCTACTTTAGTTTTCGAGAAAACGATTTTATAATAAAAATTGTATAAGTTGCCGAGTCTCAAACCGTGTGGACTTAATACACCTAGTCAAGTTAAAGCAAAATTTGAGTTTCATTGGCAATATTTTGGTATTATTTAATTAAAACTGCTAGAAACTGATAAATTTTATGCGACAATCGCGTGAGCCTTCGTTACGTCGTATGCAACATCTGAGGAATTCACAAAAAACTGCTGCAAAAGTTATCAAAACCATTTTAAAATTTTTATCTGACATATAGAATATATTGTCCAGCCAGACTACAAAAATTCTAAATGGAAAAAAGTTGCGACTAGTTTATGGCAGTTTTTGTTTTTACGCGAGATGTATAATCTTATGGAATAAAACAAAAATTAGGGTTGCCATATTATGACATCAGTTCATCCATAAAAAAACATTTTCACAAATCTATTTTGAGATCTCAAATTCTCTCTAGGGATGTTGACTAGGTAGATATTAGATTCTAAGTATAGATGATCATATCATGATATTATCTATACTTGATGATATGATCAAATTAATTGTTATAAATAAATCAAGCATAAGAATTTTGGTTTTGCAAGAAAAGAAGTTATTTTTAAATTTTTCAGACTCTTTATTATTATAAGTTTGTCTTGTTTATTCGAGCATACAGTGAAAATAAACAGCAGCATTCATCCGATTGATATCAAACTAATATTAGGGCTAATTCTAAACTTTAAGTTCTGATTATTATAGTTCTGATCCAAGAATTTTTCATATTTATTACGAATAATTGTTCTCAAACACTATTTTTGAAATAATCGACTTTTTTCAAATCACAACTCCATAGATCAATTTGAGCGAAGCATTGGCAAAAGTTATTTTCTCAAGTAAAAATCAAATAAGCAAAAACTATAGCCACAATTCAAGACGTGGAAAGAGCAACAGAGCAAAGGAAAGTGTACATTCGTCAAGATTTACAACAGATGCTGGATTTTCACAAGGAAATACATAAATTTGCTTTTCCTGTATCCCTAAAGATTGCCAGCAACGCCAAAAAGGATCTCAGAAATCGGCCAAACCAAACCAAAGCCGTGTCTTGATGATCCTTCTCTGCTTTTCTGCTTGAGGGCACCATATGGATAACAGACTGTCTTGGACTCACGCAGGCTTCGCCCGATCTTGCCCGAAGCCTGCCGGTGTAAAAAGAGGAAACCGAAAAACCTAGACTTGGCCACCATCATCATGCGCCAAATGGTTGATATTTTTTTTATTTCTGTATGCTCATTGGTTCGTTTCATTTTACATGGCAAATCTTGGAAACAGGTCAAAATTTAGCTATCAAAATAGAAGCTTAAACTCAGCCAGGTTTGGGAGACGGAGCTCAGTCAAAAAACAGCTTGAAGGTGTGTAACCAAGCAGCAGAAAAGATGTTTGCAACAACCAAACCATATTGCAGATGCTTGTGTTCAAAAGTTTGGTAAACTTTTTATAACTGGTTTATTTCAGTGGCTTTGTTGATGACACTTGCACCATATTTCAATTGAAAAAAAATGCAGCACACTTGTCTTAAGAGAAATAGAAGCAGACATTAAGAATTCATTTTTTCTTGGGGGGAATCAACAATTCTTTTATTAATTTAATCAATTCGAAGAAAATTAAAAAAGAAGAATTGAACACTAGGTAGCATTTTATGGCTAGGAAGATAAATAGTATACTCCATCAATTTCGACCGTTTGAAAATTTGTTAGACGAATAGCAACTTGCTTGATTGCTCGATTTTTGTGTATCGATTTTTGCAGATTGGAGATTCCCAGTTCTCGTGAGTAAGTTCTTAATTGACAAAACATAACATTTTTATTACAAGTCGATAAAAAACGATTAGGAAAGTGCTCTTTTTTTATCAGCACCCAGAAAATAAAAGAACTTTTAGATTTTATTATCGATGAGTAGCATTTGATTGCATACATCAAGGCGATATAAATTCTCCGTGAGTCAAGTAGCAATGTTTTTGGGTGATGGATCTTCTTCATTCGTGCAATTGTAAATCGGTAAACATAGAGGAGAATGGGGAGACTTTATCCCGTTTTTCGTGTTTTCGTCATATCTTTCTGTAGAAAACTATTTTGTTAAGTTAAAGAAGACCCCTAGGAGTCCTTAGCTTTTGTTCACTCTGATGCTGATGGATAAACGATGTCACGATTTCACATTCGAACCATGGAAATCTATCTGAAAATAACAAATGAACTGTTCACTAATGCTAGAGATTCAAGCGAAAACCCCCAGAACCAGAGGTAATCGAGACAATCACGTGTTCTGGAACAACTGCCCGAAAACAAACCAGCGTGCAAACCTCTTCATCGTACGCTGAAGTGATCAACAGGCTCTTCCGGAAGTAGTTTTTGTTCCTTTTCCTTACCTCTCCACGAAGACGCGCCTCGGAGAAGCTTCTTTCAATAACAACAACTGCCAGGCATCACACATGCCCGAAACCTTCGGGTCATTTTTTATGCACTGGTTCCTGTTTTTTTTTTCTCTCCATCCTTGCTCGGCTTCATCCATCCAAAAAAGGCAGTCAGTCAGTCAGTCAGCCAGCTTACAGCGTTTAAACTAACCCGAAAGCTAGGAAGAAGAAAAAGCAGAACATGAATGATTTGCATCTGGTTTCTTTAATATATTCAGAACGGAAGCACACGTTTCTTAGACAGGATCAGCTCATAAAAAGCGACCACAAACGAAAACGGCGGACTAGCATTAGGAAAAAGGTGTATTAGATCAAAATTCGTGCCACAAGCTGCATATAAAGTGTTGTCAGCTAATGCTAGGAGTCATTCGGTACTGTGACAAAAAAGAGTTAACCACTCTTTAATTTATTAATTTCAAACTTCTAAATGAAAAGTTAGAGTACCTATTAGTAATTCTCTCACTCGATCAATGTACTTTAAAAGTTAGCGATCATTCACTTAAAGTGCTAATCGCTTACTTAAAAAATCAAAGAGAAAAACATAAAAGTAATTTTTAAGCCATAGCCACACATTTTTATGTTTACGTGGATTTGACACTTGAAGTTAATAAAAGGCTTGACAAAAAAAATAATCGAACAGAAAATTCTAAGATTTTTGAACATAGATTATGCATATTAGCAATAGTCCCTTCTTGAGAGTCAATTGACACTATTGGAAGTTTGGCGGCTTGTAACTCTATTCAGGCGCATCCAAATAAAACAATTTCTTGAGGGACCCTCAATGAATTCTTGAAATCTTAAATTTTGCATCATTACTTTTTTCATGGACGCACCCTAAAAGCCCGAGAAAAAAAACTCCCTAATCAGATCTTGAGTGTCAATTTGACAATCCTGACTAAAACCAATATATCTGTTATGTTTCTCAACCGATTTTTACAAAATTCATAGTTTTGGAAACCTCGTAATGTAACTCAAATATGTTTCTCAGACAATATTAATCAACAATACTTCAGTTTTCCGTTATTCAAAGTTTAAGAAAAAAAAAATCCGAAAATACATGCTTCGGAAAAAAAATTGTAAATAGCTACGGTGTGCTCAAAAAAATTCACTTATTGTCCAAAAAAGCTGTAGTTAGAAGCTATACGTTGAACATAAAGATATATTTTTTTAATTTCTTTTTAAATCATGACAAAAAATGTTGAAAAAGTGGTGTAAAACCCGTACTTTACATTCAATGAACCGTCGAAATTGTATAAGTCACACCAGATAAATTTTGAAAAATGGATTGAAAGGTTGACGTAATTTGTTAAATATCGCAGCGCTAATGATATTACACCACTAGATTCGGTATGACATTGGCTTTCTGGTGAATATAAATTTATTGCGAAAATATACTCAAAATCCAGTCAAACTTGTATTTTAGTGTCAAAAATTCTGTGTTTCGTATTTTGACAATCTAAAAATGCAAAAATGTGCCAAATTACGTCAACTTTTCCATCCATGTTTTTTAAATTATTTGGTGTGACCTAAACAATGTTGACGGTTCATTGACGAACGAAAATCTAAGTGTTGTAGGTGAATGATGTTTGAAAGATATATTTGGGTTACATTAGGAGGTTTCCAACACCATAAATTTTGTAAAAATTGGTTGGGAAACAAGAGAGATGGGACTGTAAAGGGTAAAAATTTTAGGGAAGGATGAGGGTGAAACACATTATAATTGCATTCACTGTTATCCTTGTTTACTGTTCTGTCAATTTTAACTTAAAACCAGGAGAAGAGAGCATCATTTTTTATCATACAGAAAAACTTTATTAAAAAAAATCAACTATTTTTTAGTCCTTCAATTCAACGATGACTGGGGACAGTAGACTGAGTCTATTTGGGACCATTATTGAATTTCTCAAACCCTGGGGTTTAAAAAGCTTCGTAGTGGGGAAAAACTCATCCATGATTTTTTACAGAATTTTTAAATAATGTTCACATGAGTAATTTTTTTTTGGGGGAACTGAGCCAGATTATGGTTTTTGTGCAAATTTATGTAGGTATTCCAAAAAGGAAATTTAACGCTTAATAACTTTGTTGAAGATCGCAACGTATCTTATTAGGCAAAAAAGTTATTAGCTGTTTAGAAGGGGTATGTCTTTTTGCATTGATAAACGATAAATTCAATTGACATCACAGATGGAGCCACGCCAAGTATTTATGTGTTAAAATCCCAGAAAAACAAAAAAACAAAAAAGCCAAGTATTTATGAAAGTCATGCAATACCTCGCTAAGCTCGGTTCCACAGAAGAAACAAAAATTATGTTGATTTTTCAGTACAAAATATTCAATTTTCCCATACAAACTTAAAAATTCAAATTAACTTCTGTAAACGTTATCTAAAATTGTGTTGAAAAAATGGAGTGTTGTATGTTGGTAATCCACCATGGGTGCACGGATTCACCGCAGTTTCTGCCAAAGTATGGGTTCACATACATTCCTTAGATTATCTCGACAAATCTACAATGCAGCGCGCCACCATACCCGGACCCCATGGCTTCGTATGAACTGTTATGTGGTGAATGTATTGCGTGTGTTGATGTAGGTATATTTTGGAAGAACGAGTCAATCAGGTGGGCTAGTTAATTACAGGTATTCCGGCATCCGTGTATATACCTGGCCAGCTGGCAACTGATTGAACATTCCAATTATATAGTCAGTTATATAATGAAACACATCTTACCTGTCGGCCCGCTTATGGGATTCGAACCCAAAAGTTTTTCTTGTCGATACCGGGAATCGAACCCAGTACGCCTGGCGTACCAATACCAGACTCGCGCCAGCCTATCCACTAGACCACATCGGCACTCTGTGTTGAAAAAATGAAGTGTTATGCAAAATATTTGCCCATCCTATATGAGGAATTTTGCCAAAACGATCGCGAGCTAGGTTTCAGCAAGTAGCTCCAAAACAGAAAAAATTCATTGTACTTTGACGAAAAAAAATTTAGAAAACCGCGACGTCGGAAAAAAATGTGCCCGTTCTCTTGCAGGGCTTGCTTTGACAACTTTTTAAAGCGTATGCTGTATAGTAGTTTTACAAAAATTAAACTTTCATCCAAAATTCTTTCGAAATTGCGTTTTAAGGTTCATGCCTGAAATATTGTACCTCGCTTAACTTTTTATCCAATCGTTAGAACTTTTCAAAAACTTCAGATCGGTTAGCTTTAGCTTCAAAATTTCAATAATACCTAGGCGTTGTATTTTAACAAAAAAAATCATTAGAATTACGCGCAGAACGAGGACCTTCAATGGGATGACCGAGATTCGATTTCAATGGCTTAAAGACTTGATCACTATGCACCACATCATGTTCTTCTTAACATATATTGTCATCAGTATAACCAGCTAGGGGAATGGTTCCAGCTGGTTCATAAATGTAGGGGTTTCAAAATTTAGGAAAAATGGTGTGAAAAACAATCTGAAAATGAAGTTCTTTTGCCCCCGTGGGTATGCAATTTTCGAATAAACTTCTAACAAAAATTCCGTGACGTTTTTCGTAGAGCATAAGATTTTTGTTCATTCACTTCTATGAATTTTCCAGCGACACAAAACATCCAGAAGGTTAATAAGTTTCTATACACACCACTCGGCAATTGAGTTTTCTTCAAGTTTTTGAGATATTTACAAAAGAAAACATACTAAATATGATTTTTAACAAAGAGCTAACGACTTTTTCTGTAATTAATTGTCCACACAAAGTAGTGTAAGATATTTTCTTAAAATTTATTTTTTTTGTAGGTATATTATCTTATTTGTATGAAAGTGGAATCATTCATTTTTTATTCGTCATCCAAAGGGTACACCGGAAGTAAAACGATATTAGCATCAATCATGAGCATCGCCAAAAAAAAAAACATCTTGCTTGATGAATCTAAACTAGAAAAGCGGATTTCCGATTCGGATCGAAATCGGATTCGCAGCCGGAAGTCCCGGGCATCTTATTGGGCTTATAAATAAAACAGGTAGCCGAACCCGGAAAATCCTAACAAAGGCCCTGAGAATCAAATCAATGCCATGCAGCACAATCTGTCTGCACCTTTCTCTAATCAACAAGTTTCTTTCACATATGTGCACCGGATCCTTTCTCGATTTTTGGTCTATTTTTACTCTTGATCGTATCGTTCCTGTGAAGTGTATATCTTTCTTTTTTTTTGCCCGAAATCAAGAAAGGAAGGAGATTCAAGAGGATATGGTGCAAACAACAAGAGGAATAAAGCATACCCACAAAATTCATTTCCGCACTTTCAGCAGCGAAACAGTCGGTCTTCGTTTATCGTATTGCTGTTGTTAATAAATGTATGCTTTCCCATGCGTGGAATATGCACTGCATGCACATGGGATGTGGATGTGGGAGAACGACGAGATGGTGCTGCACAAAGTGTGGTGTGTATCGTTGCAGTAGCAGCGTGGGTTCACCAGTTCAGGTCCTTTTTCCCAAACAACTTGATTCGTTTGTTTCCTTTGGATTATAATCTGCACCGTTTACGAGGAAGATGGGGAGGGAACGAATGTAGACGCCCCACGTACGTACCTATCCGATGGTTTTAGTCCATCAACAGCAGCATCCTGAAACAGAATCTTGTGGTAACACGGCAGAGGAAATCAAAACCCTGAGAATCACAAACACTATTTCCGCTGTTTGCCTCGTCAGTTTGAAACTCAATAGAGAAATCTTTAAATTTATTGTTTGTTAAATAATATATTTTTGAATGTATATTTAAATTTATAATTAACACTGAATTTAAATAGTACTGGATTTGAGATCCAATTTTCGAGCAACATGCCTGCTGAAGGACCTTCGAAGCGGAAGTAAAAAGATACCTCTGCTGTCACTTGCCCTGCGTAATATCCGGAAAGGAGATGAATGCTCATATTTTAACTGACATTCCATCCAACTAGGAGATGTAACTCGAGATCAGAGCATTTGTTCTGTGCCGGCATCATTTATGCATGATTCGATTTGCATCTGTTTAAGGAAGGTTTGTGTACCACTGTGTCGATGGCTTGGTTTTAAACCTACTTTCCTGGTTCATAAGAACAAATATATAACTGTCAAGTCTTTTAGAAAATGGTTTTTCAACAAGCTAGCATTTAAACTTAACAGGTTGAGAATAACTATTCAACTCTAGTATTTTAAGTTTTGGTGCTAGATTCTGAATTCTGATTCTGAATCCTGATTCTTATTCTGATCTTATCTTGTCTGATCTTATTCTGAATCTGATACTGTATTCAGTATTCTGATTCTGATTCTGAATTCTGATTCTGTATTCTGATTCTGAATTCTGATTCAAAATTCTGATTCTGAATTCTGAATTCTGATTCTGAATTCTGAATTCTGATTCTGAATTCTGATTCAAAATTCTGAATTCTGATTCTGCATTCTGATTCTGAATTCTGATTCTGAATTCTGATTCTGAATTCTGATTCTGAATTCTGATTCTGCATTCTGATTCTGAATTCTGATTCTGAATTCTGATTCTGAATTCTGATTCTGAATTCTGATTCTGAATTCTGATTCTGAATTCTGAATTCTGATTCTGAATTCTGATTCTGAATTCTAATTCTGACTTTGAATTCTGATTCTGATTTCTGATTTTGAATTCTCATTCTGAATTCAAATTCTAAATGCTTTTTTTTTTTTTTTTTTGTTTCGATTATAGTCGTTTTACCATCTTTTATGGCATTCGCGACTTTATTAACGTTACAGTTGGCGGATCGTTATTGAAAAACTATCCGGTACAACCGTGTTCGATGTTTACTCTTGGGCTCGAACTCACGGACATCGGCTCAGGAGACAACAGACTTGCCAACTGAGCTATATCACAAGCCCATTCTAAATGCTGATTGCAACCAAAGCTTAATGAAAAGGCAATTTTTGCAGAAAAAAGAAGATTTTTGAAAACTAATTGGTTTAAACTTTACTGCATAATACTGTCCCTTTTTCATATTTTAGCAAATTGGTCTCACCGCCACTGGATTTGGTATTTCTCGTCTTTGCCGCACAGAAATAAGAGCGCTAAAATCGTTTCTATATCACGAGATATTTTACAGAGGTGCCAGGTCGTTTTGTCAAAAATCAGGACACCGCGAAGAAAAAATCAGGATTTTTCAGGACACCCCCAAATTGCTGAAAACAAAATGCAGTTCTGCTTAGATTGCATAACTAAAGGCGAAATATAGGTGCTCAAGACGCCTCGAATTATGCAACTGAAGCGAGAATAACCTTGGCTGGCCTGCAGCTAATATCGAAAAACCTCATTTTAATGTAATTTGAATCAAAGAATCTCATTGGTTCAACTGGTTAAACTATTTTATTTAAGATTTGTTTGATGTTCTCATCATTTAACAATCAATTTAGTTATGATTTGGATATTTTTTAAAAATCAGGACAAATCAGGACATTTTAAGGGTCATTTTTCAAAAATCAGGACAATTCAAGCGTTTTTGAAAAATCAGGACGGTCCCTCAAAAATCAGGACAAATCCTGATAAATCAGGACACCTGACACCCCTGATATTTTACAACTTTTTTCTCCCTAAACTCAAATGAATGCTCTGGGTCTCTCTGGCTTCTGTTAATGGACGAATACGACGAAAACACAAAAACTAAAAATTCAGACCAAAATCATCACGGCAGATGCAGCTGCTTGCTTTGCTTGTACTCAAAACGCTCCAAGCAAGCCATCTCAAATCAACAAGAAGAGGCTTCCTCATAAAACTCGGAAGCACCTATCTCGCTTACACTACTGTACGGTATGGTAAGAACCATGCTGGTCTGCAGCTGTCAGTTGAGCATAAATGGACTGACAGCACAGACAGTACTCCTTTTGGCTCTCACCCTCTCACAAAACAACAAGAGAGGCTCTCTCCGGTCGGCCGCTTCGCTCCGTGTGTGGTGAACGGGAATGGAAATGGATAGCCAAAGGATCAGGGTCCAGTTTAGCGTCTAGGTCTCAGTGGGTTAGTTTGAAGGAAAACGTTGCGCGGTTCGGAATCATACGGTGACGGAGTTAGTTCTTTTGCTTGATTTCAGAAAGAATATTTTCTTTGGATGCGGGAACCCGTGTGCGTGTGGTTAATCTGAAAAGCTAACAGCATCTTTCTGATAAAAATATAAATTTTATCAGCTCGTGGAAGGATTCAGTGTTAGTGAAGGATTGCAGAAAATCGGCAAACAAAAACCCACTTTACCACGAGGTCGATTTAACCTTTGGCATTGTGCATTCAGTGAGGGCTGATAGATAAATCTCAACGAGTGAAGATTGTGATTTACCTGTTTCCAGTAATAATTACATCTGCCAATCGTGTGGATCTTAGGTGCTGTGTAGAATATTGGAATAAAATCGTGCCTATGAATTAATTGCAGGCAGGATTGGCCGGATTCTAGATGTCTGGAATCGCGTATGCCTAGCCGGTAAAAATAATAAGAGGAGAAGCAACAAGCCGTGGGAATAGTGAAAGATTATATCCCATCCGCTCTCTCTTTCGCATCTAAAAAGTGTTCAACAAATGCACAGTGCCGGTCATTTTTATTTGTACACAAAGGGAAAAAACTACGGTTTAGATCGTTAAAGTTGTGTCCGAATTGTATAAGCGAAGAAACTCGGTCGCAACTGGAAGAAATATGTCCCAGTGAACAAAAGAAAGGAAAAGATAAAAAAAAACTAGTGCGTAACTATCAAGGTGTGATTATCGTGATGATTTCCTGATAACAAATTTGCCATGTTGCAAAAATCAAAATAATCCAAGAAGAGAATTGGTGCCAGTGTTTTAAGTGCTGCACTACCCATATGCATTTAAGTAATGAAGTGCAACAATAAACGGTTTTTATAATCTGCCCTCTACACTGCCGGATTTATTACTACTTTTCTACTACAACTACTACTACTGCTTTCCAACACAGCGGCTTACTGATCAGCCTGATCCTTCGTGCTAATCCCGAAGGACGCAGCGAAGAAGATACAGAAAAGGTGCCCGGCACAATGAATAGGATATACCTTTTCACCACGTTATGCATTGCATCGATGTTTCTCATTAACCAGGTAAGATTTCGAGAATTTCATTGGATTATTTTAATATACATATCTCTTATTATGTCTGCTACTCGGCAATTTATAATTTCGAAAAAGGCCGGATTCAAATTTTATAACATGTTTGTAAATTCTTGGACATTTCGTCCTGTATTTATACATTTTTAAAAATATGTAATGAAATACTACAATTATTATGATAGTTTTTGTGGTTTTTATAGTGTTAAATGTTGTATGAATCCCTGAAAACTTCTTTTTTTAAAACATTTGAACTTGTATTCGATCATGATAGTTTTTGGGCAAACTAATCACTTAGTGCCCTGCCTGAGGTGGTGGGATCAAATCCAATTCCTACATCTTGATATTGACTTAGTACATTCTTACTAGCAAAGCTTATGGTGTCTAAAATTTTCTAGCCTTGAGTTAGATCACTAGTCCTAGCCGAAGCCAAAAAATATTTTAAATATTAACAACCACGAAAATATATTTAAGCTACTCAACTTTATTAACATTCCCTTAGACCAGGCGTGTCAAACTGGGGGTTCGCGGGCCGCATGCGGCCCGCCGTCTATGTCAATGCGGCCCGCGTAGCCCCGTCTCAAATTGTCGCAAAAAAACACCACTGATTTTTATGTAAAATATTACTGCAAAAAAAACTAAAGCTGAATGTACCGATTTATCTGATTTTGGCTGCGGTCCTCTACGTCATATTTTTTTTTTAATGCGGCCCGCACACCTAAACGAGTTTGACATGCCTGCCTTAGACCCATAGGGGCATAAGTGCAAAAATTATCAATTTTCAGTTAAGAGACCCACACGATTCTTCATATCTCAAACTATATTTGGTGATTTTTGCAGATTTTTAGAATTTTATCAACTTACTTTTACTCTTCAAAGAAAAATAAAAATAAACATTTTCAAAAAATATATGTATATCTTGTTATCTCGAAATAAGCTTTTATGCATCTATACCCATTTGACTCCAAGGGCCTCATATTAAAATTGTTACAACATTAGACGGGAATAAGGAAGGGAATAAATTATTCCTATGACCCCATTCAAAAAATTCAAATGCATTTCCTTTGGGTCATGAAGCACAACATCAATTTCAAATAAAAAAAAAAACAATCCTTTAACATTTATTGAACTTTGGATTTATTACTGAATTTTCTTAAATCTAAACCATTACGATTTTTTATGTAGTATGTAACTAAGCGGTAAACCAAATTAAAATAATGTTGTTTCGCTCAAATTCTTAAATTGGGGTGATTTTTGGACACACTTTTTAAGAAATCTTAGTACAAAGAAAAATAAATAATATTTTAAATTGTATCAGGCTTATCAATTCAGCTTTTGTGGCTAGAATACCTTTTAGGTGGGCTTTAGTTGGTGACTGTGTGATAGCAAGGACACAGATTTAATTCGCTTCAATATGGACGTAACCAAAGATCCTTCCGCTACTGGACGCCATCTATTGGTTCGATTTTTTCTTATAGAGACAGACTGTGGCAGAAATACCGGTGGTTGCAGATTGGTGGAGGATGAATCTACGTCATTTTTCATAACAGGTCACAGAGGGAAGAAATCTCACGGTGCGCGGATATGCATATAGTATACCTGTAGCTGGGGGTTCAGGAAAAAAGAGAGTGGTAGCAGAAAAAGGCAGCAGCTGGAAATGCAGACATGAACGGAACCTTACACGCCGGAGAAAGGTTGTGCCTGACTTGGTCGAACTGGGAATTAGGGTGCTTCTTCATTCCAGTTATCATTTCACTTCTTTTCCTTTGCATACGTACCCGACTTCGAGATCGCGGATCCTCCATCGCTGAAGAAGAGAGTGTATGAAGAGAAAGAGCACTTCACCCACCTTGTGCACATACCTTTTTTCTACACCTTTTACCTTAATACCAATATCCATTCCGTTTCTTCTGTTTCGTTTGTTTTTTATCTGTTCGCTCGATTCCGAACATTCGACGGATGCTTTACCCCGTACTCACACCAACAACAACCATCGAAAGATGATCATGAGTAATCCACACATTCAAGCATCGATTGGGACGTATATTCTATTTTGCGATCGAGGGATGATCATTTTTTCTAGAAATATTATTTATTTCATTTTGATAACTATCAAGTTCAAAATTTTAATAGAAGATGATGAGGATTTATCAAGGTCAAGATCCTTATCACTACATAAGATCTATCAATATTTACACCATTGCTGAACCCCTAGCAGCGGATACACTTGAAGCGCTCCATCGAATACTCTTTTAATAGTCTCTCCCACCCAGGCCAGGTATTGAGTACGATCGAACAGGCAGACTCTCAATCAGAGCCTGCTATGTTGTGCTCCTTCGTCAGGCATGCCATGATGTCGAAAAAAACATCGGTAAAGCCAGCAATAACAACAACAAGCCGCGCCTGCCTTGGACATCCGAGCAGGCTCCAGCGATCGGTACGTGTGGTGCTTTTATTGATGTTGCTTATACCCGTTGCTCGTCCATCAAGGCAAGGCATGCTGCTGGTGCTCTGGAGTAGAGTAATATCAAACATCACAACTCCACAGACACATACAGAGACGAAAACAGCTCTGCGGACCTGCGGACTGAATGAGTTCGGTGCCAGCTTAAGTGAGCGCGAGAGAGCGAGCTATCACGGCACGTTATGATCAGGCACATCACGGGTAAAGAGTAAAACGCGCGAGGTGTATGTATGGAGAAGAGGCTTTAATAAAAAAAAGAAGGAACGAATTGTTTTCCCACGGCACATGATTCGCCGGTCAGCAGGCTGGGTTGTGCTGCAGCTAAGCTTTGGTTACCGACCAGGCATGGGCACAGGGATGACGAACGGCGAGGAGTAAGCAGTGGAAGAAGACTACGATGCAGCAATGAAACGAAAAAACCGGTGACTTCAGCAGTTCACTGGTACTGCTGCCAGAGGTATAAATTTGTATTAAACGCACGAATTAATTTAATTAAATGAATTTTGCATATTCTCGAGTTTCTTCTGTTTTACACACGAGTCGACGAGCTCACAAGGTGTGCTCGGGGTGTGTACAGATAGACCCATTCTTGGTATTGCGCTGGATTAGTATTTTGTCAGCGAAATGAGACTATCGGTAAATATTTAGTTTCTCACTGTAAGTCGCCGTTTTTCATTGGAACTATGACGCATGCAATAGAAAGAAGAACCCGTCAGCCAACCCATCCTCCTAGAGGCAGCAGCTCTTCTCGGCGGAGGAGGACGGTATTTACTTTGCATTCAGTAAAGCCAAATCCCATGCTATATTGCAACACCCAAGGTGGGTGAAAGGAATATGTGATGGAATAAATACCCATACCGTTTAGGAATAATTTATGTCTATCTTCACTATCCGTTTAGAGAAGGTATGCTAAAATGCAAACACACATACAAACACCTTCAGATGCAATATATTTTCCCCATACACTTGCATCCGTCCCACGAAGTAATGGGTATTATACAGCCTCAGCGCTGTGTCTAGGAAATGGAGTTTGAGCTTACTCATCTAATTGATTAATAACATATGCATAACCTTCACATCTACTGACACCGATCTCACTTTATCGAGAAACTTTCAAACCGCTATAATAATGATTTAGGGAGGCAAAGAAGAAGATTGCTAGATTACTAATTTAGTTACTTCCTCTTTGATGAATTCGAAAACCAAAAACAACGATTAGGAAATCTTTACTGGCGCTACTGATTTAGTTCAGTTTTTGTTTTTTTTTTGTTTTCGATTCACTAACAACAGAGCTGCTAATTAAATTTATTTTTGAAGTGATTAAAATAATGATGCTCTTCTCCAGTCGAACGTAACTTCTCGTAGTTTCATCAGATACCTAGCTCTTTCATTTAATTGCGTTAATTTGATATAGAGTTAATAAATTGCTTTATTTCTTCTTACCCTTATGAAGCAACGTGCTCAGATTTCGTAGGAGAAGTGCTTCACTATAACTAGTTTTCAACCAGCCAGTCGTTTCAGATTCCTATATGTGTGCAAAGGTAATAATCGAATCGAAAAAAAACCAAAAACTGCCCACTCAACTTGAACGATTCGTTGAGGCGTTACAAAGCAGGGTAAATGAAGAAAAAGCTCAACTCAGGTGCAATACCGCCGCAAGTCGTCCTCGTTGATGGCTATTGCTTTTTACTTAGCAGTTTTTTTCTCTCTAGGCGAGCAACGCCGACACCAATCTCACATACGCCGTTGTCGTCCATTAGGGTTATGTGTTGTTGGTATAAGCCAACCAAAATGCCTCGGAACCCGTACTTTGGCATGAAATAACTTTATTGCTTTCTCTATTACGTGTAGATCTTATTAACGTTGGCTCGATGGCTCCAGCTTCAAAATGTTAGTAACGGTGTTCATGAGACGTTGAATATCTAAAAATTCCTGTGGAAAAAGTCCAATTCATTCCGAAACACTAATCATATGAGAAGCAGACAGTTTTGTTTTCTCAATATCATCCCCATGGCACCAAAAACTAAAGAATTTGCGACTTTCCTAATGATCATTCAAATTTCCAAAAACACAACCTCTATTTATAGACACTCGGCTCGTCTTATGTATGCCTTCTTCTACCTCCAAACATATGATCACGTTTTGATCTAAGCTATGTTTGAGAAGCACCACCACAATTTGAACGTGTCAGGAAAGACACATTCATGTGTGATTTTCCCCCTTTTCTGATTTTAGGTGGCATATGCATGCACGCACAACCTACCGTATGGTGTGTTTTCGAAACTCCGGTGGATATCTTTCAACAACTTCGACCTTCAAGGCAAGATACTGCCAAAGTTTACCTACATTCAGGTTCATCGTATGAGTGTATAAGTAGTTAAGAAATTAATTTAAACTATGGCAACGAAAACTGTTATTTAAAAAAATCAACTTTTCTTTAGTTGATCATTTTTAACAAATTGCTGGTTGTTTCCGATCTTATGCTATACATCAATCGATATTAATTATACTTTAATTACATTTTCGTTTTGTGTTATAACGCCTTATTTTTGTGACTTCAATTATCTTTATGTAGTGGCTGACGCGTGTTTTTTGTGTACTGTCGGTATTCGATTTCATACTTTCCCCAAAGTGTAAAACTTGATTCGTCTTGGAATGGAAATCTCAATACAGACGAGGCCGAGACGCGACACGTTAAACAACGAAAAGCAAACTCCTAGTGTCAGACTGCGCAGCTGGATGGAACCAAAACATCTGGTGCTCATTTTTCAATTATTAATATTTTTCGAAAAATGTACGTTTCTGTCACCGCTTCAGACCGGCGTATTTCTTATGCTGAGTTGTGTCCTACAATGATTGCGATTTCAAACAAAAAATGCATCGAATGCTGTGGCTTGGGGGTATAATATGTCGTATATCGAGATGATTATGATTATCGGACTACGCTCGCTCCCGCCCTCGCATGTAGAGAGATCAGGGCGCACAAGTTAAATAGAAAGCGGTAGATTAAGAGGTCGTTTCCGTTTGTCACGTTCGTTGCTCTCTTACTTGAAATTTAAAAAAAATGGTTCGACATTTGAAAATGAGTTCATATTTATCAAATAAACCGTATAGAGATATAAGACTTAAAAATTAGTGCAATGCATAATTCCAATTCGTAATAAAATTTTGAAACGAAAAAAAAAAAGAATAAGGTGAAAACAAGTGCAACGGAAACATCCATTTGATATTTTTCTGACGATTTGTAGTGGTTAAAGTCCATCGAAATATGTATGTGCAATACGAGAGCCGCCGCTATACGTTTAGGTCATCACTCAGCTTGGCAATATTGACCAAAATAAAAATAAACAGCTATAAAAACGAGCATCACAGAGACGAGCAGCAGCACCATTTCCAAAGAAAAAAACCGGATGGACTGCCGAAACTCATCAATTAATTCTTACCAGGTGATGGGTTTCACGTTGATGTATATCTTGCTCGATCTCAATTTTCGGAAAACACAGTTGCGAAAATTACATTGTTGTTGTTATTTATTTTTCGGTTTCATAATGAATTTCGAACTTTAAAAAAAAAAATTTAAAGTGGGATTTGAAAAGTTTGAAACGAATTCATCCTTAAATCGTCCCAGAAAATGGTATAGAATAAAATAAACAGTTTCGAGAGGCAGATAAAACACTATAAACCAGTCGAATGGCGGCAGACGTTCGTTGCATTTCATCATCATTTTTCTTTTTGGCATTGCTCCACGGAGAGTTGGGCGGTTTGGTGTTGATGATGGTGCATTTGTCAAAACAACTGATCGAGGTTCATTTTTCAGCCAAACACATCATGCGAGAATGGATGTTTTCCTGGATAGCTATTTTTTATTAGTTTTTTGTTACTTTTTCAAATTTGATATGAGATCGAAAAAAAAATCGACCATCCACTATTGTTACAAACCTAGAGTATTTTTTTCAAAAACGGAAAACAGGTTCCAAAATTTGAAAACTACACCTTTTAATAAAAAAAAATCCTTTTTTCGATGAAAACTTTCAGTTCATTGAAAACATTTCTCAGTGTTGATTGATGAAACGAACAAATTTAGGATCGAGTGGGGTTGAAAATGTATTTCCTAATTCGGGCATAGCAAACTTATTCTGTTGGACTATTTCGAATATGTATATTGAGATAACCTTTTTTGATATATGTATGTATGTATGATTTTTACAAAACTTTTACGACACCTGCAATTATTTTAATTAAACCGAATACTCCCATCATTTGACAAACGATTCGATAACATTAAAACAGAAAGCAATTTAAGTTATTGTCAATACTCAATAAAACACAAGATAAAAATCGATGATGATGCCAGTGTATTAGTTTGAAAATATAGGTTCCTAAGCCTCAGGTACAATTCAAGGAACTTAAGAACCCAACGAGCGAATGACGGCCCTAATAACAGAAAGATTGAAAGCGTCCGCTTAACCACTTGTATCAGCGAATGCTGGATTTGAAGGACTGCGACTGTTGGGCAGCACAGGGGAAGGAGATGGAAGAGACGAAAACCCATTCTTAAGAAGGACCTCAACAGAATGCAACAGTGGGGCTCTTTTCTGAGGTACTGATGGCGACTACAAAGCCGACCGAGCGAATAAGAAAATCGTGCAGTTTTTCTGGTTTAGCCAACCTGGTTTGTGTTTTGTTCCCATGATTGAATACATCTTTTCCAAAAAAAAGTGTTTTATTTTCGTTGTTTTCTTCGCCGGCGTGTTTCGTGTATTCGGGAACCTGAAACCTGGAACTCGACCAGAGTGATGATACCCGCTATCAGCGAATTATGCTCGCTCGAGAGGATGTGAAGAAGCGAACAAAATGGAAAAGGTTATAAGAAGGAACGATCGCAGAAGAAAGGTCGATGATGCTGTTTGTGGCACATATTGGCAATGAAAAAGGCTCCACAGCTGGAGCCTTTCGGTTCATATGGAAGATGGTGCAAGCGAGTGGAAAATTCTGAAAAACGGTGAAGGATGTATGTTGCGAATCTTGTAGAACCGGAACACGGCGTATAGATAGAGGCTCTTGCGTGTCAGTGAAGGCTACTGATTGACCAGACGCTACTTTTTGCCTGTTGCTGCATCTTGTGTTTTATCTGATGCACCATTCAACGTTCATTCAGAACTTCTGATCATGGGAACTCTGAACGAGTTCTTAAATTGATAAGTAATTATGCTCTTCCTTCTTTTCTCGTAATTAAATTTATAAACCCTATCGTATAGGATTAGACACAATTTTTAGCAAACTACTAGAACTTAAATCAGTTTTTTTGTGTATAAGTTTTGAATGCCTCATCATTTGCAGTGTACCTTGTTTTAAAAAAATAAGACGATTGACGCCTGCAGTATCGTGCTATCCCTAACTTGTAACAGCAGGGTACAGGCGCCTCCGTACCAGTTGCCGGCATCATTCCGAGTGGTACAATAAGAAAAAGAAAGTGCGTCTTCTGGCATTTGCAGTCGGCGTCAATGTTGCCAAGACCTGGCGACGGAAAAATTGACGCTGATAACTGTTGTGTTGTACCGAATCGACGTTAAATCATTTGAGCAATGCCGCGCACATGCTGGACATCTCCGACCGGAGACCAGATATTGAAAGTTTTTGATTTGTTCCTATTCCTCCTGGCGACTGATAAAGAAATGTGGTGCCAGAGAGCAAACGAGCAGGCAAACCTGTCTGCATAAAGGTTGTTTTTGTTGCGTGTTTACCTGGGAAGCGCACCGCACAACATGGACCAGTAAGTTGGCAAAAACTGCTGATCGTTTCCGATGCTTTTATTTTTTCGAATCGTAATTATATGATCGTTCTTTTCTGTGGTTTCTGCAACGAGCTCGGCAGTATTTTACTATCGTTTTGCAAGATTTTTACGTGTTTGCTGAACTCTTCTATCTACACATTTTGACGTATTCATGAATATTTTTAACGAAGCCACAATTCGTATACGATTTATGTTCATCTGCTCACACAAACAGCTGAACGGTATCGAACAGATGATGTTAATCGCATATTGATTATTCTAATCTATAATTACTGCTTAACCAAACATTCCGTTCGAATAGCATCGCAGCCTCCCCAATCAACCGCCACATAGATCTTAGAGATAGATTAATTTAGTTACGATCGTTTCGTTTGATTCAATGCAAACACACACACACACAATCTGTGTGTGTTTTTTTAATGCTCGTGGCCATTCGAAAGATTCCACGCTGACTCCAGCTAAAACACTCGCCAGGTGACGTCCTAAACACCTAGTTCTTTCTTTTTATGCTTTTTCTTTATTGTTCGTGCGCTTGCTGGTTTTTTCGTACAACTGCCATCGATACGGTTCGGACAAAGGCAACCGGCGGCCCATATGCTGATATCGCCGTCTCCAGCTGTGAACGGTTGTTTCGGAAAACGTAATAGAATGTTGGTATGATGCTGAGGCTCCGGGCGATGACCACCACCTAAGAGCACACCATCATAATCATCATACTTGAGCCAGTCCTCCAGCAGACCCGCGCGGTTTCTCAAATCGTCGTGTGCGTCTAGTTTTTTCGAACTTTAATAACTCCATCAATTTTGGTCGATAATTTTTCGAATTTGTGGACACGAGGAAAAGGGAGGAAAATAGCTGAGAAGATTATTTCGTTCGGTGATTAATGAGTGTTAAACGTACGGGCCATGTTCCGAAATAGTTTCTATTTTATCCCCTTGCAAAGATCGGACATTGGGGCGTGCGAACAATGTGAATGGAAAGTTTTTTTCTCTCTATTTTAAGGCGCATTTGATTTACCGGGACAAACTGTTGCTCTTGTTTGCCGACAACCAGTTGTCTCTTTAATTATTAATTATGATAATGAGTTTTGTTTTTTCCCCAATACCTGGAGATATTTTATGATGATTGTTCCATATAGAGAGATCAAACTCAAACGCGGAAACGAAGCGCTGTGATTCCAAAAGATACAGATTCATTCTTTCTTCTGTGTTTTTTTCCTCTCCGGTATGCCTTAATCTTCTGATAGAGCCCTGGCTGTGCGACATGAAAGACGATAGTGGTGATCTAGAGCTACCTTAAATTTTTCTCACATAGTTCCCATCAGCAAAAGGAAGAGACACCCAAAAGAAAACGCGGGGAAAAATGTAATTAAATATATTTTTGACTTTAAGTTTTGTTTTATTCATTTCTCGGAATCTTTTTCCTAATTAAGACTGTTTTATAAGTAGTCTCTGGTACTTTTAATCGTCTTGTTGGGTGTTAAGGGCAAAAGTCAAGTATATCATCTTGTCTCTGAAAACGCTTGCGTGATTCAGCGCCCTACTTGATACTCAGAGGCTGCGTTCGGTGGGTTCGGTCCACGCGGCCCAGAGATGGGATGGGATGCTGCAGACGACCACAGTAATTCACATCAAACTGAAATCTGCGATATGTTGCTTGCCTGCCTCATAAACTGTTTATTTTATATGAGCTTGTTTCTGGGTGGAGATAAACGATGGGTGTATCATAAAACAAAGCAAAAAATGCTCAACGGCTCTAATCGGAACAATCTACTTCTTTCATTTCTCATTTCAGATCGAAGGCACTGGACTGTTTGAGCTAAAGCTCAAGTACTTCAAAAACGAACGGGGAGTGGATAATGAGGGTGCCTGCTGCTCCGGAAGGTCCGATTCCAATGGCAACTGTATCGGGGCGTGCAAAACCAGATTTCGTGCGTGCTTAAAGCACTACCAAGCCAAAATTGATACCTCATCGCCATGCACGTTCGGTGATGTTATTACGCCGGTTCTGGAAGGAAATTCATTAAATCTCACCGAAAAGAGTTGGCAAGAAGGATTCGAGAATCCGATTCGCTTCCCGTTCGAGTTTGTCTGGCCGGTAAGTCATAATTTTATTTTTATTATTAAGTGAATTGGATGGAATTTTGCATCAACATTTTTCGCTGAATTTTTGTCGGCCTATTTCGAAATAGGATTCTGATAAAATATATTTTCTGTTTTTAAGTCAAAATCTTTACTGCTAATCAATTTTCGTCACGCACAATATGCGTAAATTAGAAAGGAATAATAAAACCATTCATCACCCTCGGCTAACGGTTTGCCGGTTCTATTCCTTTTTCTGATAATTATAATGATTTTGGCGTGCGTGTCAACACGCTTTACTGGTGCTGGCTATTGAGTTATTGAGTTTGTTGCGTATAAAAGCTCTACTTTTGCAATTGGTTCATGAAACACTCCAAAATCCATTCAGGTCGTACATTGACGCGTTGACCCGACCCTTTTTTTCTGTATAGCCAGCCGTTCGTCGCCATTGCGCGTCTTAATACAAACTGGAATGACAATAATCTGACTTCGAAAAATTACTTTTCATTAATGAAACGCAAAACATGATAGCACACTGATGGTGACGACTTCCACCTCTACAAACCATATGCAAAAAATTGTGCGTATTCTTTTTCCACTGCAACCATTTCTTCGTAACTCGCAACAAGCCAAACGACGTGAAAGAGCAACGAGGAGAAAAACATCTGCCATTCAGGTTTTCCTGCTGACATGTATGTGGAATGATGTACAGACGAAGCTTGTCGCGCAGGTTTTTTCACTGTGTGCGGAGAACCGATGATCGAACGCGTTTTTTAAAAGTACCCCCGCTTGATTCTTGGGCTCATAATAATTCCTCGTTTACCCTTCCGAATCCTTTATGATTCCACTTTCGACAAAAACGCCTGACGATTCCTGAGAAATGTGAAAGCTGCTGCTACATACCTAGTTGTTTTTTTTTTCAATGAAATTTTCAAATATCCTTGAAAATTCACGCATACACATAACGTCAGCACACGTGCGAGCATAGGTGAGGTTTTTAAATACCATTCTAGGCACATGTTACGCGCAGAACGAAGCCAGAAAATACAAAAAATAAGTATACTGCTGGCTTTCGGTCATTCCCTACATGTTTAATCGTCATCGTGTTCTTCAAACTAATGACGAAATAACAGTAAGGAGGGGAACTCCCCAGAAAGAGGATATTACCATTTCCCGGTACTTACCATAGAACAAACGAACGTTGTATCAGCGCGCGCGCCTCTGTAGTGGTGTAGAAATTGAAGCCGTTTCGTAAAAGCTAGGGGACTCTAGACATCCGTTTAGTTAGGTAGGCACTTGGTTTGGGCAAGGCAAAGCAGCGCGCAGCGCACATCAAATTTGTGTAACGATTTTTTGCCCTACAAACACCAATACTTGCACCCTTCCTTCGAACCCACACGTGTTCCGAACTCGTTAAGCGGCGGACCCCGCAGTAGCAGCAGCAGCAATCGTCGCGGAGGGTTTCCTGCTTATTTTTGCCAAACACCCTGCACCGGTTGTTTTGCCGTTGATGATGTTCAGGATCGACTAACGTTTTTTTTCGTTTTCGTTCGTTTTGCTATTGAAGAATTGCATTCCTCACTATGTTATGATTATGCACGTTGTTACCACCAACAACTTGTCTTATTAAAGGTGATGTTTTAAAACCACCGATGCACACGCATGTTTACACGTGCGGCTCATAAACTGTGCTTAGCCCTGGAAGACAACAATAGGGTGAATCAAAGCTTTTTTTTCAAGAAATATCGTTACTAGTTAACATATTTGCATAGACGGATTAAGCTGTCGACATTCACATTACTTTTTAGAAAAACCTAAAATCTCAGCTCGACTTTAAAAAAAGAAGGTTATTTCCGTTATTGAACATAAATGAATCTTCCTAATAATCAGAGGTCTCACAAGTTACAACTTGTTTACATTTCAAGTGTTAGGATTTAGTAAATGAAAAAGTGTACTAGGTACATATTTTTTTTACCTGTACATACTTAGGATAATGAATAGTCAATGTTTGACACGGTGTAGCCCTAGCGAACTTGCGCAAAATGGTATATATTGTAAGCGGTTAGGTGTTAATAAATGCATCAAATTATCAAAAAAAAATCCAAACAGCCTTGCTCGTTTCCAAAACAAGTCATTCAATTTTGAATGAGCATTATCTGAAGTTTTTTTTTAAATATTTTTCACACAATTTAGTTCAACTATCCAACTAACGCTCTACAAAATTTGAAGACTTTACAAGGATTGGAAACAAAGATACGGCTGTTTCCGTAAAAGAGAGAAATTTGGATTTGCTTCGCTAAAATCGCTGTACCATTGACAATTTTCATTGAAAAATCTTGAAATTTGGGCTACAGATGTAAAAAATGCATGATCTTGTTTACCTGGCCAAGTTTCATCAAAATCATTCACTCGATCATAAACGGTGCCGGTTTGAAAAAAAAATTAATTATCGCCCAACAGACGATTTTTTTTTGACAAAAAAAAAAAACAAAACAAAAAAATTAAAATACAGCGAATTTTGCGAAATAATTCCAAATTTCTCTTTATTTACGGAAACAGCTTTTTCCAGTCAATGTAAGTAATTCGAAATTTTTTGGTAAGTTAGTTGGATAGTAGAACTAAATTGTGTGAAAATTTCATGAAAAAATATCAACCGAGAGAAATGGCAGCTTGTCAAACTTGAGAGAGAGTGCGCAGCTTCACGAGATTTCATTTTTTTTAACGCAACTGTAAATCTCAGGATGCCAAAATACAAAAAAATTAAATCAACTTTCAAATTCACTTTTTAAAATTTTTCTACTGTTACTGAAACAGCTTTGGCGGTTGATTCATTAAAAAGTACGGTTTTTACATTTTTTGTGGCCATGATCTAAAGAAATTTAAAAAAATATTCCCATACGTGTTACATTATAGTTTTTAACTTCTGCTTTCTCAAGAACTAAGTGTATTTTTTTTTCGAGCACTTATTAACTGACTTACAGCCTTTTTCCCGGAGCATGTTTTTTAAGATTTTTTTCTTCTTAGGCTGTGAATAACTAAAATAAATGATTGTAGCGGAATATTTGAGTAACGTTACAGACTTTCCAAAACTATGAATTTTGTAAAAATCGGTTAAGAAACAAGAGAGTTTTGGCGGAAAAAGTTTTAGGGGTCATTTGACTTACCACATACGTTTTTCGAAATCCACAATTTAAAAAAAAATTATAATCCTAAAAATACGTGCATATTGAACATGAAAAAATTTTTGAAGAAAACTTTCCAAAAAATCTATTAGTATAGGAGTTCAAGTCATTTGAAGCTTAAAAAATGTCATTTGACTCCCTCCGCTATGTTTAGTGTTAAAAATCCTCTGTTAAAAAACGACAATACATATACCTTTTGAAGTTCATTGTGTGGCCCTGATCTGTACCGTCTGGTCAACTTTGAGCAAATCACTGGAACTTTTTTGCCTCTTAAGTGAAGACCAGCCTCAAATAACCTCCAACTGAGAATGTTGAAAAACTACACCGCGTGTCAAAAAACGATGACTTGGAGGCGAGGCGACACATAATCGCGACAGACGCCTCACAGATGGTGTTTCGTCTGCCTTAACAGTGTCTGCTGATCTGACATGATCCTTGCACTCGATACACTGTGAAACAGTCGCTCTTTCGATACCAGCCATACCGAAATTTCCGTTTTTGTCGCGCTACCAACGACTATTTGAATTAACATCGAAAGCAGCATTCCAGCATTAACATTGCTGGAATCATGTTACTATTTTTAAACTGTTGATACTTTTTTTTGCGACCTTGCGAATAATATTGTAAGTCTTATTTGATCGAAATAACCATGGGAAGACAAACTTGCATCAAATGGTGGTCTCAAATGGGTTTGAAAGTCGGCAACATTGTGTTGTACTTTATGTAGGAGCTACTTTTCATTTGATTCAGCTATCTGTGATGTTTCATGAAAGAACCATCTTTAGTGCCGCATTTCTCGATCTTGAGCTGTCGTTGAATTTCGAGACGATTCGGTATTTGAATACCACGTCTTTCGCTGCTCGTTTTGTTACGGTTTTCAATGTCAGACACATTCCTGATTCGGAAATATATCACACGCGCTTTATAAAACTAGACTCCGTTGTCTAGTGCGTCGATTGAAGTTTTGCATGGATGTGAGCCGTAGGTGCTATTTTCGTCACGATGAAAGCGCCCGGAAAATGTATATGGCAAAAAATAAATTCCAATACCATATTCACACTCGCGGAACAAAGCATATCGTTTTCTCGTTTCCCAAATAAACAAACTCAATTTGTTTATTTGTTTGTTTGTGGTAAAGTGAAAATGAACTGTACTCGTTGTTTGATTTGTAGCGCATCTCATCGCGTCCCTTCTCGTTGTTTAGTAAACAAATCTCTGACACTAATGAGAGTACAACGTCAGTGGGTATTTCATCTCATCAATTTTCAGGCATCGCGAAAATTTGCTCATTGCGTTTAATAATATTGCACTCGATGCTCCAGTTCGAAAACGAAGCTGCTAATTTATGTCCTCCATAGTCCGTCCGTCAATTCAGTCGTATTTTCGAAAATTTAAAATGGTCAGAAGTTTTCGGAATGGGTTGAATTTATTTTCGAATCAGAAACTTAATCATTCACTTATTTATTCATTAGTTCCTTTCATGCTCTCGGGATCTGTCTAAAGCCATGCACTAATTTGGATAATTTCTTGTTTCAGGGAACCTTTACGCTTATTGTGGAAGCTTGGTTGGATACGAACGAAACGACAACGAGATCACCTGGTAAGTGTTTTTCGTGTTACTGTGATTAATGTTCAGCTTTGAACAAACACCATTTTGTTGTTAGTTTTCCCAATCGTGTATGTAATATGCGATATCCAAACCTGAAAAATAAAGTCACAAGTCAGCAGCAAAAGTTAATCCTGAATAATGATTAAATCTGTCAGTTTAAGGCACCTAATCCCCGGAACTTCGATTCCGTTCCAGCATTTGCCAACGTTTAATCGCATTTCCTTCGCAATAATCGGGCTATCCAAGCAAAATTGTTCCGGTTGCGCTAACTATCGTAAGGATTCTTCTTCCATGCCCTTTGATTCGGAATCAAAAGATTCTAGAACACAGCTCATGCTTAAGGCCTTGAAATCGGACTGGATCGAGCGAGAGACCATCCGAATCGAAAAGCAAATAAACGAGCGTGCAAAACGGAAGAGCGGGGAATTGCATAAAAGTGATTCCTATTGTGTGGCGCCTCAGAATAACAAAAGAGATTCCATTTCAAATAGAAAAATGTCATGTATAATCCCTTTTCTTCCGCTTCATTCTTCATGGAAAAGCGGGGAGCGTGTATCTTCATTTTTTCCTCCATTCTTTTCGCTCCGGATATCAACCGCCAACGTTGTCGACTCGAATCGGGTTCCGATAGTCGTCCGCCATGCCGGTATTGGCACAACGCTCTGTGCCATGCCCGATAAAGACATTTGGCCTGTGCTCTTTTTTTAGGGTCTGGGTCGTTCCCGCCAATGCAACGTTTTAACCTCCAGAGCGTGTTACAGAACAAAACTTTTCTCCAGTGTTACAACAATACACACGTGAGACGGTATGATGATGATGATGATGCGCCCTAAACAAGATGGAGAAAAGGAGGGATGCCAAAGCTCCGCCGTATCCATGGATGGATGAATTGACCGAAACGAGAGGAGCAGGAAAATCGTTTACGTTTCGTTGCAGTTGCTCGTGAAATTTCCGGTCTATAGTTATTATTTTTCTCTTTTATATTCTACGTTCTTGACGACGCTTCTCGGTAAAGAACGGAGCAAAATATAATATTCTTGTGCAGCCAGCCTTTAACTTCGTCTAATTATTCATTCATTTTTACATATATTTCCGAAAAATTAACTGAAGCGTGATATTAAGACTAGCTCGTCTTAGTTGCTGCTCGGAGCAAGCAAAATAAACTGCAGAAGCATGCAGCGAGGAAGTAATCTTAAAATACCAATAAATTACCAGCCAAAGCAAAATGGGTTACATCCAAAAGGTAGGGAAAATACAAAGCGTCCCGTGGCAGGTAGACTGTGATTTGCTTGCGGTCTATCAGGTTACAGTTCTGTTCAGATTATGCCAGCTCGCTTCCATCCGCTCCCTTAGGAAGTCCTACATATTCCGCTTAGCTAGTATTTTCCATTGTTTCCCCAACTTCCTCTGCTCTTTTTTGAAATTTTGAAGCACCGAAATCACTTGTGCCCTTCATGCATCAGCCCACACATCATTACGCAGCTCGATGCGATGTGTACAATTGCAGGAGGAAACTTCCTTTCCGCTACTCTTATGTCGTTGTTTTCAAAATGAAAATACGGCAGCTGACCTGTTTACATTGAACACATGGCCCCTGAGTTGTTTTTTTTTTCAAAACTGCGGCAAAAAAGGGCGAAAAGCAAGGAAAAATTCAAACTTTGAGGATGAGCGTCTTAAGACATTCTACCACTCAAGTGTAGGAACCTACCTACCTTGGAAAGTTACTACGAAAAATTAATACAACAAACGATGATCTATTTTTTCACATTCAATTGCATCAAACTGCTAGAACAGCGGAAACGGTCCCCTCTTCTAGTCTAGTATCTTAAGTTTATGAAAGATGAGTGACATCTTGCTTCGACGGATGATCAATTTTGTCCCTTCCCATTCCGCTGTTCATGATCGCATCTCATTCTCGAAACTAGAACCGGATGTGCCCAAAGATGATTTAGGTAGGGAGGGGTGGTATTCGTTTTTTTCCTGATCCTGATCTACAGCCATGTTAATCCATCTTTTTCTTGAAGCAAGATATTTTTTTCTGTTTTGAAATTAAGGTACCATTTTTTTTTTTCATAAGACGCATACTCTAAGCTGTCGAAGTGGTTTGATTTTAGAGTGTATGTGTTGTGTAGGATGATGCCGAAATAGAAAGACATCATTCGAACGGTAACAGATGTTCAACTTATTACCAAAACTTAACAGAAGTGTTTCGATTCAATACTCGATTTGTTCAGTTTGTTGATTTGAATTTCTCTTCCCCGCAAATATAGCATCGCACCAATGGGCAAAAGTTAATGAATGCTCGAAGCGGTAAGATTGATACTTCATCGCATTCCAGAGAAAAAACACGGTTTCTTCTTATCCTTGTGTGCTCTACCTTTTTCCACGACTTGGGCTTCTTGGCGAATGTATCGTTTAGCCTTCTCGCTGCATACTTGTTTTAGTATGTTGCTGAAAAAAAAACGGCAGACAAGAGTTTCTGGTACAAAACGTAACCCTCGAGTGCGCCGACACTGCCGTATACATTTGAGGAATCTCGCCACCCGGCCGAAACGTGGGCTCCCCACAGTTTGTTTGGAATGCTTATTCGCGTCCGACTCATGCTCTCGCTAGATGCTTTCATCTTTATTTTTGTATAAATACTTGGGTTGAACTTTTCAGCGATCGATGGCAACCAGATACATTGTCGTTATTGACCAAATTATTGGAGTTGGAAAACCGGACGAAATTTTGCCATCGAAAGGCAACAAGTCAAGCAACAGCAACGAGATATCGATTCGCCAAATAAAATTTGTAAATATTTGAGAAAATGTATGTATTGCTGGTTCTGCATTGCAAAGAGCGAAATAAATCTTTCCCTTGCCAGTCCTTGTAAAACCTGTAGCGGAGTGGTATAAAAAATAGCATATGCACTGTCAGCTTAGTCCTCAGCCTCACAGCACAGTAGCTTCTCAGGGCTCTCCGTCGAGTTTTTTTTTCTTCAGATATTCAGCAGAGGTAAAAGGGGGTAAGGTTATCCCTGCCACGACATTCCAACCATACCGGTACACGAGAAGAAGAGAGAGATCGATGACATACTCCGTCCGAAGGAGAAACCTAAGTATGGGAGGCAGATCCACAAGTTAATCGTTAAGCTTCTCCTTCTTCATTCTTCGAAGCCGGTTAACCAGATCTGGCTGGGTACACTTAGCCACCCCACAAGTACACCACGATCAGACGCTACAGAACCGATCCGATTTGATGCCGGTCCCATTGAGTTTCCTCGTTACCGCGCGCTACCTGACCTAGATGAGCCGTTGCCTCTCTCTCTCTCCCTCGGACTGATCAGTTGCAACACTTGACATGTTTTCTGCATACTTTTGCACAATGCATAAACATAGCTACCTACAATAACACTGAGTCCATAACCAATTCATACGTACTTAGTTGATACTACACGAAGCAACGGTCAGAACTGTTTTTAAATATAACTTGCTTCAACATGTGCATTTGATTTTAAACTGCAATCGAACGAGTTTTCTGTGAGCAATTTTGACGTTCCACTTGCTTCGTCTACCTACACTGACGGAAAAAAAGAATTCGACATTTTGATGTGAATAGATTATCGGAAATGTTCTTTATCTAAGGGCATGAAATTTCCTCAACTCAACTCTTCTTCCATAAGAAGGAGAGAATAAATTAAAAAACGAAAATTTCAACAAAACACTGAAAGTGTCGAATACTTATGTCCATCAGTGTACATGCTGAAGTCCACTTTTTTACGGGCACAATTTTCACGATAGATTGCGTGGATTGTTTTCTCAAACCCCTACATACACTCTTAAGGCTTTTCACGAATTGCTGAAATTATATGTAAGACGACATTTAATTGAATAGTAAAGCCAAGTCCAACAGAAATTCACTCTATCGAAGAGGACACGTGGTGGATTCACCCATCCATAAAGATCCGTTTGAGTGAGCAGCACAAGATTCTTTCGTTAACTTCACTTAAGTGAATATAATGGAGAGCAAGGTGAATGAGCACATATGAGCACACATACAGCCGTCCTTCCTACGCAGGTATATGGATACTCATTTCGAAAAACTCCTGATTAAATCAACTGGTTGATACTGTTGTCCAGTTTTTTTTATCAACCCTCATATCCCATGGATAGTAAGATAAAAAGATAGTTGGCACAGCCAAGCGATGGTTTGGCAATAAAAAAAACAGTCTAATACTGTAAAAATTTCCCAACTCCGCGAGCCGTCGTCCGTCATTCAATAACAACTTCGATAGTACATACTTATCGCATGGAATTTGATTTGTGAACCTCGCAACCGGTTGATGGTGATGGGACGACTCTAAGCGATGGCAATCAATAATGCGCTTCTGCCGCTGCGTCGCTTATGGGTTTCAAAATTTTGTCCGCTTCATCTACATCCATCAGAGCTTGACAGATTGATAGATTTCGTCCGCAGTTACGAATGGTGACCGACCATGTATCGGTAACAAAATCCTATCATTCAACGCCCACCACCTGCAGGTGAGTGGTAGCCAAAAATGGATAAACTGAATTAAAGGTTGAATAATTTTTGGGGAGCCTCTGTTAATACACAGCATCGCCCAGTGATCCAACACTCGAAAAATCCAGCGAACAAATTTTGATTCGTCAACTTTTTCTCTGAATCTTATAAAAATTGTTCAATAATCATGATTTTACTGAAAACAACTGATAAATTCGTATTTTAATTGAAATAGTTTTTTATTTTAATTTTCACCGTAAGAACTTGAACATTTTAGATAGCTCAGCGAACTATTTACTGAGCTATCTAAAATGTTCAAGTTCTTACGGTGAAAATTAAAATAAAAAACTATTTCAATTAAAATACGAATTTATCAGTTGTTTTCAGTAAAATCATGATTATTGAACAATTTTTATAAGTTTCAGAGAAAAAGTTGACGAATCAAAATTTGTTCGCTGTACTAAATTTTCTGTAATAAAATTTAATGAAAACAGATTGACATGGCAACGCTCTGGTGCTGAACACTTTTCAATTTTTCATTAATAAACGAGTCAACATAGAAATTTTATGTTAGATGAGAACTTTTGAATAATTTCGCAAATACTGATCAATATTTTAAAATTAAGATATGTAGATTTTTTTCTCAAATTGATTTTTGATTTTGAAGACTTCCGTCCTTCATTTTTCTTTTCAACGTAATCTCTGTTACATTTCAATGGCATTGCAGAGATTACTTCATGTACAATAACTTTATATTAAAATCATACAAAGCAAAAGTCTAAAAACGTAAAAAAAAGTTGGATCTCACCAGACAGGTTACCGTCGACAGAACATATTCTTCGCTGATTCTGAACCATACATCTAAAGTTGGTAGGAGCCAGACTGATAATGTTTTGATATCGGAACCTACTGAAACAGAAGTTTCTGAAGATGATTTGTTTTTTTCCCACATCCTATATTTCTCTTTCCAGAGCACACTTCATAATTCTTTACGCTTTTGCGGGTTTTTCAACTGGATTCGGCGTTGATTCTTCCTTATTTAAACTATTTTCTTCCTTAGTTAAAACGACTTTTTTACGGAGCGAAAATTTTTGACGTTCGCGCGAGTCAACGCCTACTCGAACTCTATTCTAAATGGTTTTTTAACACAAAAAACTTCATTAAAATTAACACAAAAAAAAAAACATTTAATGTTTTTTTAAATTTTTTTTAAGGTTTGCTTTATTTTTTTTTATTTTTTTTTTCATATACTAGGTATTTAAAAAAAAATACCGTTAAAGTTTCTTAATATTTTTAAACTTTCAATTGGTTCTCATGAATTTTGACCAGCAAAAAGTTCCTATGATTTGACCATTACTCAGAAAATTTTTTGAGAAACCGTAATTTAATGTTCCGGGAGTTATTCCTGATAAAAAAAACACAGAAATTCATATTAGGTATTCCTGATAAAAAAAATTCACAGAAATTTATATTGATAGAGCTTCAAAATATGATATAAATGTTTTATGAATGATTTTTTTTAGAAAACTGAACCTGAAGATCCAATAAAATCAATTTAGTCCGTAATTTTGGAGGTTATTTGCTTAGAAGTCTAATTTGTCTAAAGTCTAAAAAGTGGTCCTACTCATCGAAATCGTTCTTCAAAAATGGCTAGAAAACGCAGCCCAATTTATTTTTTAGTCCAGAAATGTGGGTCTATCTTTCTTATCTCTAGTTGAAGTTTTAAAACCTAAAAAAATATCGCGTTTTGCAAGTAGATTTCATATAAAGAATTTCAACTTCATCCCTAAACACTAGTTTTAATTGAATTAGGTAGGTATAAAATATGCATTACAAAAATACAGAAACCATTTTAAAGCAAACTTCATTCGCGATTTTGTCATCCATTCGTCGTTCAATGTAAGCTAATCTTTGCGAAGATTTAAAAAAATATGCTAACTTTTCAAGAACTCCTAAACGGGTAAACTTATGAACAAGGTTGCCGAAATCACAGAAAAATCTGTAATTTCACAGAATTTTAAGCAAATTTTCATCACAGAACCAAGAATTTTGAAATATTATTTCACAGAATTTTTAAATGGATTCCAAAATTATATTTTTTTGGCCAATTTAAAATTTATATTTCTTACTTTGAATTAGATTGGTAATGTTATTTGAATTTTCCCAACTAAAATGTAACAAAGACCCAATTTATCATGGATTTTCAATGAAATTAAAGTAAATCGAATCACAGATAACCATCACAGAATTTTTGGATAAAATTACAGAAAGTCTGATTTTTTTTCTCAAAAACACAGATTTTTTTTTGGCAACCTTGTTTGTGACTATCAATTTTATGGTTTCATGTAAAGAGACTGTAAACGAAGAGACGCCATCTGATCCCTTTCAACGTAATGAGCTTGCAACCCTGCTGTAGGGCTGCCTTTAAGACTGCTTGGTTCTGCTCGATTGGAATGACACTTGACAGAAAAGCAAAAATTCCAAACGTGACATTTCGTCTCTTTGTTTACTATCACCCTTATTCTTGTTTTCGATCGAATGACATTCGTTCGAAAGTTTTGCTATTTTGTATTCTTGTTTTCGTTCGAACGAATGCGAACAGTTCGATCTTTCGAACATAGTTCGTACGAATAAAACGTAGCATTCCGGTTTTCGATCGAACGTATTTTTACTACCACTTAACAAACGCAAGTCTACTGCTGCGAATGCCAGGCGTTTTATGCAAAAAGGATCCTTTACCACCAATAAAATTAATGAAAAGTAGAAAAGTACCATTGGGCAATGTTAAAGAATGAAAATAAACGATTTTTAAAACCATTTTTTAGAATTAAGCATAATTATTTTTATTCCAAATGTTTCTTTTTACATTGGATTTCTGCCTTTATTTATTTCTAACACTCAAACCTCCTTCGGTGGGTCAGCTTTTTTTCCATCAAGGGATTTTTAGCATCCATGGCTTATTCTTCCCGATATGGGGCAGGTTTTCAGAAGCAGCAGCAGCACACCTACCACCGATTGGAATCGACTCCGGTTCGTTAAACAATCGAAGCTCAAATTCGACCGTTGCGAAATTTTTCCGGGCCAGAACCGATGGCTATAAAATGTCCTTGTTTCTCCGATCCGGTCTAGCCTGCCAGGGTTTGTTCAGCTCCATATTCTTCTGAACTTTTGACTTCAATTGACGAATTCTGATTTTTTGTGTCCGCCCGTTTCCTATTCAGAGACCGGCCCGATGGATCGAAAGTGAGACTTGAGTATTCCGCTTCATACAGATTTCAAATCCGACCTCCCTAAATTTCACTGAACTACAAAAATAAACAGTTGTTTACGTTGTGTTGTCATGGCGAAATTTGTTTGTTGACACATTTCTGTTGTTCGAAATTTCTCGTTCGATCTGGTAACACCAACATCGAACGTATCACGTTCGAACGAAAACAAGAATACCTTTTTCGAATTCGATCGAAAGTATCCGTTCGAACGAACGACAGATACGTCGTAAACAAGAATAAGGGTGTATAGGCTCGTTAGTTTCATGTAGCCTGAATGTACAGGAAGTCCAGGAACACGATGAAATGTTTGAATTGATAATTTTAAGTGCTTCAAAAATCGACTTTCTGCCAGTTTTTCTGGGTATTGGACCACTGTGCGTCGCCTGCATATCTAAGGCTATCAGGTATCAGGTATCAGAATGGGGGTAGGCTTAATAGCGGCACGTTATCCAAACATACGGGAAAATTGTGCCTAGCCTTTTTTTTATTCAAGATTTCATCATTTACCTGAGAAACCTGAAAAACCTATAAAAGGAAGAAATAAATTCAATCTATTTAAGATGGCATAAAGCCTTTCCACTAGGGATTATTAGCATTAAAGCTCTTTTCTACATTCGGTAAGGAATGATAGAATGTTTTTTAAGTTTAATTTCTTAAACTCAGATTCGCTTAAAGCGTAAGATCCCAGAGTACGAAAACGTAGTCTGGCAAATGAGGGACAGTTACATATAAGATGGAAGGGATCTTCCACATCTGATTCACAACTACCACATACTGGAGATTCAGCACGCTGAATGTTGTGCATGTGATAGTTGAGTTTACAATGACCGGAGAGTGCTCTGATCAAGATGCTGCAATGAGATTTATTTAAAGTTAATAAGTAACTCGATATGATTGGAGATGGTTTTTCTAAAAATAATTTAGTTTGACGACAGGTGTCCAACTCTTCCCAGTATTGTTCATGCTGGTTAGAGGACCAAGTTTGAATTTGGTTTCTGAACCAACATGGTGATATTGGGACAGCCGGCTCTGGTCCGTAAAATTCCTTTTCCGACCCAGCTCTAGCGAGTTCGTCGGCGCATTCGTTTCCAAAAATTCCCTTATGTCCGGGTACCCATAGAAGGTTTAATCCATTGCCTTCAGCAAGTTCTTCGATTGCTTTCCGGCATGTGATTACCAGTTTTGATCTAGAACTGGAAGCACTGAGTGATTTGATAGCTGCTTGGCTATCTGAACAGAAATAAATTGTTCTGAACATTATCTTCTTTTGAAGTGCAATTTGCACTCCATACATAATAGCATATAGCTCAGCCTGAAAGACTGTACAATATTTTCCTAGAGGTTGAGCATATTCTATGTTCAACTCGTGACAGTAAATTCCTGCACCTGCACGGCCGTTTGATAATGAACCGTCAGTATAGAATACAATATGAGAGGACATTTGGTCCTCTACGAAACCTGATAACCATTCTTGAGGAGAAGGAAATTTGACTTTAAACCCCATGTAGGGAAAACTACTCGAGAGTGTTAAATCGTTTGGCGCTAGATTAAACTTGTTTAATCTAACTAATTCAGGCCACACATTTGTATGACTCGATGATCTTTCGATATTTCCTGACAGCCAGAGACCAACTGCCTGTAGACGAAAAGCACATGAGAAGGCTTCCTGTTTTAGGAACAAGTGTAGAGGTTTGATTGAAAACAGAGCCTCTAGTGCTGCAGTAGGAGTTGTAGTGAACGATCCGGACATCCCCAAAAGACACATTCTTTGAAGGTGATTTAGTTTAGTCCGAACTGTTGCAACTTCTCCTTTCTGCCACCACACTAGACACCCATAGGCCAGAATTGGTCTTACTATTGTGGAATAAATCCAGTGAATATGTTTGGGTTTGAGTCCCCAGTTTTTTCCGATTGCACGTCGGCATTGTCCGAAGGCCATGCATGCTTTTTTGATTCTGAATTCGATGTGATCAGACCAGTTTAATTTGGAGTCAAGAATGACACCCAAATATTTAACTTGATCAGACACGGTGATTTCGGAACCATAGAACAGCAGAGGGCGCACCCCGCGGGTGATACGTTTTTTAGTAAATAAAACAATATTAGTTTTTAGAGGATTAACTGAAAGTTCTACATGAGAACACCATCGTTCAACAGAGCGCAGAGCTTGTTGCATTATATCAAATAATGTGCTTATACACAAACCTCTTACCAGCAGAAGATAATCATCTGCGAATCCATAGGTTGGTATTCCACGGTCATTGAGTTTTCTCAACAAGCCGTCTGCAACTACGTTCCACAAAAGAGGTGATAGTACACCTCCCTGTGGGCAACCACGTGTGCTAACTTTTGTTATTGAAGCCTGTCTCAAAGACGAATGAAGATTCCTGTTACTTAGCATTGCGCTAATCCAGTTAGTTATAACACTAGGCACTCCATGAAGTAGTGCCGCATCCATTATTGATGTAAACGAGACATTATCAAATGCTCCTTCTATGTCTAGAAATGCTCCTAGACATGATTCTTTCTGTGAAAAACTATTTTCAATATTATGTACTACGTTGTGCAGAAGAGTTAATGTTGATTTTCCTGTTTGGTATGCATGTTGTGTCGCATTAAGCGGATGTTGGACAAGGCTTTCTTGCCTGATATGATGGTCAATTAAACGTTCAAGTGCTTTTAATAGAAATGAACTTAGACTAATAGGACGAAAGCTTTTGGCTTCGTCGTATGATGATCGTCCCCCTTTAGGGATGAATTTCACGGCTATCTGCCGCCAAAGTTTAGGAATATATCCATGAGCAAAACTGCTTATCATTATTTTTCTTAATATGTGTTTGAAATGATCGAAACCTTTTTGAAGCAAAACTGGAAATAAACCGTCACTTCCAGGAGATTTGTATTGAGCAAAACCATCGATTGCCCATTTGATCGATTCTGTAGTAACTATTTTCCGAGCAAAATGCAAGGAATCTAGACTTCCAGAAAAGAACTCAGGCTCTATCGGTGAATCTTGATCAACACATCCTGGAAAGTGAGTATTGAATAGACAACTTAATGTTTCTTCGTCGTTTGATGTATAATCACCACTAGGGGTTTTAAGGTATGAAACCTGATAATCTTTTGATTTGGCTAAGACTTTATTTAACCTACTTGCTTCGTGCAAGCTTGAAATGTTTGTGCAGTAGCTCTGCCAACTTGAGCGTTCGGCAGCTCTTGTTGCTTTCCGGTAAGCTCTGCGAGCCAACTTGAAGGCATCAAAACCTTCCGTGCGCCTTCGGTTCCAAGAGCGTCTGCAGTTTTTTCGTAATTTACTGAGATTTGAGTTCCACCATGGTGTACTGTTTTTGTTGAATTTCAACGTTCGTAAGGGACACGCTTCTTCATAAGAATTCAAAATAATTTCGGTGGTTTTTACAACCACTTCATCCAACTCAGAAGGAGTAGTAATTTCAGGTGTATATCCATGAAATTTAATAGCAATATGCTCCAAATATAGGTCCCAATTAGTTGTTCTTGGGTTTCTGAATGTAATTGTTTCTAAAAACTCACCTGAGTGTTCAAAATAGATAAACCTGTGGTCAGAAATCGATTCTTCGTTAGGCACATGCCAATTTGAAATTTCCTGAGAAATTGTTCTAGAACAAAGTGTGATGTCAATCACCTCTTCTCTGTCACACCTAACAAAAGTTGGTTTATTTCCTACATTTAGAATTTCTAAATCCGTGCTGCTTAAATATTCCATTAAATTTAAGCCTCTCAGATTGATATCTGAGCTACCCCATACAAAATGATGGGCATTGGCATCACAGCCAATTACAAGAGGTATATTTTGTGTTTCACAGAATGAAATGACATTTTTTAAATCATCCGTAGGGGATGATTGTTCATATGGTGAGTATGCTGAACAGTAGACGTATTTTCTATCAGGCAGCGAAACCTGAACGACGCAAGTATCTCTTGTTGTTAGATTGGGTATAAGTGTTGCATTTAAAGAATTGTTTATCAATATACATGCACGAGGCATTATTCGGGCATTAGTCATTCCAATTACACTGAACACAGTAAAGTTTGGTTTGAGCAAATTCCCTAAGTAAAAAGTTCCATTTCGGAAATAGGGTTCTTGTACCAAGGCGATTGATGCAGTTCCATTAAGGATTAAACGACATAAGTTCAGTGTAGCGGTTCTTTTGTGCTGCAGATTTATCTGTGCAACCTTAATAGAAAGCATTTCTATCAAAGAATTCCACACATATTCCCATCACACACAAGAACCCCTGCACCTTCATATCGACGCATGAAGCGGGGTATCCCATACAGGATGAAAATTTTAAAATCGTGTGTATAATCTGAATCCCACGAGTTGCCAGGAAAAATACGGCCCTTTGCACCAGTGCCTGGCTATAGTGCAGACCTTAACAACGTTCTGCTTAAGATAGGATTATTAAACACCCTCCTACCCCCACTTTGGGGCCCGCAGGCACAGAACCACCTTGAAGCGGGTGTTTACAAAATTTAGGAGAATACAACTCGTGCATGCACATTAATAGCAATAAGCACAATTGGTGAATCCTCCCTGAAGAAACTTGGCTTGGAACCAAGCCAAGGTTCCCCCCTCCCAATGTGATAGTCGCATTTGAAGAATGACTAACGCATATGGGAAGTACTGGATAAGTCGCCTTTTACGACGTGGACCAGTATCCCAGTGGTAGTATTCTATAAGCCGCCACCACACAGCCAACTTTTGACTTCAATTGACGAATTCTGATTTTTTGTGTCCGCCCGTTTCCTATTCAGAGACCGGCCCGATGGATCGAAAGTGAGACTTGAGTATTCCGCTTCATACAGATTTCAAATCCGACCTCCCTAAATTTCACTGAACTACAAAAATAAACAGTTGTTTACGTTGTGTTGTCATGGCGAAATTTGTTTGTTGACACATTTCTGTTGTTCGAAATTTCTCGTTCGATCTGGTAACACCAACATCGAACGTATCACGTTCGAACGAAAACAAGAATACCTTTTTCGAATTCGATCGAAAGTATCCGTTCGAACGAACGACAGATACGTCGTAAACAAGAATAAGGGTGTATAGGCTCGTTAGTTTCATGTAGCCTGAATGTACAGGAAGTCCAGGAACACGATGAAATGTTTGAATTGATAATTTTAAGTGCTTCAAAAATCGACTTTCTGCCAGTTTTTCTGGGTATTGGACCACTGTGCGTCGCCTGCATATCTAAGGCTAACATTTTGTTGAAAACAAGACTCTGCAGAGATAAATTTGGGTCAAAAAGGATTTTTCGAAAAAATATTCATTGAAACTTATGATTATCCTTATAATTGCAAAAGTAATACGAACTTCAATGAGCCAGATTTGACTTAAATGAGGTTCGTCGCTGATTAGATCATTGAAGTTTTTCGCTTCCCTACACACTAACGAGCACTACGAGCAGCGGTTCGAAGGTTTCCATATGGATGATATACAACGAAAATGAACGAATGTTTAAATTTAAAAAATCTTTAAAAATTGTTATATTTTTAAACTGAATAAATTTTTTAAATCATAATAAAATCAATAGTCCAAAGTAGAGAAGAATCTCAGTAAAAAATCTAAATCATTTGTTTTTCGCTTTAATAAGAATGATGGCACTGCAGACAACAAACATATTATTTAAAACAAGCCAACAATCAATGAGTTGCTCATAATTAATTCAGCAGTTCTTCTCATACATTAACATCATTATCGTTGTATCAACTTTTTTCGAACATCGACAACGTTTTTCAAATCCCAAGTTCCGACTAATCCCAGTAAAAAAATAGGTACGATGGTTGAAGTACTTCACGTGCCTGGTACCGGTGCTCTTAAAATGCGCTGTTGGGACCAACGTATAAGCCTTTCAAAAAACCCTACGGAGAAGGGAAGGCAAAATGCAGGCAAAACTGCAGGTGTTTTATATTTCTGGATGCGAGCAGCCAGCGCTTTCCCCACCGGCGCGCGCGATTCCTCCTGCTGTGTAAGTTCACCCAAGAAGCGACGGCTGGCTGTTGTGCCACCAGCGTTGGACGAATGGTTTCTTCCATTCGCATGACTGTTTTTGCCCTGACTTTGCTACATTATATTTAAGGTTCCTCTGCGTATGTATAAGACAGAACACACGTTGTTGCGATTGGGGAAACAAGTTTTCTACCATCAGCAGGTTTTTCTTGATCATGTGTCTGTGTGGCGTTTATGAGTGCCCCCAATTAAGGAGCCACCACCACTTGCCAAAAAGAAAACTTCCATCCTTTGATCTGCACAAAAACAAGAGCTAAAAGCGCACCATTGATGAATTTCAGACCGCTACTCAAACTTTGACCAAGCCAAGAAACGAAAGAAAAAAAACTAAATAGCCTTTCCATTCCCCTTTCGCGGCCTCCAGGACGCCACACATTCCTCACCAGCCGAAACAGCAGAATGCAAAAGAAATAATTTGAGTGAAACACAAAATTGGTAATTCATATTCCCATAATGTGTTTCCTCCCGTTCTTTTGTTTTCTGTAGGCAGACAGCTCGTTTCATTTTCTCACCATTCCTTACACCTCGCCATTACCTTACTTACTACACCCCATGACCTTCACCCGTTCGAATTTAGTTAACAACATCCTCCCATAACATAGACCAAATATGAATCGCTTTGCTCAATCTCTGGTGGGGGGAATATCTGGGTTAAAACATGTAAACAGCAGTCAACACAAAGGTGCTTTCTATCGAAAACGCGGCATTAAAGAAAGAAGCGAAATTCGATTAATTATTCCATTATTGGCTCTCGCTTAACGGTGCGCATGGTCAATCGTTTTGGTGTAACCTTCGATCTTAACTATCGATCGTCGATCGATGATTTTCCGCCTCATATTTCAGACTATGGGATACACTTTCCTTTAACAATTTTTTGTCAGTCATATTTGAAATTGAAATTCCAAGAACTAAAACTAATAGAACATATTTTTATCAAATGCTTTTTTGCAGGAATCCTGATCTCGCGGCTGTCGATCCAACGAGTGCTCGACGTTAAGCCGGAGTGGACCGAGGACAGCCACAACTCAACCCACACATCGATTCAGTACGCATTTCGAGTCACCTGCGATCCGTCCTATTACGGATCTGGATGTGCGAACCTGTGCCGGAAACGTGACGATCAGTTTGGCCACTACACTTGCTCGCCGACCGGCGAAAGAGTGTGTCTGGCTGGATGGAAAGGCGACTACTGCACGACCCGTAAGTATCCTATATCTTTTAGCTAACAAGCAACTGATGTCAAGAATCGTAACCGTACCTATAATAAGAAGTAAATTACCACAGCGCCCATTCTTGATGATGGTGACCTGATTCCGGTTCATCTTGAAACAAGGTTAAACATTTTTAATTGATTGTGGGAGCCCACGCGCTCCTACTCATTATTTACCTTACTTGCGGGGCATTCGCCTATGCCGTAAATAATGGGAAGCACCATCTGAAAAGAAAGTGTAAGCAACATCACGGAGATCACCGAAAATGTGCAAAATAACCGTATTCAACAGTACCGCTGCACGTCTATTTACCTTGCCCGGGAGCAGCATTTAAACTCACACTTACTTTTTTTCTTGGCGGTAATTAAGAAACAAGGTAATCTGCATTTTCAGGCGTTTGCATGCACATCCACTCATACATTCGAAAATGTAAAGGTGTAGTGATTCGTATATCGTGCAGCAGTCAATTCTCCATTTCAAAATAGCAGAAAGAGACAGCCGCCAATTGTTGAAATTGGGATACGCTCAAAATCATCCAAATAGATACGAAACCGAAATGTCTGCGCAGAGTAACACCAATATTTCGTGAAAGGCAATTTTTGAGGCTTCACTCCAAAAACCAAACAATACAATTCAGTTAACTTTTGGTGAAACTGTTGAGGCTCCCAACGGCCTCGACGAGATCAGCAGTTATGAATGAAAAACGTTTTCTCAAACGCCCGACTCCGTTGAATAGGTTCGATTTCAGGTTTCGGCCGAGCTTGGTTCGGTAATTATCAAATAAAGGCAAGAATGAAAGTGTTGAACACTTTTTTTTTCTTTTGCTTTTGCGAGAATGCTAGATCAGATCAACGATAGATAAGCCATTGGAACGATTTTAGCTAACGAATCGTGTGAACGAATTTCGAGCAATTCAATAAACAGAGAAGAAAATGGCATAATAAAATCTGTGCCTTATTCGGAGAAATTGATCTGATTGAAAAAAAAACTTTTGCTAACAGTATAAATTTCTGTTGAACAAATAGTTCAAGTCTGGAAAAGTTATGTCAACGGTATTCGAATATAATAGGATTCGACCAGACCAAACTGCAAGAGACGAAATCTTTAATGTTTATGAGCCAGAATAGATAGATTATAATTCAAGGAATCAGTTTCAGTGAATCATATTCACTTTTCAACCTAAAATGTGAATTGCATAAGATCCAATTGCCGTTGTTTCTAAATTTACCATAAGACTTAAGACATTTTGACATAAGACGATTTGGGGTCATTTTTTAATTGATCAAACCCTGGAATCTAAAAGACTTATTTTTGGTTCGAGACTCATACATGATCTTTTGCCGAATTTTTAAGTAACGTTTACATGAGTAAATTTGAAGTTTTAGGTTTGTATGGGAAGATTGAATATTTTGTACTGAAAGCAGGCATTGAAAAACAATAAATTCAAATGACATCACTGCTGCGTGGCTAGCGAGATATTGCATGACTACTTTTCAATGCAATACTTTGCGTAGCACCAGCAGTGATGTCAATTGAATTTATTGTTTTTCAATTTCAAAAAACACCCCTGTTAAACGGTTAATACATTTTTTGCCTAATAAGATACGAAGATACGATCTTAGTCAAAGTTGTTCAGCATAAAATTTGATTTAGAGCATTTATAAATTGGCACAAAAGCCAATAACAGGCTCGGTTCCATAGAAGAAACAAAAATGGTGTTGATTTTTAGTACAAAATATTCATTTTTCTCATACAAAGCTTAAAGTTCAAATTTACTTATGTAAACGTTTCTTAAAAATTCTGTAAAAATCATGGATGAGTTTTGAACCAAAACGAAGCTCCCAGGGTTTGAGCAATTGAAAAATGATTGCCCCAAATCGACTCAGTCTACTATAAATGTATGACTCAAGAATAAAATGTTAACAACAGAAAACTGTTGGCGCTTTTCAAAGCGCGGAATATGGAAAAGTGGAATTTTAGAACGATAAATTTCGTTGAGAATCACAATCAAACGACAAACAATGAGAGTAGAATGCTACAAGCAAAACATACAAATCATCCGTTGAACCGAGGCTATAAATTCTGACAATAAGCAGCCGAAGCAGCAACGGCAGCTTTTATTAAACGTGCCGGCTTCCATTCATACCTGGCCATCATCTGCGTGTGTCCCCACGGTCTAGTTTTGGAACGAAATATGGATATTTGTTACGACCTGGGTGCGAGAATAGCAACAACAATTAAATTTCCATTTAAATCTTTGAGAGTCAAAGCTTTATCGGGGCGCTAACGCGCGCTTTGCGATATAAACACCCTATCTCGGACTACGCTGCAAACGTGTTAATTTAATATGCTATTTTAAAGCGTTTATCTACATAATATGATTTAATCCGTTCCGTCGTGGAATTGAATCTTCACTGGTCAATCGGATGGAAGCCGGCAGTAAACCAGCTAGGCGCTGACGGCAAAGAATGGCGCAACAGACCAAAAACGATGAAAGAATCGCGCTGCTGGATTTTTAAGCTGCGCTTTTCATCTGCTTGGACCCCGCGGAATTGGCAGATCGGCAGAAACACTGTTGCGGGTGTTTCTTGCTCCACTGTTTGTTGCCTGAATCCATCAGCAGCAGTGAGAACACAGATCGCTTAAAGTGAAGATAAATAAATCTTACCGCGGGCAGAAGTTTCCGTTTGCTTTTAAATTCTTTACCTGGGCAAGAGAAAACAGTCCGACGTTATCCTCCTTTGTCTACCTTCGGAATTCTCTGCCGTCGTCCCTCGCTTTTTGCCGCCTCACCCACAATCTCCTCCTTCGGCTGGAATGGTAGTAGAATTTTGTCTTCAGATGTTGTTCTGTTACAGTACGGCTCGATTTTTTAGGAGGATTTCTCATCATCTTCCCACGCCGCTGGCCGTGATTTTCGTACATGCTGCTTCCACTTCTACTGTGTTCCGTAGGACATAAAAACTCAGTCAAGTTAGAGTTGTACTTTCTTTCATACCACTGCTCTCAAAAATACCAATCCGAGAACATAGTTTAGCTGGGTAAAAAAGAATCGGAGATGAGGTGCAGCAGTATGTTGGAAAAAATCGGATGCAGCGTTGCCTTCAGCTGTTCGGCTTTTCCAAAACAGCCTAACCTAAGCAGAACAATCAGGCAAGAAGCAGAAGAAGTGAAACGAAATATTTCTCGAAAGGAAAGAAACCTTTTGTCCCCGGTATTTGTTGCTGCCGTTGCTGTTGCTTTTCAAGAAAACTTGTCCTTGGAAAAGGATCCTCTCAGAGAGCAATTTTTTGTGTTTCTTGAAAATTTTGGGATGCCTCAATGGCATCCTAGAATTAATTTTCTTCCAGGAAAAAACTTGTTCTGGTAGAAGATTATTGCCTGCTCTGTGTTACGCTATCCTCGTTCGCCCGGCAACAACAGCTGGTTTCGAGAAAGAATGGAAATGCACAACTCCTTGAGGAAATGGGATAGTAGTGTATGAACTGTTTTTATCTGTGGCATAATATTTATCTACCTAAAACATGTTAAAATATTTTAAGTCTAACTGAAGGCCAATACATTCTGTTCTACAAATCTGAAAGAAAAGTCAAAGTTAAACTTTTATAAACTTTGATGCTATAATAACCCCATATAATAGTCCCATATTCATCCAAAACAGTTTTTAAGACATACAATTTACTGAACGATCTTCGATCTCTCCCATTTCTGTAAACTTTTCAACTACGTTTTAACGTTTAAATTGAAAAAAGCCTTTATACACCACTGCAAGCGGCTGAAACATAGAAAAATTCCAGACTTTAAGTATAAAAAATTGTAGAAAAAAAATCGAAGGTAGCATTGTGCGCCGATCACAATATTGCGATCTCCTCTAGATTCTCATCCCGAAGAAGTTCCGCCGCTTACTCTCTTCCTATATTCGTTGGGAACATCCAGCCAGCCAGCCAATAGTCCATCATTCACCGAAGAATAACTTCCCCAAATATCTCCCACGTATGCCGGAAACAGCTTTGTTTTGGCTAGGCATATGAGTAATCGTTACAAATTAAACTTAATTACTATAATCAATCGGGGCAAGGCTTTACCTCCTACATTTGCGGCCGCGGATTGTACCTACAACAGTGGAGTGTTGTATAAATGTATGTAAAACCTTAATTCCCATATCGAGAAATGCGCGGAAGCTGCGTCTTTTACGTTCCAGTACTGTGTGGTGTGAACTCTTTTCTGTACAGCGTAATATTGCTTTCTTCATTTCCCACCCGAAATCGAAGATGATCTACGCCCATCTTAGGATTACAATCTTCCGATCAAGTGCTGCCCACCGCCAGCAGCATACCTGATCATCCATGATTTACTTATATGTGTTTTAAGTTTGTTGTTTTTTCTCCACTATTTTCTATTATTTGTTATCCCGATGATGGAGGAAAGAGGGTGCGATTCCATTTTCGAAATCTCATTGATTAGCGTGCAATCATTCCAGCGGGTGTAGCCAATCGGAGGAGCTGGAATAAAAATTGGTTTTCCTAATTTACAGATTATCAGCCGCGACCCAGAACCGATTTTTTTTCTGCTGCGGCGTGTGTTTTAACGCGCCCGTCCATGAAAGAATGAGCGCTTCTGAAAATAAACGGGAAGAATATTGGTTCTGAGAATGAGCTTCTTTTATCTTTCTGACTGCGGCTGACGGATGCTGATGGACGGTGATCGAAAAATACATACGCCATGAGTGAATTTAGTTTTTTAATCACGAGACGATGAGGTTTCTTTTTTACTTCTCGCGCCTGTCTCAAATTTGCTTTAGCTTCTGTTCGCTGACGGTTGGTTGGATGATTTTCCTAAATGGGATATCAAAATGTAGCTGTTATTCTGTTATATAAGTTTTAATAACATGTCTTATCCAACTGAAACAACCTGTGCCATAAATAAGCAAATATTCGCATTCTTCGAAAACAGCCTTTGCCTAATCGCAAAGCCGAATCATATCTCATCAATTGTTCCTGCGATCGATCGGTGTATCCCTTATCGGACTGCGAAATCAGATTCTCGCGCATCAAGATGACAGGATGATTCATTTATCTCTGAGCCGCAGAGCTCGTGGTTGCTGTGGCTGTTGACTCTGAAATGTCGTATGTTGATGAGGCGATGCTAACTCGAAAATATTTATTGAGTTTTTTGTTTCTTCCATCGCCCGCGATCGGTTCGATTCGGTCCCGTGCTCGGTTTCCAGTTTGGTGGTAGGTACAGGGAAGTTGCTTCACGTTTTCCGCCGCAGCTTGCAGGCGGTCGTTTTGTTCTGCTCTTGGTCTGTTTGGACAATCAAATACTTCCCGAAAGCGCACCTACCGTGGTTTGTGGAATGGAATTCTCTTACCCAGTGAAGAGACCGGAGAAGTGAGAGGGTAACACGATTAAAACTTAAGTCGACCGACTGTTCTCACTGGGCTGGTTGGTCGGTGGACAATCAGCAGAAGCGCTTCAACTAATAAAACAACCAAGCCGCTTTCCAAAGGACGTGCGAGCATCGAAAAGAGATAGCGAGAGTGAGAGCGCGGTAAAAGAGTTATTTATAATAGAAATAAAATAAACGTATATAAAAAAATCGTTTCAACTCGCTTGTTGATTTGAATATGATCATTAATTATCTATCAAATGATCGGCCCGATGACCGGTGAGCCGCGATGACACGGATCCATTCTTCGCGCGGGTCTTATGCTGATCTACAGAAAACGTTTGCCTCCATCGTTGATAAGCCGATATTTAGTCCAATGGATGAATGTGGATGTGGCTTTGAATGCGCGGCAGATGCAGCCATACACAATGCTGGTACCGATCATCGTCCATTCACCGAGATGAGCCCAGACAAATATTGTGTCATCAAATATTAACAAATTATTTTGAACGAGAAAAAACAACGATTGTAAACTGATATCTCGCCACCCCATTTATCGCCGTCACACCTCTGCTTTATTGTGAATGATAGTCCTATCGGATCTGTCCGAAAAGATCTATCGGAACAAAGGTGATCGAGGAGTTTGGTTTCGTAAATCCTGCTGCAATAAATGTAGCTACGCCTGAAACTTCGAACATACTTAGAAGCGCAAATATTGAGTTTTTTTTTGTTGGGATTCCTCGATCGGCGATTGAAAGTGTGAGCCTTAAATACACTCCATTGGATAAGAAGTTTTTTTTTACCATGTTCGATACCTGGGCGAGGATGGTGGAGAATAGGCAGCACAAAAAATGACCAAAATATAACGAAAGTAAACTTGATGTAAATGATGCACCCTTTCACTCTGGCTGGCGTGATAGGAGCGACACGTTCAGCCGTTATAAAGTTTGGGAAGCATGCTCAATAACAATCGGTTGTTGAAAGACGGTTCCGCTTCTCTACACAAACTTTTTTTTATGACGTGTTTGTAATTTGATCAAAGAGGAGAACTAGCTTTGGGCGAGTTTAACTTTCTATCAGCCAAATGGAAACGTCAATTGATCAATAGGAGGTTAGTTTGTGGCTGTACCGTTGCTGCCAACGTATTTTCACTGCTTGGCGCATCGATAGATATACTTTTCATCGTGCATTCACATCAATAATCATTCAGCCGGTGTTTTCGGTGTTCAATAATTACATAACATCCCGAGCGCAGATAAAAAACAATAATTTATCAGAAAACTTTTCATTAAAGAATGTTCAGCCCGTCGTTGTTGTTGTTGCTCCTGTGTAAAAAAAAACCTTGCTAAAATGTATGGACGAAACGGGAAGGCACGAAGTAAATTTAATGAATTTAAAATGCAGCTGTCGCTGAGCAGCGCAAAAAGGCAGCAGTTGCGTCTGATGGTGGCGCGAGCACTCTTGTTCGTCTCCATCATACTTTCACGTGTGGCTCGACGTCGTCATCATCATCATTGTCGCCGCCGTCGTCGTCGTCGTCGTGGTCTCCGGGAATAACGCCACCAATTTCTAACCTCCTCCTGTTGCCATCCTTCTTCATTTCGCGGGCAGCAGTGGCATCACCATGGTGGTTACTGGCGAATGAAAGCCTGGTTCTGCCCTTGGCTCGACGACTCGACGATGGCGCGCGGTAGCAGGTTCACTTCTCCTCCGGTGCACACTGATAAGTGGCATCCGTCAAAGTGTGCCTCAAAATGTACTTGTTTTAAATCATTCGGTTCGTGTGTGCATTTGATGCGATACTCGCGGCAAGCTGGCGCGCGACGCGTTTGTTTTTTCTTCGTACGCGCCATCAATAACCAGCATGATCTTATTTCGGCGCTTCTTTCCACCCAACAACCATCCTCTCCCATATCTATGCGGTTAGGTGCAGCGTTTTCTCGAACTTAAATCTACTAAGTATGTTGGTACCTACTCTCTAACCGGTACCTTCGGACGGAATAAATTCTCTGCTAGATCACAAACGGTTTCTACTTTTTTGTTTTTATGAACCACACTATAAGCGGCCGGCGGATCTAAACGCGTCTTGTATGAATATTCATATTTCCGGTTCGATTGGATCGAGGGACAGAAAAAAGCTGCGGCAGACCATGTTCTAATCGTTATCTCGTTCTTATCGCTTTTTTTCCTTCTTCTCTTCCAGCTCGCTGCACTCCCGGATGTGATGAACAGCACGGCCACTGCAACAAACCCAACGAATGCATGTAAGTATAATGACAAGTAAAAGTTACACTTAAATTCTTTTTCAACTGAGGGAAAAATATGATCCAAATATTTTCTAAGCTTTTCACTGGTTGTTTACTGATTTCCGGAAAATAAACATCTATATTTCTGATTTAAATATGGCTACTTTGATGCTTCAAAAAACAGTACCTATCACTCATTGAACTTTGATCAAAACTAGCTGTAAACGAGCTTTAAACGAGCGTTGATCCATCTATAGTAGATACATTGAATATTGAATTTAACTTGTAGAAAAACATTTCCACATAACGTGCTTATCGTACTTTTCTAAATGGAATGAATCATCCAATAGGATGAAAAAAAAGGATGAATCTATAACGGTAAATTTGTGTTAGGATCGTCTTCAACATACTTCACATATTGAGCAAGCTACTGAGTACATGCTAGATTAAAAGTCCCAAAGACAGAAAAATATATTGTAAATCTGTTATTTGGGCTTTTAAGCAACACACTTATGAATACGCCATAAAATCTCTTTCATTTACCTAAAATTTCAAAAGTTAAAGTTTAAATGCCTCATTCAAAGAAGACCCTCGCAGGCAAAATTCGATAGCGACGGTCTGCTCTTTTAGTACCGCGAGCTACTTACGCCATGTATCTCAACGTAGAAAAAATAACACACTGGACACCAACTACGATTAGCAACAGCAGAAAAGAAGGTCTGCCGGGGTTACCTGTCAAGATCGGTGGAAAAAAAAGTATATACATATACGACTCTTCGTGAGTTCCTGCTAGTAGTGGACCCCGCAATAGAGAGCGGCGTTCGATGCGGCCCCCGATTCCCCGAGGGAGATTTAAGCTGCCGGCCACCACTAGTTACTGGAAGCAACTTACCTGAAGTAAGTGTGCAAGTACATTACGAAGACGGAACGGGGTTAATCTGGTCCGCCAACTGCTGCCGGTATGCATTCAGTTGCTACAACTTGGAAGTTATTTAAGCTCTAACCAACTATGGTGTTGCCACTTTTGTAGAAATAATTTATCGATAGTTCTAGTATTTAGAAAGCTATTTTGAGTTTTGGTATCCAGATAAGTTTTAATAATTTTCAAAAGTGAGCTCATCAAAATTTAATTGTTTCCTTAACTTGGCATCACTGGCCAACCAGAGCCCACACTCTCGTTCATTTTATCCCAGCAGCCAGTCGTTTTAAACGTTTGGCACCTTGAGATGGTAAGGCACTTGCCTTGAGGTCTCAGCAAATGCGCTTCATCAATTATTGAAATGTTAGCAAAACCAGTTGTTCCTTGCCGTAGCAAGTGTCGCGCGAGATCTTTTCAGGTTGTTGCGAAATGTTGCGAGTACAGATTAACAAATAGAGTTGATTTTTGTCAATGAAAGTATTCCAGTAATTAATAACAGTACCAACGTTGTAAAACAGCATGTAAAGTTCTTGGTTTGTTATTCTTAGTTAAGGGTGGTTTAGAGTTTCACTAAATATTCTTTCTTCAACGGCGTTTATTCACATTTAGAACTACCCAACGATACCAGGTTTATTTTATTCGGGTAAATAGAACGGCGCTTCGCTATAACAAAGACTAGACTATCCATATCAAATGGTGAAGAAAGCCTTCTAAAAAGTGTTCCAAGAAAAAGAAGAACTTTAAAGGGGGGCCTAATCATGACATGTTAACCTGTTGTGCAACATACAAAAGAGGCGGCCGCTGCTGCTGCTGTTTGTTCGCTCTTGTCTAGTCCGCTATACATACATATTTGAGGTAGATTTTCGCTACAGACGAACGGAGGCACATGTTCTCTCCTATATTTGATTGGAAATGGCTGGCGAGATCTGTTATGATATTTATCGTTCCAAAGTTCGAGTGGAGAAACCAGAAAAGTGGGCAAAGGGAAGCCGTGATTCACGGTCGGCAAAGTCAATGAAGAATGTCCACAGGAAGACATCCCCGGGTTCCTTGACATGGCTTGTTGGTTCGACGGCTCGCGGACCATCGAGGTGAAAAATGTATATCTTCCTCCGTTGAACGACCATTAAAATTGATTTATCGATTTTATCGATTTGTCGTATCTTCACGTTATAATCTATATATTCATTCAATCGCGAATCGACTAATACCAACTCAGCCTTATATCCGAGGCCTTTATCGGGGCTCAACCCAAGAGGAGCCAATATAAAACAAGAGTGGATCAGCGAAGAAATTAAAATGAAATAAATAAACGGTGTTCGCGGTTCGATCACAGCCAATGCCAAGTTGAAGTAGAAGAAAAAGACGAAAGCGAAAAAGAATGAAAATACGGTCGACGGGGAAGACGGGGAGCAGTGCTCTGCTGCCTGCAACCGATCGGGCCGTTCCGTGTTGATTGCGGTGGCGCGCAACGGAAAGGAAGCGCGATACAATTTTGGAAGAAATTTCTCACGCCTTTTTCGTCGAGATCCTCACGGATGGAGCTTAACAACAGAGCGAACCAACTCCTACCTACTCCCGCCGAACAGAATGCGCATGAGAAAACCGAGCCTGATGGCGATTGTTTGGGCTTGTTCAAACATGTCCCGGAGTATCGGTTGGCTGGCCGGTTGATGGTAGAAAGCGCAACTGTTGTTTCTGCAATCATCATCATCATCATCATCATCATCATCACATGGTCGATCGTCCTGTTCTGGTTTGCTCATGAGATATTTGTCATCGGCATTCTTTTTTTTTCCTGGTCGGCATTATTTCCTTTTATGAGATCCGATATATTGTCATGAATAAGATCCCATTAGGAATCCGATTAGTGTCATCATTTAGTACTAAGCAAGCTCGCGAAATGCTCGGATGCACATATTCATTATTACTGTTCGATGAAGTACCAGAGGGACAAAGAAGGACCCGTACTTTTTGAAAACTTTATGCGTATTTGTCAATACAAAATACGAACAACTTTTAGGGGTTTCAATCGCGAAGTTTATATCAATCAATTGATAGCTCTAAACTCTAGAGCAGTCATATACACGTGCAATAAATTTGCTATGAATTTTGTTTCAACTACTGTTATTGACGATATGCAGCAAACTGATTTCGGACATTCGGAACTAACAAAAGGGTGATGATAGCTGAATTTTAACACGGTTGTATGTATGTATGTATGTATCGTTCCCCCATCGGTAGCAAGGTCCAGCCTATGTCTGTGTGGCTTGGCCTTCGAATTGCTTCTCAGGCTTCCACGGCCGATGGTTCGTCGAGGGAAGGCATCCAACCTTCAGAGACCTACAATGGTTGGCAATCCACTCCGCTTGCAATAGCCTCTTCAGTTTATCCCCAGATGCATTCCCTCTGAAATATATGATTATTAATACAATGAAACACATCTTACCTGTCGGCAACTTATGGGATTCGAACCCACAAAAGTTTTTCTTGCCGATACCGGGAATCGAACCCAGTACGCCTGGGTTACCAGACTCGAGCCAGCCTATCCACTAGACCACATCAGCATTCAGCTAAATTTTAACACGGTTGTGTATACAAATTGTTTCTGAAATTGAGATTTCTGTTAAAACTGTTGAACTTCGGACAGTCTTGTAAGAAAATCACTAATTAACTTATTTCAGTGCTTGTGGCATACGCAAAAACCCTATTTCTTGGGGTTTCTAACAAAATTCAATTATCTAATTTTTAAATTTGAACCATGAAGAAATTTTTCCGATAGAGATTGATTCTGGTGCATGTGTTAGACTATGTTAGTCGGACTAATCCTGTACTTCAGGGATTAATATTCAAACTATTTGAATCAAAAAAAAGAAACAGTTCAGGAAAGTTGTTAGATAATGTTTTTTTATTCTATATTTCTGAAAAGTTTGCGGCACGTTACTTAAATTCATATCACATTTTAAATTGTAAAGAAAGGCAGGGAACAGGGCTAAATTCCTAGATTTACAATCTACCGCGTCAGCTTTAACAATGCATACTCGGTTGCCTCCCCCTTTTTATTGCTGTTGCGTTTTGGGCAATGATTTTTTTGAAACTTATCTGAAACAACATAAACCACTAATGCACCAAAAAGGGGTCGAAATAGTTATTAAAATTCATTCCCTTCGTTTTGCCAATTGCCTTGTGGTTTAATAAGAAACGATATTCCAGCTTTCTTTCACACACTGAACATTCTCACTCTCAGCAGTTGGTATCCGAATGCTAGTTGATGTGATGTTAAACATTTGTTCCGGAAACAATTCCTCAAAACCAAGTACGGTTCTAAAACTTATTAACATTGAAGATTATAACTTACGAACGGTTTCTTGACAATTTTCAAATAATTCTCTATCCAACGATTTGATTCCGAAAGTCTGAACTGGAAATATTCTGACGTTGGATTGTGTTTCCAGGCCGCTGAAAGTTGGCATTTTTTTTTTTCTTCAGAAAACTAATGCCATATTCGTTTTCATCTGGTGGAAAGATGGTTGTGCACCATCTGCTGTCAACTTCATATAAAAAAAACGCTTTGACAGCACTTGGTGCACTACCGGTGCACCACCAGGATGAAAACGAATATGGCATAAATAAACTGAAAATTGAACAGCGATTAGCTTAAATAATATATCAACAGTAAAGTAATTCACATTTTCCTACCATATGCTCCTAACAAGGGTTAGTAAATATCCAGTCCATTTAACTCCGAAAATTTGTATTTTTCTTTTATGTTTTGAGAAATTACTACGAGTTTTGACATTTGACTCGATAATATCATCGCAGCTTCCACTGAGTGTCGTTCCAAGCTGCAAATCACCAATAACAATTTTTAGAAATTTATTTTCGATCTAAAAAAACACATCTTTTCGTGGCAACAAACGTCTTTCTGCTCTTTTATTTCCAAAGCCTCCTTTGATTACTAAAAAAAAATCATATACTGAATGAAACTATCGATCTTTTACCTACATTTTCAACTCTTTGAAAATTGAAAAGCTAAACTAATTCCCAGAGACATTTCCCGGAAAGTTCCGCCACTCTGAGAAGAACAGATGGAATGGTTGTAAAATACCTAAAATACGTATAATATTGAACCAAAACAAAGAATAGATTTCACACACTGCCACTAACGGTGAGCCCGCGCGCTCAGCGAGAAGATAATTGTATTCAAAAGAAAGAACAAATATTATTCTACATATTCATAAGCAGCAACGTGAGTCCAATGCAAAGTATATACAATGGCAACCCAAACAGTTGGTCGATCGGTTGAACGCTGGGCTGAGCCCCTGGGCGCATGGCGAGGTGACGCTCAATCTCTTCTTCTTCGCTTGATGGGTGCTGCTAAAACACCCAGAAGCGGATCGATTAAGCAGCAGCACTGTGTCCGTCCATCTCCCGAAACTGTGGGAATGAATTGAAAATTCTGTGCGAGTCTTTCTGAATTATAAAGAAAGGGGCCCATATAAACAAGTGCGTTATGCATATGAATGAATCGACGTTGTTCGAGGTACAGCTTAAGCGTTTTAATGGGGGTGGGCGGGCAAGATGGAGAAAGTGCCAAAATGTATCCCAAATTTCGGAAGGTGCTAATTGCAAGGTATCAAAATTAAACGATTGTAACGATATTGAAAATCAATTAGGTTGTTGGTCCACAGCAAGTAATGAGAAGCTATTCCCAGCCAGAGCCATCTTTTAAATGATACGCCATGAAATCTGGTCATTATATCAGAAGAATGGGAAAGCAGCAGAGAGCTTTTTGTAGCGCAGCTGGTGATCTCGCTGGGGGCAATCATTGATGTACCAACTACCAATACAATCTTTTTGTACCACTATTGACACCAGCTCAAGGTATTTGTTTACTCGCAAGCCTTTTCTATTTAACCGCGGTGAATTGTTAGCTTATTTTTATGAAACCACAACGGAAAGGGAAGCATTCTTCACCTTCTTTTTTGTTCGCCCATATTTTATTTCGGTGCTTTTACTAATTAGACAACCGTGTGAGTCTTTTCCATTAGCAGCTACTTCACAATGTTGGAAAATTTTCTTTCGAGGATTAAAGCTACGTTCGCGTGACTATTGAGGGCGAACACCATTAGGCCCGAAATTCAATCATTTCTAATTGAGACTGATGCGTGCTCTGCTACTTGAGCAAAAACGAAATAGTTTCTTTAAAACAAAAGTTTTTCGCACTCATTAACCTCCGGAGGACGCTGCTACATTGTGCCTAACATGAGTTGTCATTTTGATGCTCGGTTAGAAACACGCGTTTTGACGCGTGGTTAAAAAAAATGGAACCAATTTCAACTCTACGTTTTTCCAATTCAGTCCAGAGATTCATTGTTTAACGAGTTTGGTTTTCCGATTGATTGATTGTGTACGGCGAGTACCAGTCAGAGATTTCACAAAATTGCTGCAGCGAAGAAGACACGCGGAAACATTGGCGGAAGATCGATGCGCTGTTATGGGCTGAATAGATCGATACTGCTGTGCTGGCTGTGGAGCACCAGGACTTGAACCCGTACTCCCCGCCGCTCACAGGTCACAAGACTTGTAAACGAAAAGCGAGCACAGTGTAGAAGAAGCACAGAGATCGTATTAGGAGTTATTAAATTGCGCGAACTGCAATTTCATTATTGTTATTATTGTCGACTGACACGCCTCCTCAGGAGATATTTCCCACGGCACGAGACACGGCCGAGGAACCAGTCCCGGATGGAATATTGCTACTATTGACGTTGTACGCTCGTCGCTGAACTAAACTTGTTGAGCGAGCGCGTTCGATCTTTTCGGTCGTCGTCGTTGTCGGTTCGGCGAGATGTAGCGTAGCATGGTGGTGCACTTTTCGCCCACGAACAAATGAACGCCAGAACGATGGCAAAGGTGTGCACCCAATTTTTGCAATTGTTCAAAGGGGGGAAAAAGTTTCATTGAATCCGTTGTGCTACATCGACATCAGTCAGGATGACTCAATCACCACGCTTGGCGAGAGCATCCTCAAATATTAATCATAAATCAACTAGAACTTGAACGGAACCAGATTTCGCTCATTCAATCTTTTGTTGGAATGACTCAACCAGCTTAATGTTTATTTTTTTTGGAGTACGTGAGCCTGTCAGTTATAAGGATATGAACCACTCAGGATGTTTTAAACGTATTTCAGCAGTTATAAGTGATTTTATTTTATTTATAAAAAAAACAATCTTTAATTTTTTTTTCTTTTTCTATTACAGTTGTCAATCCGGCTGGAAGGGAGCGTTTTGCAACGAGTGCGAACCCTATCCCGGTTGTATCCACGGAACGTGCAAGAAGCCCTGGGAGTGTCTGTGCAACGAAGGCTGGGGAGGGTTGTTCTGCAATCAGGATCTGAATTTTTGCACTAATCACAAACCCTGCCAGAACGGGGGAACCTGCTTCAATACCGGCCAGGGGTCGTACACTTGCAAGTGCCCACCGGGATTCACCGGAACCGAATGCGAGACCCGAATCAGTAACTGCTCGGCGGAACCCTGTTTGAATGGTGGCCAGTGTCGGAATAGCCTGGACACTAGCGGGTACCGTTGCGATTGTCCCAAGGGCTGGATCGGGGAGCACTGCGAGAAAGAAACTACCACGTGTGCCGAGAAACCGTGTTTGCATGGAACGTGCAGGGATACGAATGTGGGGTTTAAGTGTGAGTGTCCGGCTGGATATAGTGGAACGGCGTGTGAAGTTCAAGTTGATGAATGTAACCCGAATCCATGCGTAAACGGTGGATCCTGTGTGAATCGCGGCGATTCGTTCAAATGCCAATGCTTGAGTGGCTACGGAGGTTCGAAATGCGAAAACAACATCGACGACTGCCAAGGAAATCCATGCCTAAACGGTGGTTCATGCGTAGATATGGTGAATCAGTTCCGGTGTCAGTGCATTCCTGGATTTATTGGATCGTTGTGCGAGAACAAAGTAGATCTTTGCTTGACGAAACCTTGCGCTAATGGTGGAGCATGTACCAACTTGAACAATGACTACCGATGCAAGTGTCGGCCAGGATTTACCGGCAAAGACTGCAGCATAGATGTTGACGAATGCAGCTCGTCTCCATGCAAAAACGGCGGAACATGCGTCAATCGTGTAAACAGCTTCCAGTGTGTTTGCGCCGGAGGATTCCGTGGATCAACTTGTGAGGATGAAGCTCTTTCAGCCAGCTGGGGAGACTCGCCAACTGGTAGCATTTCGGCTCACATGGCTAGTAGTCACCATGAGGCGCAAAGTGGTCGTAGCGATGGACTGAGCAGTGGACAAATAGTTTTGATTGCCATATTTTCAGTTGCAACGCCATTGGCAGCGTTCATCGCTACCGCCGTTGTGATTTGCATGAAACGCAAACGAAGGAGGGAACAAGAAAAAGACGACGCCGAAGCCAGGAAACAGAATGAACAAAACGCCTCCCACATGACGCATCATCATCACAGTTCAATCACTTCTCCCAAACGGAGCAGTAACGGTGCGCTATCGAATCTAGACACATCGCACCACATGATCAAAAACACCTGGGACAAGAGCATCAACAACATGTCTACTTCAGCAAGTTTGGATGATGGTTGTCTCATGAACAGCACCTTATATGGTACCGGATACACTGAAGCTAATGCTGCCGGTAGTGAGCAATGCTATCAGGCTGCTGCCATCTCCACCACCCTACAACGTGCCAAATCGCAGAAGCAGTTAAATACTGATCCCATGGTGATGCATCGGGCGTCTCAGCTAATCAGCAGCGGAGGAGGACCTTCTTCGAATGTTGCCGGTGGTGTTGGGTCTTCCGTTTCAGCTACCACATCCTCGGCGGTAGTGACCAGTTCGACCACCAGTAGCATGCCATCATCCAAAGATATGCTGCTCGACAAACGGATATCAGTGCTGTCCGATGCGCCCAGTCTGTGCAACTCCCGGTGGAGCGCTGCCCCCACAAACCGACAGATTGTTGGCCCATGCAGTCCGCCGCATGTGTAGGATTTAATGTAGATTTTTTTAAATTACGAACACTCCTTTTTATGTAAAAGATCTCTTTCATTTTCGATTAGTAGAAAATACACTACCAAAGTGTATTTTAATAATGTAATGCATTAAATTATTATCCATGATTACGGTATTTGAAAAAGCCTTAAAGTTTGTAACAATTTGAAATGACACAAGAGAGAATTTTCGTTTAAGAACTGATCAGATAGGTAGTTTTTTTTCTAAAAAAAAAACCTGCACGCCAAAACAAATTGAATAAAATGATAAGTTTAACTTTTGCCAGAAATAGATCATTGAGCATACAAAAAAGCTGAAATTGTAAATGATGAATTTTCCAATGACAATTTCTTTATAAGTAATAAAAAATCAGTCTATATTTTATACCATACAATTACTTTTGATCAATCAATTACAACTTTATGAAATAGCATTTTGGAACAAATACAAAAAAAACAAAAGAGCCTCGCCAAATTCGATTTCCGCATCGGAATGGGATATCGAAAATAGTCCCGTTATAGTTGAACTGCTTTAATTTGTTTATCAAAATATCAACAATGATCCGTTACAAGGCCAGTTCTAACATTAATGTTTAGAAAAGTGAATTTGTTTCCTTTGGCAGCAAATTGAAGAAAACGCTTTCTAAGCGCATTTGTAAATACGCAGCTGTACATTATACCTTCTTTGTCGCATTCTCTCTACCTTTTTAAATAAAACTTAAATAACATAGTCTTTATTGTTTACAATACGAATGATTTTTTGTAGAATATTTATAAATTGAGCCCCGTGTACATACTAACAATGACTGAAAGGAAATAGTATCCGGACGAGCGTTTCTCCATAGCCATACCCGTATTCTTCAATGCTGTCTTCCAACTGAGATACATTGGAGGACATTTTCTTTCAGCGTGGCTGAAACATTTCTTGGTAACTGTTTATTCACGTGCATCTATACTGTAAAATTCCAGCACATCAATAAGTCATATCTGCAAATAATTGTTATCACAAAACCCATTCATATCATGCAATCTTCCAAATTGTAAGCGTTTTGATTTTTTTTTAAAGAAACAAGTCTCTAACCATTGCCACCCACAGAATTGAATCCTAATAAACGTGTAACCATAAAATATAACAAATACTGAGTTCTGCTATGCAGGATTCCTAATATTTAAACAATAATAATAATTTATTTCAAATCGCTGGTGGAATCATTTCAGAACACTAAAGATAAAATTATTCAAATATCAAAAGAAATTGTAAATGTTTCGGTTTGACATCATTTGATTAAACGCAAATTGTTTCGGTCTTTTAAAGAAAATTGCATATCAACCAAAAATATATTTGTCGACTCATAACAGAAACGTTAGAAAATATTACCAACTATTTAAAAAAAAAGATCTCTTCAAATGGACAAATCTGACACGTTCCACTGGAAAGCAAAACGAAAATAAATTCATAGCGTTACTCAATCATCCAAACAAGTAATCAATTCCACACCCTAGGGCCAGTCATATCAGATCGTCTAACAATCATTAAAAGTGATTGTTCACACTAACTACATACTCACTTTCATCCACAATTCGTTTGTCTAAATTAATAAATGCATGATACCTAGAGCTGAGCCGTGACAAGAAAAACGATCCTATACAGTGTAATGTGTGACTCACATTTGATCTTTGAAAGAATTGGAAAAACGTGAGAGATAGGAAAAAGTATTGTGATCCATACTTAATTTTAACAGAAATGCAAAAAACCGCAAACATTTTAGTCCGTGTAAGCTGCAGTTATTATTATTACTATTAATATTATTATTATTATAAAGCCTAGTATTGAAAATTAAAACACGTATAAACAATTATTGCTGTAGGAAGTGAGAAGTGACAGCAGTAAAGAAGAAAAGAACTAAGTCAAATCTATAGTTTACATGTTTTTTGTAAATTGGTACTTTTTATAATATATTGAACAATTGACTGAATTTAAATGGATTTATAAATAAAAGAAATAAGCAATAAGTGAAAACAAAGTGTTATCAATTTCTGGATCCGAAAATCGTCTGAATTATCACAATCTTTTCGAAATTTTATATGCTAATGGGTTTGAATTAGTATGCATAAATGTATTTAAATTTTATTTTGCTTTTTCTTAATTGGTTGTTACTTTAATGGTTAAGTTATAAATTTATTATCTTTATTAGTTTATTCCAATATTATTAATTAAACAATTACATAATAAAGTTCGGGATTTTTAAAGTAGTTTTTCTTCTATATCATGAATGATTTACTTATTTAAAATTATTTTGATTCCTTAATTTGATTCATAATTTCACATCTTGTATTCTTATTTTCTATCCCCGAATAAGATGGCGCTTAACTTGTCAAAATTACAGTTGCATAATGTTCATGATTGAAACAACATCAAACACTAATTTTGCTACCACTAAATCAATCAACCCAGATAAGTGGATAATAGCGCAAAATTATAGTAAACTCCAATGGTAGTAAATTAATTTGATACCTGCATGTACCTACCTATGGTGACATAAATTATTCGAGAGTAGGTATAACATGCACTTTTTGCAATGAGCACATGGAGCGCAATTTGCAAATAGGTTGCAATCTAGAGGTGGTTTCATCTTTTTTATTATTTAGCTAAGTACTTAGAGGTGTGCTTAGTTCAAAACATATCCGTATGACACCACCGCTGAGCGCTGCAGTTTAACGTGCGCTTTTTTTTTCCTTTGTAGGCTAACTGTGGGTTGCTAAACTAAACGTTCGTTGCCGGTACCTAAATCGTTTTCTATGACAAGTTGCTCGCTCGCTTTTAGTTGGTTAATAATTGACGGAACAAAAACTATTGATGCGCAGCCTAAGCTGGATTAGCAACTGAACATATGTGAGGTAGAGAAAATCAATCTGCTTACGTATTAGAAGGTCTGATTCTTCATAGCAATTTCCCAACTACGAGGTCTTTCGATTTATGAAGTCCACCATTTTACTCGGATGAGGTTGAATCAGTTTATTTATATCTAGGTGTAGTTACGTTTGTACCTGATGATTTCGCATTGATCTATGACCTGATGACTTCATAACGATGAATCATCACGATAGATGAGAAGTTTTGAACAAGACTCATCTTTTACAATGCAATATTAACAAAAGTTTTTGATGGTTTAAAACAAAAACTATATAATGGTTATGAAAAAGTTGGTAAAATTACATATCAACAATCACAACTCGATCTAAACCACATGTTAGTCATTTGAATGATTATAACACATCTTAAACTTGATTTTTCATCATGGTGATCTATTATTTTCTGCCCTGTGTGGTCCTTGAAAATAATTTTAAAAAAATAATCAAAACTACATTTTGAGGAAAAAAAATCATTTTAAGATTTTGTTGGTCGAACGATGACCTGCATTTTTGTCATTTGTGGAATTTTTATAGTTATTGTTATATTGTTATTTTAGTTAATTTTTTAATTTTGCAATTTTTAGCATTGTGGACACAATGTGAGAATATGAATCTAAAAAAAACCTCTTGAACTGTTGGAATTTAAGTTTAAAACGATTTTCACACCGCGGGTATGTTTCCAAAATGTTGCACAGGTCATTTGTTTAGTCGAAAATTGAAAATCAAAGCCGAAAGCCCGCAGTTACTGTGTGGGAGGTTAATAATAGGTAGGTAGGTACTTGTGGTCTAGTGACATATTTCGCTACAGACAGAGAGACGATCGATTTCACACGCGATACTGAAAGCATGCAACATCAAACAATAAAATTAGCATAAAACCTACCACCCTCTTCTATAGTTACATAGGTATCCATACCTAGTCGTTGGAAGAGAATATGGAGGGGGTTTTGGGTTCGCAGAGACATTTGAAATCGAAAACCTTGCGTTTTCAGCAACACGCTCAACTTGGGGTTGTTGATTTGGCGATTCTCTCGTAGATACCCCCGAAACGTACATGCCTACCTGCATACTCGCGAACGTATCTCTGACCTATCTGTGTACGAAATTCCGATTCATAAAATAACGGGCGTAGAATTCGACAAAATAACGACACATTGCATAGCAGAGCTTAAGCCGGGTTGACTATTTTTTGCCATTCGCGTATGCATCCCAACAGCATTATTTATGTATTATAATAGATTTCACTCTCTCGCCTGTGTTAGATTGGAAGGAGCAGAAAAAGAATGGAAAAAGGCATTACTGTATAAAAAGGGGTGTTTCACGTCGAGTATCGAGTGTATATTATAATGCCACAATAAAGATACTCCTACAATAGTTGTCACGCTGCTCCGAATCGAAGTTCGATGATCGTTTGCGACATTTGACGTTTTCCTTTATATTTTTACTTCTTACAATAAATTATAGGCGTTTTCGATTTGATTAAGCGAAAGAGAAAGTTGAGGCCCTTACTTGTATTCAAATATCCTACCTACAATTTTTCAACAGAAATCGAATGTCTTACTTTCATTATCATTATGAAACTCTCGCCTAAAGCGCTCGACAATGAGAAAATCGCCTGTGAAATTTTAGTTTAAGTTAAAAGAGAATGAAAGAAATCTAGGTAAGGAAAGAATATAAATTGAAAAACAATCCAAGGCGAAAAGAATTAATAATCAGAGTTTTAAACTAATTGAAATGAAATGCAGAATAAAAATCAGAGTTCCGAATTTCAGAATTTTTTTTTTTTATATTATTTCTCTTCATAATAAAAAAAAAAAAAAAATTCGGCTATAAAAAATCAATTACAAAACATCGTTCAAATAATCGAAAATAGTTAGGCCAAGATTTCTGACCGTTGACCGTAGGCGACAACTCAATCCAGTTGGAACTTGCGCACAAAACGAAAATAAGAAATCTACCTAGCCATCGATCGAACGATAACGCACAATAGAAGGCTTAACAGAGCAACCACATGCTAAATTTTTTGTCCGTTCGACACATGTGCATTCACATGGCGGTCGAACCATCCATAATTAACTGTATCGAAAAACGTAGTGCCTTCTCTATTGGGTACTACTTCTTCAATACAGTTAATTGTTGTGGGACAAAGAATTTAGTATGTGGTCAAGCTTCTATTTCAAATGCTCTTCGCTCTTTTCACCACCTTAGAATTTTCTTCTGATATTCTATCCGTCTTTCATTTCAACTCTTTAACCCTCACCGATAAAGCCGCAAATTAATTTTTCATAAAAGAATTTCAGAATTGAAATTTAGAGTTAGGATTCAGATTTCAGAATCACAATTCGTTGAAAAAATGAGACCATTAGAGAAAATTTGATTTTTAGAAAAGTAAAAAAAATCATTTGGAAAATGTTGGAAAAAATAACGAATGTAGGATTAAAAAATATTGTAGGATGCATGTAGGATCTAGAGTGTCCATTTCCCGGCCATTTTAGCGTTCCCGGGAATCGGGAAATCTGACGATCCTTTTCCCGGGAATTCCCGGGATCCCGGGAAAAATTGAAAATGAAGTTTCAACAATGAAGATTATAACCATCTTCTGCGTATTTTTAAATTAAAGGTAGTACCTAGTTTTGCAAAACATTTCAAACTTTTTTAATGCCTAAAAAATTCAATAAGCATACTAAAGACCCAGAAACAAAGCACTTTAACCGACAAACTGGTCTGATTCTAGCTGCAAAAACTTGAAATAATTGAGAAAGACTTCCCACTATCGATTGAAGTTAGTTAGCTAGACTTCAGGTTATTCATCAATTATCGTAAATTTTCAGATAACTATCCATTTGTTTTACAATGTCATTTTTTCTGATGATTTTGCTACTGTCTATAGTATTCGAAACGGAAGTTCAAAATGATGAATGTTGCAAAATAAAATATTCAAATTCTTTCCGTAGCGTTTCATTATTGGAATTGTTTGGTTTTACAGTCTCTTTGGTGTTTTTCACTTTTACATTTAGTTTTCGATTGAAAAAACATTTTTATCAAGTTCAATGTATTAACCAGATTTAAGAAAAAATTATTTAAAACTAAGCCATCAAGGTAGAACTGGTAGAACTATCATTTTCCTCACTCAATCTTATTCACTTTTTCCGATTAAGATCGTGTAAATTTGTAGTAACTCAATGTGCTAAATTACTGGCTTCGGGAATTCCCGGGATTTTTGAGGCGTTTCCCGGGATTCGGGAATTCCCGAATTTTTCTAAATCCCGGGAATTCCCGACCGGGAAATCCCGGGTAGGACACTCTAGTAGGATCTATTTGCCTTATTTTTTTAATATCTCAATTGACTGTTGATCGAGTTTACAAAATTGAACATCAAATTAAAACTTCAGAATGCATTCAACTACGCTCAAATTTTTGGATAGATCGACTTATTTATGTACAAGATACGCAATGTTGTATAAGAATTTATCCTTTCAAAAATTTAAATATATGATTAAAATTCAATTTTTTATGAAAGTCAGATTATTTATAATGAATGTAGCTCTTCAGCATTTCATCAATCTTCATGAAACTAGAACATCACGTTGATATATTTCCCAGAAACATGCCAGGTGATCTTCTTACCAAATTAAGTTTCAAGAAGTTATGATTGTTTTTCTCTGGTAATAAGAACCAAATAACTATTTACTACTTGAGATGACTCCGGTCTTGTCCGAAGGCAGATTTTAGGATTTTGGGTTCAAAATTTCCTATTGTGCAATAAGTTGAATTATGTAAATATGTAAATATCCTTCCAGAACATTGAATAAGCGGGAAAAAACTAATAAAAATCGCTTCAAAAGCTGACACATTTGAACAAAACATTCTTTAAAAAATGTTAGTGGTTAATCGGAACAAATAACAAAATATGATTTTTTGCCGAAAAATTTTCAAGTTTAAAATTTTGCGTGATTCAAAAAAATCAAGGTTTTTCACGCGACCTCCGACCAGAAAAAATCGAAAAATATGATTTTGTGCCGAGAAATTTTCAAGTTTAAAATTTTGCGTGATTCAAAAAAATAAATTTTTGCCGAAAAATTTTCAAGTTGAAAATTTTTCGTGATTAAAAAAATTCAAGGTTTTTCGCACGACCCCCGACCAGAAAAAATAGAAAAAAAAAAAGATTTTTTCCCGAAAAATTTTCAAGTTGAAAATTTTGCGTGATTCAAAAAATTCAAGGTTTTTCGCACGACCCCCGACCAGAAAAAATCGAAAAAAAAGATTTTTTCCCGAAAAATTTTCAAGTTGAAAATTCTGCGTGATTCAAAAAATTCAAAGTTTTTCATGCGACCCCCGACTAGAAAAAATCGGAAATCAGATTTTTTAAATCACGCAAAATTTTAAACTTGAAAATTTTTCGATTAAAAATCTTTTTTTTCGATTTTTCTAGTCGGGGGTCGTGCGAAAAACCTTGAATTTTTTGAATCACACAAAATTTTCAACTTGAAAAGTTTTCGGAAAAAAATCATTTTTTTCGATTTTTTCTAGTCGGGGGTAGTGCGGAAAACCTTGAATTTTTTGAATCACGCAAAATTTTCAACTTGAAAATTTTTCGGGAAAAAATCATTTTTTTCGATTTTTTCTGGTCGGGGGTCGTGCGAAAAACCTTGAATTTTTTGAATCACGCAAAATTTTCAACTTGAAAATTTTTCGGGAAAAAATCATTTTTTTCGATTTTTCCTGATCGGGGGTCGTGCGAAAAACCTTGAATTTTTTGAATCACGCAAAATTTTCAACTTGAAAATTTTTCGGGAAAAAATCATTTTTTTCGATTTTTTCTGGTCGGGGGTAGTGCGAAAAACCTTGAATTTTTTAAATCACGCAAAATTTTCAACTTGAAAATTTTTCGGGAAAAAATCATTTTTTTTCGATTTTTTCTGGTCGGGGGTCGTGCGAAAAACCTTGAATTTTTGGAATCACGCAAAATTTTCAACTTGAAAATTTTTCGGGAAAAAATCATTTTTTTCGATTTTTTCTGGTCGGGGGTAGTGCGAAAAACCTTAAATTTTTTGAATCACGCAAAATTTTCAACTTGAAATTTTTTCGGGAAAAAATCATTTTTTTCGATTTTTTCTGGTCGGGGGTCGTGCGAAAAACCTTGAATTTTTTGAATCACGCAAAATTTTCAACTTGAAAATTTTTCGGGAAAAAATCATTTTTTTCGATTTTTTCTGGTCAGGGGTCGTACGAAAAACCTTGAATTTTTTGAATCACGCAAAATTTTCAACTTGAAAATTTTTCGGGAAAAAATCATTTTTTTCGATTTTTTCTGGTCGGGGGTAGTGCGAAAAACCTTGAATTTTTTGAATCACGCAAAATTTTCAACTTGAAATTTTTTCGGGAAAAAATCATTTTTTTCGATTTTTTCTGGTCGGGGGTCGTGCGAAAAACCTTGAATTTTTTGAATCACGCAAAATTTTCAACTTGAAAATTTTTCGGGAAAAAATATTTTTTTCGATTTTTTCTGGTCAGGGGTCGTACGAAAAACCTTGAATTTTTTGAATCACGCAAAATTTTCAACTTGAAAATTTTTCGGGAAAAAATCATTTTTTTCGATTTTTTCTGGTCGGGGGTTGTGCGAAAAACCTTGAATTTTTTGAATCACGCAAAATTTTCAACTCGAAAATTTTTCGGGAAAAAATCATTTTTTTTTCGTTTTTTTCTGGCCGAGGGTAGTGCGAAAATCCTTGAATTTTTTGAATCACGCAAAATTTTCAACTTGAAAAGTTTTCGGGAAAAAATCATTTTTTTCGATTTTTTCTGGTCGGGTGTCGTGCGAAAAACCTTGAATTTTTTGAATCACGCAAAATTTTCAACTTGAAAATTTTTCGAGAAAAAATCATTTTTTTTCGATTTCTTCTGGTCGGGGGTCGTGCGAAAAACCTTGAATATTTTGAATCACGCAAAATTTTCAACTTGAAAATTTTTCGAGAAAAAATCATTTTTTTCGATTTTTTCTGGTCGGGGGTCGTGCGAAAAACCTTGAATTTTTTTAATCACGCAAAATTTTCAACTTGAAAATTTTTCGGAAAAAAATCATTTTTTTCGATTTTTTCTGGTCGGGGGTCGTGCGAAAAACCTTGAATTTTTTGAATCACGCAAAATTTTCAACTTGAAAATTTTTCGGGAAAAAATCATTTTTTTCGATTTTTTCTGGTCAGGGGTCGTGCGAAAAAACTTGAATTTTTTGAATCACGCAAAATTTTCAACTTGAAAATTTTTCGAAAAAAAATCTTTTTTTTCGGTTTTTTCTGGTCGGGGGTCGTGCGAAAAAACTTGAATTTTTTGAATCACGCTAAATTTTCAGCTTGAAAATTTTTCGGGAAAAAATCATTTTTTTCGATTTTTTCTGGTCGGGGTTCGTGCGAAAAAACTTGAATTTTTTGAATCACGCAAAATTTTCAACTTGAAAATTTTTCGGGAAAAAATCATTTTTTTTCGATTTTTTCTGGTCGGGGGTCGTGCGAAAAACCTTGAATTTTTTGAATCACGCAAAATTTTCAACTTGAAAATTTTTCGGGAAAAAATCATTTTTTTCGATTTTTTCTGGTCGGGGGTCGTGCGAAAACTTTGAATTTTTTGAATCACGCAAAATTTTCAACTTGAAAATTTTTCGGGAAAAAATCATTTTTTTTCGATTTTTTCTGGTCGGGGGTCGTGCGAAAAAACTTGAATTTTTTGAATCACGCAAAATTTTCAACTTGAAAATTTTTCGAGAAAAAATCATTTTTTTCGATTTTTTCTGGTCGGGGGTCGTGCGAAAAAACTTGAATTTTTTGAATCACGTAAAATTTTCAACTTGAAAATTTTTCGGGAAAAAATCATTTTTTTCGATTTTTTCTGGTCGGGGGTCGTGCGAAAAACCTTGAATTTTTTGAATCACGCAAAATTTTCAACTTGAAAATTTTTCGGGAAAAAATCATTTTTTTCGATTTTTTCTGCTCGGGGGTCGTGCGAAAAACCTTGAATTTTTTGAATCACGCAAAATTTTCAACTTGAAAATTTTTCGGGAAAAAATCATTATTTTCTGGTCGGGGGTCGTGCGAAAAAACCTTGAATTTTTTGAATCACGCAAAATTTTCAACTTGAAAATTTTTCGGGAAAAATTCATTTTTTTCGATTTTTTCTGGTCGGGGGTCGTGCGAAAAACTTTGAATTTTTTGAATCACGCAAAATTTTCAACTTGAAAATTTTTCGGGAAAAAATCATTTTTTTCGATTTTTTCTGGTCGGGGGTCGTGCGAAAAACCTTGAATTTTTTTAATCACGCAAAATTTTCAACTTGAAAATTTTTCGGAAAAAAATCATTTTTTTCGATTTTTTCTGGTCGGGGGTCGTGCGAAAAACTTGAATTTTTTTAATCACGCTAAATTTTCAACTTGAAAATTTTTCGGGAAAAAATCATTTTTTTCGATTTTTTCTGGTCGGGGGTCGTGCGAAAAAACTTGAGTTTTTTGAATCACGCTAAATTTTCAACTTGAAAATTTTTCGGAAAAAAATCATTTTTTTCGATTTTTTCTGGTCGGGGGTCGTGCGAAAAAACTTGAATTTTTTGAATCACGCAAAATTTTCAACTTGAAAATTTTTCGAGAAAAAATCATTTTTTTCGATTTTTTCTGGTCGGGGGTCGTGCGAAAAACCTTGAATTTTTTGAATCACGCAAAATTTTCAACTTGAAAATTTTTCGGGAAAAAATCATTTTTTTCGATTTTTTTCTGGTCGGGGGTCGTGCGAAAAACCTTGAATTTTTTGAATCACGCAAAATTTTCAACTTGAAAATTTTTCGGGAAAAAATCATTTTTTTCGATTTTTTCTGGTCAGGGGTCGTGCGAAAAAACTTGAATTTTTTGAATCACGCAAAATTTTCAACTTGAAAATTTTTTGGGAAAAAATCATTTATTTCGATTTTTTCTGGTCGGGGGTCGTGCGAAAAAACTTGAATTTTTTGAATCACGCAAAATTTTCAACTTGAAAATTTTTCGGGAAAAAATCATTTTTTTCGGTTTTTTCTGGTCGGGTATCGTGCGAAAAAACTTGAATTTTTTGAATCACGCAAAATTTTCAACTTGAAAATTTTTCGGGAAAAAATCATTTTTTTCGATTTTTTCTGGTCGGGGGTCGTGCGAAAAAACTTGAATTTTTTGAATCACGCAAAATTTTCAACTTGAAAATTTTTCGGAATAAAATCATTTTTTTCGGTTTTTTCTGCTCGGGGGTCGTGCGAGAAAACTTGAATTTTTTTTATCACGCTAAATTTTCAACTTGAAAATTTTTCGGGAAAAAATCATTTTTTCGATTTTTTCTGGTCGGGGGTCGTGCGAAAAACCTTGAATTTTTTGAATCACGCAAAATTTTCAACTTGAAAATTTTCCGAAAAAAAATCATTTTTTTCGGTTTTTTCTGGTCGGGGGTCGTGCGAAAAAACTTGAATTTTTTGAATCACGCAAAATTTTCAGCTTGAAAATTTTTCGGGAAAAAATCGTTTTTTTCGATTTTTTCTGGTCGGGGTTCGTGCGAAAAAACTTGAATTTTTTGAATCACGCAAAATTTTCAACTTGAAAATTTTTCGGGAAAAAATCATTTTTTTCGATTTTTTCTGGTCGGGGGTCGTGCGAAAAACCTTGAATTTTTTGAATCACGCAAAATTTTCAACTTGAAATTTTTTCGGGAAAAAATCATTATTTTCGATTTTTTCTGGTCGGGGGTCGTGCGAAAAAACCTTGAATTTTTTGAATCACGCAAAATTTTCAACTTGAAAATTTTTCGGGAAAAATTCATTTTTATCGATTTTTTCTGGTCGGGGGTCGTGCGAAAAACCTTGAATTTTTTGAATCACGCAAAATTTTCAACTTGAAAATTTTTCGGGAAAAAATCTTTTTTTTCGATTTTTCCTGATCGGGGGTCGTGCGAAAAACCTTGAATTTTTTAAATCACGCAAAATTTTCAACTTGAAAATTTTTCGGGAAAAAATCATTTTTTTTCGATTTTTTCTGGTCGGGGGTCGTGCGAAAAACCTTGAATTTTTGGAATCACGCAAAATTTTCAACTTGAAAATTTTTCGGGAAAAAATCATTTTTTTCGATTTTTTCTGGTCGGGGGTAGTGCGAAAAACCTTGAATTTTTTGAATCACGCAAAATTTTCAACTTGAAAATTTTTCGAGAAAAAATCATTTTTTTCGATTTTTTCTGATCGGGGGTCGTGCGAAAAACCTTGAATTTTTTGAATCACGCAAAATTTTCAACTTGAAAATTTTTCGGGAAAAAATCATTTTTTTCGATTTTTTCTGGTCGGGGGTAGTGCGAAAAACCTTAAATTTTTTGAATCACGCAAAATTTTCAACTTGAATTTTTTTCGGGAAAAAATCATTTTTTTCGATTTTTTCTGGTCGGGGGTCGTGCGAAAAACCTTGAATTTTTTGAATCACGCAAAATTTTCAACTTGAAAATTTTTCGGGAAAAAATATTTTTTTCGATTTTTTCTGGTCAGGGGTCGTACGAAAAACCTTGAATTTTTTGAATCACGCAAAATTTTCAACTTGAAAATTTTTCGGGAAAAAATCATTTTTTTCGATTTTTTCTGGTCGGGGGTTGTGCGAAAAACCTTGAATTTTTTGAATCACGCAAAATTTTCAACTCGAAAATTTTTCGGGAAAAAATCATTTTTTTTTTTCGTTTTTTTCTGGCCGGGGGTAGTGCGAAAATCCTTGAATTTTTTGAATCACGCAAAATTTTCAACTTGAAAAGTTTTCGGGAAAAAATCATTTTTTTCGATTTTTTCTGGTCGGGTGTCGTGCGCAAAACCTTGAATTTTTTGAATCACGCAAAATTTTCAACTTGAAAATTTTTCGAGAAAAAATCATTTTTTTTCGATTTCTTCTGGTCGGGGGTCGTGCGAAAAACCTTGAATTTTTTGAATCACGCAAAATTTTCAACTTGAAAATTTTTCGAGAAAAAATCATTTTTTTCGATTTTTTCTGGTCGGGGGTCGTGCGAAAAACCTTGAATTTTTTGAATCACGCAAAATTTTCAACTTGAAAATTTTTCGGGAAAAAATATTTTTTTCGATTTTTTCTGGTCGGGGGTCGTACGAAAAACCTTGAATTTTTTGAATCACGCAAAATTTTCAACTTGAAAATTTTTCGGGAAAAAATCTTTTTTTTCGATTTTTTCTGGTCGGGGGTTGTGCGAAAAACCTTGAATTTTTTGAATCACGCAAAATTTTCAACTCGAAAATTTTTCGGGAAAAAATCATTTTTTTTTCGTTTTTTTCTGGCCGGGGGTAGTGCGAAAATCCTTGAATTTTTTGAATCACGCAAAATTTTCAACTTGAAAATTTTTCGGGAAAAAATCATTTTTTTCGATTTTTTCTGGTCGGGTGTCGTGCGAAAAACCTTGAATTTTTTTAATCACGCAAAATTTTCAACTTGAAAATTTTTCGGAAAAAAATCATTTTTTTCGGTTTTTTCTGGTCGGGGGTCGTGCGAAAAAACTTGAATTTTTTTAATCACGCAAAATTTTCAACTTGAAAATTTTTCGGAAAAAAATCATTTTTTTCGATTTTTTCTGGTCGGGGGTCGTGCGAAAAAACTTGAATTTTTTGAATCACGCAAAATTTTCAACTTGAAAATTTTTCGAGAAAAAATCATTTTTTTCGATTTTTTCTGGTCGGGGGTCGTGCGAAAAACCTTGAATTTTTTGAATCACGCAAAATTTTCAACTTGAAAATTTTTCGGGAAAAAATCATTTTTTTCGATTTTTTCTGGTCAGGGGTCGTGCGAAAAAACTTGAATTTTTTGAATCACGCAAAATTTTCAACTTGAAAATTTTTCGAAAAAAAATCATTTTTTTCGGTTTTTTCTGGTCGGGGGTCGTGCGAAAAAACTTGAATTTTTTGAATCACGCTAAATTTTCAGCTTGAAAATTTTTCGGGAAAAAATCATTTTTTTCGATTTTTTCTGGTCGGGATTCGTGCGAAAAAACTTGAATTTTTTTAATCACGCAAAATTTTCAACTTGAAAATTTTTCGGGAAAAAATCATTTTTTTTCGATTTTTTCTGGTCGGGGGTCGTGCGAAAAACCTTGAATTTTTTGAATCACGCAAAATTTTCAACTTGAAAATTTTTCGGGAAAAAATCATTTTTTTCGATTTTTTCTGGTCGGGGGTCGTGCGAAAACTTTGAATTTTTTGAATCACGCAAAATTTTCAACTTGAAAATTTTTCGGGAAAAAATCATTTTTTTCGATTTTTTCTGGTCGGGGGTCGTGCGAAAAAACTTGAATTTTTTGAATCACGCAAAATTTTCAACTTGAAAATTTTTCGAGAAAAAATCATTTTTTTCGATTTTTTCTGGTCGGGGGTCGTGCGAAAAACCTTGAATTTTTTGAATCACGTAAAATTTTCAACTTGAAAATTTTTCGGAAAAAAATCATTTTTTTCGGTTTTTTCTGGTCGGGGGTCGTGCGAAAAAACTTGAATTTTTTTAATCACGCTAAATTTTCAACTTGAAAATTTTTCGGGAAAAAATCATTTTTTTCGATTTTTTCTGGTCGGGGGTCGTGCGAAAAAACTTGAATTTTTTGAATCACGCAAAATTTTCAACTTGAAAATTTTTCGGAATAAAATCATTTTTTTCGGTTTTTTCTGCTCGGGGGTCGTGCGAAAAAACTTGAATTTTTTGAATCACGCAAAATTTTCAACTTGAAAATTTTTCGGGAAAAAATAATTTTTTTCGGTTTTTTCTGGTCGGGTATCGTGCGAAAAAACTTGAATTTTTTGAATCACGCAAAATTTTCAACTTGAAAATTTTTCGGGAAAAAATCATTTTTTTCGATTTTTTCTGGTCGGGGGTCGTGCGAAAAAACTTGAATTTTTTGAATCACGCAAAATTTTCAACTTGAAAATTTTTCGGAATAAAATCATTTTTTTCGGTTTTTTCTGCTCGGGGGTCGTGCGAGAAAACTTGAATTTTTTTTATCACGCTAAATTTTCAACTTGAAAATTTTTCGGGAAAAAATCATTTTTTCGATTTTTTCTGGTCGGGGGTCGTGCGAAAAACCTTGAATTTTTTGAATCACGCAAAATTTTCAACTTGAAAATTTTCCGAAAAAAAATCATTTTTTTCGGTTTTTTCTGGTCGGGGGTCGTGCGAAAAAACTTGAATTTTTTGAATCACGCAAAATTTTCAGCTTGAAAATTTTTCGGGAAAAAATCGTTTTTTTCGATTTTTTCTGGTCGGGGTTCGTGCGAAAAAACTTGAATTTTTTGAATCACGCAAAATTTTCAACTTGAAAATTTTTCGGGAAAAAATCATTTTTTTCGATTTTTTCTGGTCGGGGGTCGTGCGAAAAAACCTTGAATTTTTTGAATCACGCAAAATTTTCAACTTGAAAATTTTTCGGGAAAAATTCATTTTTTTCGATTTTTTTCTGGTCGGGGGTCGTGCGAAAAACCTTGAATTTTTTGAATCACGCAAAATTTTCAACTTGAAAATTTTTCGGGAAAAAATCTTTTTTTTCGATTTTTTCTGGTCGGGGGTCGTGCGAAAAAACTTGAATTTTTTTAATCACGCAAAATTTTCAACTTGAAAATTTTTCGAGAAAAAATCATTTTTTTCGATTTTTTCTGGTCGGGGGTCGTGCGAAAAAACCTTAAATTTTTTGAATCACGCAAAATTTTCAACTTGAAAATTTTTCGGGAAAAAATCATTATTTTCGATTTTTTCTGGTCGGGGGTCGTGCGAAAAAACTTGAATTTTTTGAATCACGCAAAATTTTCAACTTGAAAATTTTTCGGGAAAAAAATCATTTTTTTCGATTTTTTCTGGTCGGGGGTCGTGCGAAAAAACTTGAGTTTTTTGAATCACGCAAAATTTTCAACTTGAAAATTTTTCGGGAAAAATCATTTTTTTCGATTTTTTCTGGTCGGGGGTCGTGCAAAAAAACATGAATTTTTTGAATCACGCAAAATTTTCAACTTGAAAATTTTTCGAGAAAAAATCATTTTTTTCAATTTTTTCTGGTCGGGGGTCGTGCGAAAAACCTTGAATTTTTTGAATCACGCAAAATTTTCAACTTGAAAATTTTTCGGGAAAAAATCATTTTTTTCGATTTTTTCTGGTCGGGGGTCGTGCGAAAAACCTTGAATTTTTTTAATCACGCAAAATTTTCAACTTGAAAATTTTTCGAGAAAAAATCATTTTTTTCGATTTTTTCTGGTCGGGGGTCGTGCGAAAAACCTTGAATTTTTTGAATCACGCAAAATTTTCAACTTGAAAATTTTTCGGGAAAAAATCATTTTTTTCGATTTTTTCTGGTCGGGGGTCGTGCGAAAAACCTTGAAAATTTTTCGGGAAAAAATCATTTTTTTCGATTTTTTCTGGTCGGGGGTCGTGCGAAAAACCTTGAATTTTTTGAATCACGCAAAATTTTCAACTTGAAAATTTTTCGAGAAAAAATCATTTTTTTCGATTTTTTCTGGTCGGGGGTCGTGCGAAAAACCTTGAATTTTTTGAATCACGCAAAATTTTCAACTTGAAAATTTTTCGAGAAAACATCATTTTTTTCGATTTTTTCTGGTCGGGGGTCGTGCGAAAAAACCTTAAATTTTCAACTTGAAAATTTTTCGGGAAAAATTCATTTTTTTCGATTTTTTCTGGTCGGGGGTCGTGCGAAAAAACTTGAATTTTTTGAATCACGCAAAATTTTCAACTTGAAAATTTTTCGGGAAAAAATCATTTTTTTCGATTTTTTCTGGTCGGGGGTCGTGCGAAAAACCTTGAATTTTTTGAATCACGCAAAATTTTCAACTTGAAAATTTTTTGGGAAAAAATCATTTTTTTCGATTTTTTCTGGTCAGGGGTCGTGCGAAAAAACTTGAATTTTTTGAATCACGCAAAATTTTTAACTTGAAAATTTTTCGGGAAAAAATCATTTTTTTCGATTTTTTCTGGTCGGGGGTCGTGCGAAAAACCTTGAATTTTTTGAATCACGCAAAATTTTCAACTTGAAAATTTTTCGGGAAAAAATCATTTTTTTCGATTTTTTCTGGTCGGGGGTCGTGCGAAAAACCTTGAATTTTTTGAATAACGCAAAATTTTCAACTTGAAAATTTTTCGGGAAAAAATCATTTTTTTTCGATTTTTTCTGGTCAGCGGTCGTGCGAAAAAACTTGAATTTTTTGAATCACGCAAAATTTTCAACTTGAAAATTTTTCGGGAAAAAATCATTTTTTTCGATTTTTTCTGGTCGGGGGTCGTGCGAAAAACCTTGAATTTTTTGAATCACGCAAAATTTTCAACTTGAAAATTTTTCGGGAAAAAAATCATTTTTTTTCGATTTTTTCTGGTCGGGGGTCGTGCGAAAAAACTTGAATTTTTTGAATCACGCAAAATTTTTAAACTTGAAAATTTTTCGAGAAAAAATCATTTTTTTCGATTTTTTCTGGTCGGGGGTCGTGCGAAAAACCTTGAATTTTTTGAATCACGCAAAATTTTCAACTTGAAAATTTTTTGGGAAAAAATCATTTTTTTCGATTTTTTCTGGTCGGGGGTCGTGCGAAAAACCTTGAATTTTTTGAATCACGCAAAATTTTCAACTTGAAAATTTTTCGGGAAAAAATCATTTTTTTCGATTTTTTCTGGTCAGCGGTTGTGCGAAAAAACTTGAATTTTTTGAATCACGCAAAATTTTCAACTTGAAAATTTTTCGGGAAAAAATCATTTTTTTCGATTTTTTCTGGTCGGGGGTCGTGCGAAAAACCTTGAATTTTTTGAATCACGCAAAATTTTCAACTTGAAAATTTTTCGGGAAAAAATAATTTTTTTTCGATTTTTTCTGGTCGGGGGTCGTGCGAAAAAACTTGAATTTTTTGAATCACGCAAAATTTTCAACTTGAAAATTTTTCGTGAAAAAATCATTTTTTTCGATTTTTTCTGGTCGGGGGTCGTGCGAAAAAACTTGAGATTTTTGAATCACGCAAAATTTTCAACTTGAAAATTTTTCGAGAAAAAATCATTTTTTTCGATTTTTTCTGGTCGGGGGTCGTGCGAAAAACCTTGAATTTTTTGAATCACGCAAAATTTTCAACTTGAAAATTTTTCGGGAAAAAATCATTTTTATCGATTTTTTCTGGTCGGGGGTCGTGCGAAAAACCTTGAATTTTTTTAATCACGCAAAATTTTCAACTTGAAAATTTTTCGGGAAAAAATCATTTTTTTTCGATTTTTTCTGGTCAGCGGTCGTGCGAAAAAACTTGAATTTTTTGAATCACGCAAAATTTTCAACTTGAAAATTTTTCGGGAAAAAATTATTTTTTTCGATTTTTTCTGGTCGGGGGTCGTGCGAAAAACCTTGAATTTTTTGAATCACGCAAAATTTTCAACTTGAAAATTTTTCGGGAAAAAATCATTTTTTTTCGATTTTTTCTGGTCGGGGGTCGTGCGAAAAACCTTGAATTTTTTGAATCACGCAAAATTTTCAACTTGAAAATTTTTCGGGAAAAAATCATTTTGTTTTGATTTTTTCTGGTCAGCGGTCGTGCGAAAAAACTAGAATTTTTTGAATCACGCAAAATTTTCAACTTGAAAATTTTTCGGGAAAAAATCATTTTTTTCGATTTTTTCTGGTCGGGGGTCGTGCGAAAAACCTTGAATTTTTTGAATCACGCAAAATTTTCAACTTGAAAATTTTTCGGGAAAAAATCATTTTTTTCGATTTTTTCTGGTCGGGGGTCGTGCGAAAAACCTTGAATTTTTTGAATCACGCAAAATTTTCAACTTGAAAATTTTTCGGGAAAAAATCATTTTTTTCGATTTTTTCTGGTCGGGGGTCGTGCGAAAAATCTTGAATTTTTTGAATAACGCAAAATTTTCAACTTGAAAATTTTTCGGGAAAAAATCATTTTTTTTCGATTTTTTCTGGTCAGCGGTCGTGCGAAAAAACTTGAATTTTTTGAATCACGCAAAATTTTCAACTTGAAAATTTTTCGGGAAAAAATCATTTTTTTCGATTTTTTCTGGTCGGGGGTCGTGCGAAAAACCTTGAATTTTTTGAATCACGCAAAATTTTCAACTTGAAAATTTTTCGGGAAAAAAATCATTTTTTTTCGATTTTTTCTGGTCGGGGGTCGTGCGAAAAAACTTGAATTTTTTGAATCACGCAAAATTTTCAACTTGAAAATTTTTCGAGAAAAAATCATTTTTTTCGATTTTTTCTGGTCGGGGGTCGTGCGAAAAACCTTGAATTTTTTGAATCACGCAAAATTTTCAACTTGAAAATTTTTTGGGAAAAAATCATTTTTTTCGATTTTTTCTGGTCGGGGGTCGTGCGAAAAACCTTGAATTTTTTGAATCACGCAAAATTTTCAACTTGAAAATTTTTCGGGAAAAAATCATTTTTTTCGATTTTTTCTGGTCAGCGGTTGTGCGAAAAAACTTGAATTTTTTGAATCACGCAAAATTTTCAACTTGAAAATTTTTCGGGAAAAAATCATTTTTTTCGATTTTTTCTGGTCGGGGGTCGTGCGAAAAACCTTGAATTTTTTGAATCACGCAAAATTTTCAACTTGAAAATTTTTCGGGAAAAAATCATTTTTTTTCGATTTTTTCTGGTCGGGGGTCGTGCGAAAAAACTTGAATTTTTTGAATCACGCAAAATTTTCAACTTGAAAATTTTTCGTGAAAAAATCATTTTTTTCGATTTTTTCTGGTCGGGGGTCGTGCGAAAAAACTTGAGATTTTTGAATCACGCAAAATTTTCAACTTGAAAATTTTTCGAGAAAAAATCATTTTTTTCGATTTTTTCTGGTCGGGGGTCGTGCGAAAAACCTTGAATTTTTTGAATCACGCAAAATTTTCAACTTGAAAATTTTTCGGGAAAAAATCATTTTTATCGATTTTTTCTGGTCGGGGGTCGTGCGAAAAACCTTGAATTTTTTTAATCACGCAAAATTTTCAACTTGAAAATTTTTCGGGAAAAAATCATTTTTTTTCGATTTTTTCTGGTCAGCGGTCGTGCGAAAAAACTTGAATTTTTTGAATCACGCAAAATTTTCAACTTGAAAATTTTTCGGGAAAAAATTATTTTTTTCGATTTTTTCTGGTCGGGGGTCGTGCGAAAAACCTTGAATTTTTTGAATCACGCAAAATTTTCAACTTGAAAATTTTTCGGGAAAAAATCATTTTTTTTCGATTTTTTCTGGTCGGGGGTCGTGCGAAAAACCTTGAATTTTTTGAATCACGCAAAATTTTCAACTTGAAAATTTTTCGGGAAAAAATCATTTTGTTTTGATTTTTTCTGGTCAGCGGTCGTGCGAAAAAACTAGAATTTTTTGAATCACGCAAAATTTTCAACTTGAAAATTTTTCGGGAAAAAATCATTTTTTTCGATTTTTTCTGGTCGGGGGTCGTGCGAAAAACCTTGAATTTTTTGAATCACGCAAAATTTTCAACTTGAAAATTTTTCGGGAAAAAATCATTTTTTTTCGATTTTTTCTGGTCGGGGGTCGTGCGAAAAAACTTGAATTTTTTGAATCACGCAAAATTTTCAACTTGAAAATTTTTCGGGAAAAAATCATTTTTTTCGGTTTTTTTCTGGTCGGGTATCGTGCGAAAAAACTTGAATTTTTTGAATCACGCTAAATTTTCAACTTGAAAATTTTTCGGAAAAAAATTATTTTTTTCGGTTTTTTCTGGTCGGGGGTCGTGCGAAAAAACTTGAATTTTTTTAATCACGCTAAATTTTCAACTTGAAAATTTTTCGGGAAAAAATCATTTTTTTCGATTTTTTCTGGTCGGGGGTCGTGCGAAAAACCTTGAATTTTTTGAATCACGCAAAATTTTCAACTTGAAAATTTTTCGAAAAAAAATCATTTTTTTCGGTTTTTTCTGGTCGGGGGTCGTGCGAAAAAACTTGAATTTTTTGAATCACGCTAAATTTTCAGCTTGAAAATTTTTCGGGAAAAAATCATTTTTTTCGATTTTTTCTGGTCGGGGGTCGTGCGAAAAAACTTGAATTTTTTGAATCACGCAAAATTTTCAACTTGAAAATTTTTCGGGAAAAAATCATTTTTTTCGATTTTTTCTGGTCGGGGGTCGTGCGAAAAAACTTGAATTTTTTGAATCACGCAAAATTTTCAACTTGAAAATTTTTCGAGAAAAAATCATTTTTTTCGATTTTTTCTGGTCGGGGGTCGTGCGAAAAACCTTGAATTTTTTGAATCACGCAAAATTTTCAACTTGAAAATTTTTCGGGAAAAAATCATTATTTTCGATTTTTTCTGGTCGGGGGTCGTGCGAAAAAACCTTGAATTTTTTGAATCACGCAAAATTTTCAACTTGAAAATTTTTCGGGAAAAATTCATTTTTTTCGATTTTTTCTGGTCGGGGGTCGTGCGAAAAACCTTGAATTTTTTGAATCACGCAAAATTTTCAACTTGAAAATTTTTCGGGAAAAAATCATTTTTTTTCGATTTTTTCTGGTCAGGGGTCGTGCGAAAAAACTTAAATTTTTTGAATCACGCAAAATTTTCAACTTGAAAATTTTTCGGGAAAAAATCATTTTTTTCGATTTTTTCTGGTCGGGGGTCGTGCGAAAAACCTTGAATTTTTTGAATCACGCAAAATTTTCAACTTGAAAATTTTTCGGGAAAAATTCATTTTTTTTCGATTTTTTCTGGTCGGGGGTCGTGCGAAAAAACTTGAATTTTTTGAATCACGCAAAATTTTCAACTTGAAAATTTTTCGAGAAAAAATCATTTTTTTCGATTTTTTCTGGTCGGGGGTCGTGCGAAAAACCTTGAATTTTTTGAATCACGCAAAATTTTCAACTTGAAAATTTTTCGGGAAAAAATCATTATTTTCGATTTTTTCTGGTCGGGGGTCGTGCGATAAAACCTTGAATTTTTTGAATCACGCAAAATTTTCAACTTGAAAATTTTTCGGGAAAAATTCATTTTTTTCGATTTTTTCTGGTCGGGGGTCGTGCGAAAAACCTTGAATTTTTTGAATCACGCAAAATTTTCAACTTGAAAATTTTTCGGGAAAAAATCATTTTTTTCGATTTTTTCTGGTCGGGGGTCGTGCGAAAAACCTTGAATTTTTTGAATCACGCAAAATTTTCAACTTGAAAATTTTTCGGAAAAAAATCATTTTTTTCGGTTTTTTCTGGTCGGGGGTCGTGCGAAAAACCTTGAATTTTTTGAATCACGCAAAATTTTCAACTTGAAAATTTTTCGAAAAAAAATCATTTTTTTCGGTTTTTTCTGGTCGGGGGTCGTGCGAAAAAACTTGAATTTTTTGAATCACGCAAAATTTTCAGCTTGAAAATTTTTCGGGAAAAAATCATTTTTTTCGATTTTTTCTGGTCGGGGGTCGTGCGAAAAAACTTGAATTTTTTGAATCACGCAAAATTTTCAACTTGAAAATTTTTCGGGAAAAAATCATTTTTTTCGGTTTTTTCTGGTCGGGTATCGTGCGAAAAACCTTGAATTTTTTGAATCACGCAAAATTTTCAACTTGAAAATTTTTCGAAAAAAAATCATTTTTTTCGGTTTTTTCTGGTCGGGGGTCTTGCGAAAAAACTTGAATTTTGTGAATCACGCTAAATTTTCAGCTTGAAAATTTTTCGGGAAAAAATCATTTTTTTCGATTTTTTCTGGTCGGGGGTCGTGCGAAAAAACTTGAATTTTTTGAATCACGCAAAATTTTCAACTTGAAAATTTTTCGAGAAAAAATCATTGTTTTCGATTTTTTCTGGTCGGGGGTCGTGCGAAAAACCTTGAATTTTTTGAATCACGCAAAATTTTCAACTTGAATATTTTTCGGGAAAAAATCATTATTTTCGATTTTTTCTGGTCGGGGGTCGTGCGAAAAAACTTGAATTTTTTGAATCACGCAAAATTTTCAACTTGAAAATTTTTCGGGAAAAAATCATTTTTTTCGATTTTTTCTGGTCGGGGGTCGTGCGAAAAAACTTGAATTTTTTGAATCACGCAAAATTTTCAACTTGAAAATTTTTCGGGAAAAAATCATTTTTTTCGATTTTTTCTGGTCGGGGGTCGTGCGAAAAAACTTGAATTTTTTGAATCACGCAAAATTTTCAACTTGAAAATTTTTCGGGAAAAAATCATTTTTTTCGATTTTTTCTGGTCGGGGGTCGTGCGAAAAAACTTGAATTTTTTGAATCACGCAAAATTTTCAACTTGAAAATTTTTCGGGAAAAAATCATTTTTTTCGATTTTTTCTGGTCGGGGGTCGTGCGGAAAAACTTGAATTTTTTGAATCACGCAAAATTTTCAACTTGAAAATTTTTCGAGAAAAAATCATTTTTTTCGATTTTTTCTGGTCAGGGGTCGTGCGAAAAACCTTGAATTTTTTGAATCACGCAAAATTTTCAACTTGAAAATTTTTCGGGAAAAAATCATTTTTTTCGATTTTTTCTGGTCGGGGGTCGTGCGAAAAACCTTGAATTTTTTTAATCACGCAAAATTTTCAACTTGAAAATTTTTCGGGAAAAAATCATTTTTTTTCGATTTTTTCTGGTCAGGGGTCGTGCGAAAAAACTTGAATTTTTTGAATCACGCAAAATTTTCAACTTGAAAATTTTTCGGGAAAAAATCATTTTTTTCGATTTTTTCTGGTCGGGGGTCGTGCGAAAAAACTTGAATTTTTTGAATCACGCAAAATTTTCAACTTGAAAATTTTTCGGGAAAAAATCATTTTTTTCGATTTTTTCTGGTCGGGGGTCGTGCGAAAAACCTTGAATTTTTTTAATCACGCAAAATTTTCAACTTGAAAATTTTTCGGGAAAAAATCATTTTTTTTTCGATTTTTTCTGGTCAGGGGTCGTGCGAAAAAACTTGAATTTTTTGAATCACGCAAAATTTTCAACTTGAAAATTTTTCGGGAAAAAATCATTTTTTTCGGTTTTTTCTGGTCGGGTATCGTGCGAAAAACCTTGAATGTTTTGAATCACGCAAAATTTTCAACTTGAAAATTTTTCGAAAAAAAATCATTTTTTTCGGTTTTTTCTGGTCGGGGGTCTTGCGAAAAAACTTGAATTTTGTGAATCACGCTAAATTTTCAGCTTGAAAATTTTTCGGGAAAAAATCATTTTTTTCGATTTTTTCTGGTCGGGGGTCGTGCGAAAAAACTTGAATTTTTTGAATCACGCAAAATTTTCAACTTGAAAATTTTTCGAGAAAAAATCATTGTTTTCGATTTTTTCTGGTCGGGGGTCGTGCGAAAAACCTTGAATTTTTTGAATCACGCAAAATTTTCAACTTGAATATTTTTCGGGAAAAAATCATTATTTTCGATTTTTTCTGGTCAGGGGTCGTGCGAAAAAACTTGAATTTTTTGAATCACGCAAAATTTTCAACTTGAAAATTTTTCGGGAAAAAATCATTTTTTTCGATTTTTTCTGGTCGGGGGTCGTGCGAAAAAACTTGAATTTTTTGAATCACGCAAAATTTTCAACTTGAAAATTTTTCGGGAAAAAATCATTTTTTTTCGATTTTTTCTGGTCGGGGGTCGTGCGAAAAAACTTGAATTTTTTGAATCACGCAAAATTTTCAACTTGAAAATTTTTCGGGAAAAAATCATTTTTTTCGATTTTTTCTGGTCGGGGGTCGTGCGAAAAAACTTGAATTTTTTGAATCACGCAAAATTTTCAACTTGAAAACTTTTCGGGAAAAAATCATTTTTTTCGATTTTTTCTGGTCGGGGGTCGTGCGGAAAAACTTGAATTTTTTGAATCACGCAAAATTTTCAACTTGAAAATTTTTCGAGAAAAAATCATTCTTTTCGATTTTTTCTGGTCAGGGGTCGTGCGAAAAACCTTGAATTTTTTGAATCACGCAAAATTTTCAACTTGAAAATTTTTCGGGAAAAAATCATTTTTTTCGATTTTTTCTGGTCGGGGGTCGTGCGAAAAACCTTGAATTTTTTTAATCACGCAAAATTTTCAACTTGAAAATTTTTCGGGAAAAAATCATTTTTTTTCGATTTTTTCTGGTCAGGGGTCGTGCGAAAAAACTTGAATTTTTTGAATCACGCAAAATTTTCAACTTGAAAATTTTTCGGGAAAAAATCATTTTTTTCGATTTTTTCTGGTCGGGGGTCGTGCGAAAAAACTTGAATTTTTTTAATCACGCAAAATTTTCAACTTGAAAATTTTTCGGGAAAAAATCATTTTTTTTCGATTTTTTCTGGTCGGGGGTCGTGCGAAAAAACTTGAATTTTTTGAATCACGCAAAATTTTCAACTTGAAAATTTTTCGAGAAAAAATCATTTTTTTCGATTTTTTCTGGTCGGGGGTCGTGCGAAAAACCTTGAATTTTTTGAATCACGCAAAATTTTCAACTTGAAAATTTTTCGAAAAAAAATCATTTTTTTTCGGTTTTTTCTGGTCGGGGGTCGTGCGAAAAAACTTGAATTTTTTGAATCACGCTAAATTTTCAGCTTGAAAATTTTTCGGGAAAAAATCATTTTTTTCGATTTTTTCTGGTCGGGGGTCGTGCGAAAAACCTTGAATTTTTTGAATCACGCAAAATTTTCAACTTGAAAATTTTTCGGGAAAAAATCATTTTTTTTTTATTTTTTCTGGTCAGCGGTCGTGCGAAAAAACTTGAATTTTTTCAATCACGCAAAATTTTCAACTTGAAAATTTTTCGGGAAAAAATCATTTTTTTCGATTTTTTCTGGTCGGGGGTCGTGCGAAAAACCTTGAATTTTTTGAATCACGCAAAATTTTCAACTTGAAAATTTTTCGGGAAAAAATCATTTTTTTTCGATTTTTTCTGGTCGGGGGTCGTGCGAAAAAACTTGAATTTTTTGAATCACGCAAAATTTTCAACTTGAAAATTTTTCGGGAAAACATCATTTTTTTCGGTTTTTTCTGGTCGGGTATCGTGCGAAAAAACTTGAATTTTTTGAATCACGCTAAATTTTCAACTTGAAAATTTTTCGGGAAAAAAACATTATTTTCGATTTTTTCTGGTCGGGGGTCGTGCGAAAAAACTTGAATTTTTTGAATCACGCAAAATTTTCAACTTGAAAATTTTTCGAGAAAAAATCATTTTTTTCGATTTTTTCTGGTCGGGGGTCGTGCGAAAAACCTTGAATTTTTTGAATCACGCAAAATTTTCAACTTGAAAATTTTTCGGAAAAAAATTATTTTTTTCGTTTTTTTCTGGTCGGGGGTCGTGCGAAAAAACTTGAATTTTTTTAATCAATCATTTTTTTCGGTTTTTTCTGGTCGGGGGTCGTGCGAAAAACCTTGAATTTTTTGAATCACGCAAAATTTTCAACTTGAAAATTTTTCGGAAAAAAATTATTTTTTTCGTTTTTTTCTGGTCGGGGGTCGTGCGAAAAAACTTGAATTTTTTTAATCAATCATTTTTTTCGGTTTTTTCTGGTCGGGGGTCGTGCGAAAAAACTTGAATTTTTTGAATCACGCTAAATTTTCAGCTTGAAAATTTTTCGGGAAAAAATCATTTTTTTCGATTTTTTCTGGTCGGGGGTCGTGCGAAAAAACTTGAATTTTTTGAATCACGCAAAATTTTCAACTTGAAAATTTTTCGGGAAAAAATCATTTTTTTCGATTTTTTCTGGTCGGGGGTCGTGCGAAAAAACTTGAATTTTTTGAATCACGCAAAATTTTCAACTTGAAAATTTTTCGAGAAAAAATAATTTTTTTCGATTTTTTCTGGTCGGGGGTCGTGCGAAAAACCTTGAATTTTTTGAATCACGCAAAATTTTCAACTTGAAAATTTTTCGGGAAAAAATCATTATTTTCGATTTTTTCTGGTCGGGGGTCGTGCGAAAAAACCTTGAATTTTTTGAATCACGCAAAATTTTCAACTTGAAAATTTTTCGGGAAAAATTCATTTTTTTCGATTTTTTCTGGTCGGGGGTCGTGCGAAAAACCTTGAATTTTTTGAATCACGCAAAATTTTCAACTTGAAAATTTTTCGGGAAAAAATCATTTTTTTCGATTTTTTCTGGTCGGGGGTCGTGCGAAAAACCTTGAATTTTTTGAATCACGCAAAATTTTCAACTTGAAAATTTTTCGGGAAAAAATCATTTTTTTTCGATTTTTTCTGGTCAGGGGTCGTGCGAAAAAACTTAAATTTTTTGAATCACGCAAAATTTTCAACTTGAAAATTTTTCGGGAAAAAAATCATTTTTTTCGATTTTTTCTGGTCGGGGGTCGTGCGAAAAACCTTGAATTTTTTGAATCACGCAAAATTTTCAACTTGAAAATTTTTCGGGAAAAATTCATTTTTTTTCGATTTTTTCTGGTCGGGGGTCGTGCGAAAAAACTTGAATTTTTAGAATCACGCAAAATTTTCAACTTGAAAATTTTCCGAGAAAAAATCATTTTTTTCGGTTTTTTCTGGTCGGGGGTCTTGCGAAAAAACTTGAATTTTTTGAATCACGCTAAATTTTCAGCTTGAAAATTTTTCGGGAAAAAATCATTTTTTTCGATTTTTTCTGGTCGGGGTCGTGCGAAAAAACTTGAATTTTTTGAATCACGCAAAATTTTCAACTTGAAAATTTTTCGGGAAAAAATCATTTTTTTCGATTTTTTCTGGTCGGGGGTCGTGCGAAAAAACTTGAATTTTTTGAATCACGCAAAATTTTCAACTTGAAAATTTTTCGAGAAAAAATCATTTTTTTCGATTTTTTCTGGTCAGGGGTCGTGCGAAAAACCTTGAATTTTTTGAATCACGCAAAATTTTCAACTTGAAAATTTTTCGGGAAAAAATCATTTTTTTCGATTTTTTCTGGTCGGGGGTCGTGCGAAAAACCTTGAATTTTTTGAATCACGCAAAATTTTCAACTTGAAAATTTTTCGGGAAAAAATCATTTTTTTTCGATTTTTTCTGGTCAAGGGGTCGTGCGAAAAAACTTGAATTTTTTGAATCACGCAAAATTTTCAACTTTAAAATTTTTCGGGAAAAAATCATTTTTTTCGATTTTTTCTGGTCGGGGGTCGTGCGAAAAAACTTGAATTTTTTTAATCACGCAAAATTTTCAACTTGAAAATTTTTCGGGAAAAAATCATTTTTTTTCGATTTTTTTCTGGTCGGGGGTCGTGCGAAAAAACTTGAATTTTTTGAATCACGCAAAATTTTCAACTTGAAATTTTTTCGAGAAAAAATCATTTTTTTCGATTTTTTCTGGTCGGGGGTCGTGCGAAAAAACCTTAAATTTTTTTAATCACGCAAAATTTTCAACTTGAAAATTTTTCGGGAAAAAATCATTATTTTCGATTTTTTCTGGTCGGGGGTCGTGCGAAAAAACTTGAATTTTTTGAATCACGCAAAATTTTCAACTTGAAAATTTTTCGGGAAAAAATCATTTTTTTCGATTTTTTCTGGTCGGGGGTCGTGCGAAAAACCTTGAATTTTTTGAATCACGCAAAATTTTCAACTTGAAAATTTTTCGGGAAAAAATCATTGTTTTCGATTTTTTCTGGTCGGGGGTAGTGCGAAAAACCTTGAATTTTTTTAATCACGCAAAATTTTCAACTTAAAAATTTTTCGGGAAAAAATCATTTTTTTCGATTTTTTCTGGTCGGGGGTCGTGTGAAAAACCTTGAATTTTTAAATCACGCAAAATTTTAAACTTGAAAATTTTACGGGAAAAAATCATTTTTTTTCGATTTTTTCTGGTCGGGGGTAGTGCGAAAAACCTTGAATTTTTTGAATCACGCAAAATTTTCAACTTGAATATTTTTCGGGAAAAAATCATTTTTTTCGATTTTTTCTGGTCGGGGGTCGTGCGAAAAACCTTGAATTTTTTGAATCACCCAAAATTTTCAATTTGAAAATTTTTCGGGAAAAAATCATTTTTTTCGTTTTTTTCTGGTCGGGGGTCGTGCGAAAAACCTTGAATTTTTTGAATCACGCAAAATTTTCAACTTGAATATTTTTCGGGAAAAAATCATTTTTTTCGATTTTTTCTGGTCGGGGGTCGTGCGAAAAACCTTGAATTTTTTGAATCACGCAAAATTTTCAACTTGAAAATTTTTCGGGAAAAAATCATTTTTTTCGATTTTTTCTGGTCGGGGGTCGTGCGAAAAAACTTGAATTTTTTGAATCACGCAAAATTTTCAACTTGAAAATTTTTGGGGAAAAAAACAATTTTTTTCGATTTTTTCTGGTCGGGGGTCGTGCGAAAAAACTTGAATTTTTTGAATCACGCAAAATTTTCAACTTGAAAATTTTTCGGGAAAAAATCATTTTTTTCGATTTTTTCTGGTCGGGGGTCGTGTGAAAAACCTTGAATTTTTTGAATCACGCAAAATTTTCAACTTGAAAATTTTTCGGGAAAAAATCATTTTTTTCGATTTTTTCTGGTCGGGGGTCGTGCGAAAAAACTTGAATTTTTTGAATCACGCAAAATTTTCAACTTGAAAATTTTTCGAGAAAAAATCATTTTTTTCGATTTTTTCTGGTCGGGGGTCGTGCGAAAAAACCTTAAATTTTTTGAATCACGCAAAATTTTCAACTTGAAAATTTTTCGGGAAAAAATCATTATTTTCGATTTTTTCTGGTCGGGGGTCGTGCGAAAAAACTTGAATTTTTTGAATCACGCAAAATTTTCAACTTGAAAATTTTTCGGGAAAAAATCATTTTTTTCGATTTTTTCTGGTCGGGGGTCGTGCGAAAAACCTTGAATTTTTTGAATCACGCAAAATTTTCAACTTGAAAATTTTTCGGGAAAAAATCATTTTTTTCGATTTTTTCTGGTCGGGGGTCGTGCGAAAAAACTTGAATTTTTTGAATCACGCAAAATTTTCAACTTGAAAATTTTTCGGGAAAAAATCATTTTTTTCGATTTTTTCTGGTCGGGGGTCGTGCGAAAAAACTTGAATTTTTTGAATCACGCAAAATTTTCAACTTGAAAATTTTTCGGGAAAAAATCATTTTTTTCGATTTTTTCTGGTCGGGGGTCGTGCGAAAAAACTTGAATTTTTTGAATCACGCAAAATTTTCAACTTGAAAATTTTTCGGGAAAAAATCATTTTTTTCGATTTTTTCTGGTCGGGGGTCGTGCGAAAAAACTTGAATTTTTTGAATCACGCAAAATTTTCAACTTGAAAATTTTTCGAGAAAAAATCATTTTTTTCGATTTTTTCTGGTCGGGGGTCGTGCGAAAAAACCTTAAATTTTTTGAATCACGCAAAATTTTCAACTTGAAAATTTTTCGGGAAAAAATCATTATTTTCGATTTTTTCTGGTCGGGGGTCGTGCGAAAAAACTTGAATTTTTTGAATCACGCAAAATTTTCAACTTGAAAATTTTTCGGGAAAAAATCATTTTTTTCGATTTTTTCTGGTCGGGGGTCGTGCGAAAAACCTTGAATTTTTTGAATCACGCAAAATTTTCAACTTGAAAATTTTTCGGGAAAAAATCATTTTTTTCGATTTTTTCTGGTCGGGGGTCGTGCGAAAAAACTTGAATTTTTTGAATCACGCAAAATTTTCAACTTGAAAATTTTTCGGGAAAAAATCATTTTTTTCGATTTTTTCTGGTCGGGGGTCGTGCGAAAAAACTTGAATTTTTTGAATCACGCAAAATTTTCAACTTGAAAATTTTTCGGGAAAAAATCATTTTTTTCGATTTTTTCTGGTCGGGGGTCGTGCGAAAAAACTTGAATTTTTTGAATCACGCAAAATTTTCAACTTGAAAATTTTTGGGGAAAAAAAACAATTTTTTTCGATTTTTTCTGGTCGGGGGTCGTGCGAAAAAACTTGAATTTTTTGAATCACGCAAAATTTTCAACTTGAAAATTTTTCGGGAAAAAATCATTTTTTTCGATTTTTTCTGGTCGGGGGTCGTGTGAAAAACCTTGAATTTTTTGAATCACGCAAAATTTTCAACTTGAAAATTTTTCGGGAAAAAATCATTTTTTTCGATTTTTTTCTGGTCGGGGGTCGTGCGAAAAAACTTGAATTTTTTGAATCACGCAAAATTTTCAACTTGAAAATTTTTCGGGAAAAAATCATTTTTTTCGATTTTTTCTGGTCGGGGGTCGTGCGAAAAAACTTGAATTTTTTTAATCACGCAAAATTTTCAACTTGAAAATTTTTCGGGAAAAAATCATTTTTTTCGATTTTTTCTGGTCGGGGGTCGTGCGAAAAAACTTGAATTTTTTGAATCACGCAAAATTTTCAACTTGAAAATTTTTCGGGAAAAAATCATTTTTTTCGATTTTTTTCTGGTCGGGGGTCGTGCGAAAAAACTTGAATTTTTTGAATCACGCAAAATTTTCAACTTGAAATTTTTTCGGGAAAAAATCATTTTTCGATTTTTTTCTGGTTGGGGGTCGTGCGAAAAAACTTGAATTTTTTGAATCACGCAAAATTTTCAACTTGAAAATTTTTCGGGAAAAAATCATTTTTTTCAATTTTTTCTGGTCGGGGGTCGTGCGAAAAAACTTGAATTTTTTGAATCACGCAAAATTTTCAACTTGAAAATTTTTCGAGAAAAAATCATTTTTTTCGATTTTTTCTGGTCGGGGGTCGTGCGAAAAAACCTTAAATTTTTTGAATCACGCAAAATTTTCAACTTGAAAATTTTTCGGGAAAAAATCATTATTTTCGATTTTTTCTGGTCGGGGGTCGTGCGAAAAAACTTGAATTTTTTGAATCACGCAAAATTTTCAACTTGAAAATTTTTCGGGAAAAAATCATTTTTTTCGATTTTTTCTGGTCGGGGGTCGTGTGAAAAACCTTGAATTTTTAAATCACGCAAAATTTTAAACTTGAAAATTTTACGGGAAAAAATCATTTTTTTTCGATTTTTTCTGGTCGGGGGTAGTGCGAAAAACCTTGAATTTTTTGAATCACGCAAAATTTTCAACTTGAAAATTTTTCGGGAAAAAATCATTTTTTTCGATTTTTTCTGGTCGGGGGTCGTGCGAAAAACCTTGAATTTTTTGAATCACCCAAAATTTTCAACTTGAAAATTTTTCGGGAAAAAATCATTTTTTTCGATTTTTTCTGGTCGGGGGTCGTGCGAAAAACCTTGAATTTTTTGAATCACGCAAAATTTTCAACTTGAAAATTTTTCGGGAAAAAATCATTTTTTTCGATTTTTTCTGGTCGGGGGTCGTGCGAAAAAACTTGAATTTTTTGAATCACGCAAAATTTTCAACTTGAAAATTTTTCGGGAAAAAATCATTTTTTTCGATTTTTTCTGGTCGGGGGTCGTGCGAAAAAACTTGAATTTTTTGAATCACGCAAAATTTTCAACTTGAAAATTTTTCGGGAAAAAATCATTTTTTTCGATTTTTTCTGGTCGGGGGTCGTGCGAAAAAACTTGAATTTTTTGAATCACGCAAAATTTTCAACTTGAAAATTTTTCGGGAAAAAATCATTTTTTTCGATTTTTTCTGGTCGGGGGTCGTGCGAAAAAACTTGAATTTTTTGAATCACGCAAAATTTTCAACTTGAAAATTTTTGGGGAAAAAAACAATTTTTTTCGATTTTTTCTGGTCGGGGGTCGTGCGAAAAAACTTGAATTTTTTGAATCACGCAAAATTTTCAACTTGAAAATTTTTCGGGAAAAAATCATTTTTTTCGATTTTTTCTGGTCGGGGGTCGTGTGAAAAACCTTGAATTTTTTGAATCACGCAAAATTTTCAACTTGAAAATTTTTCGGGAAAAAATCATTTTTTTCGATTTTTTTCTGGTCGGGGGTCGTGCGAAAAAACTTGAATTTTTTGAATCACGCAAAATTTTCAACTTGAAAATTTTTCGGGAAAAAATCATTTTTTTTCGATTTTTTCTGGTCGGGGGTCGTGCGAAAAACCTTGAATTTTTTGAATCACCCAAAATTTTCAACTTGAAAATTTTTCGGGAAAAAATCATTTTTTTCGATTTTTTCTGGTCGGGGGTCGTGCGAAAAACCTTGAATTTTTTGAATCACGCAAAATTTTCAACATGAAAATTTTTCGGGAAAAAATCATTTTTTTCGGTTTTTTCTGGTCGGGGATCGTGCGAAAAAACTTGAATTTTTTGAATCACGCTAAATTTTCAACTTGAAAATTTTTCGGGAAAAAAACATTTTTTTCGGTTTTTTCTGGTCGGGGTTCGTGCGAAAAAACTTGAATTTTTTGAATCACGCAAAATTTTCAACTTGAAAATTTTTCGAGAAAAAATCATTTTTTTCGATTTTTTCTGGTCGGGGGTCGTGCGAAAAACCTTGAATTTTTTGAATCACGCAAAATTTTCAACTTGAAAATTTTTCGGAAAAAAATCATTTTTTTCGGTTTTTTCTGGTCGGGGGTCGTGCGAAAAAACTTGAATTTTTTTAATCACGCTAAATTTTCAACTTGAAAATTTTTCGGGAAAAAATCATTATTTTCGATTTTTTCTGGTCGGGGGTCGTGCGAAAAACCTTGAATTTTTTGAATCACGCAAAATTTTCAACTTGAAAATTTTTCGAAAAAAAATCATTTTTTCCGGTTTTTGCTGGTCGGGGGTCGTGCGAAAAAACTTGAATTTTTTGAATCACGCAAAATTTTCAACTTGAAAATTTTTCGGGAAAAAATCATTTTTTTCGATTTTTTCTGGTCGGGGGTAGTGCGAAAAACCTCGAATTTTTTGAATCACGCAAAATTTTCAACTTGAAAATTTTTCGAGAAAAAATCATTTTTTTCGATTTTTTCTGATCGGGGGTCGTGCGAAAAACCTTGAATTTTTTGAATCACGCAAAATTTTCAACTTGAAAATTTTTCGGGAAAAAATCATTTTTTTCGATTTTTTCTGGTCGGGGGTAGTGCGAAAAACCTTGAATTTTTTTAATCACGCAAAATTTTCAACTTGAAAATTTTTCGGGAAAAAATCATTTTTTTCGATTTTTTCTGGTCGGGGGTCGTGCGAAAAACCTTGAATTTTTTGAATCACGCAAAATTTTCAACTTGAAAATTTTTCGGGAAAAAATCATTTTTTTCGATTTTTTCTGGTCGGGGGTCGTGCGAAAAACCTTGAATTTTTTGAATCACGCAAAATTTTCAACTTGAAAATTTTTCGGGAAAAAATCATTTTTTTCGGTTTTTTCTGGTCGGGGATCGTGCGAAAAAACTTGAATTTTTTGAATCACGCTAAATTTTCAACTTGAAAATTTTTCGGGAAAAAAACATTATTTTCGATTTTTTCTGGTCGGGGGTCGTGCGAAAAAACTTGAATTTTTGAATCACGCAAAATTTTCAACTTGAAAATTTTTCGAGAAAAAATCATTTTTTTCGATTTTTTCTGGTCGGGGGTCGTGCGAAAAACCTTGAATTTTTTGAATCACGCAAAATTTTCAACTTGAAAATTTTTCGGAAAAAAATAATTTTTTTCGGTTTTTTCTGGTCGGGGGTCGTGCGAAAAAACTTCAATTTTTTTAATCACGCTAAATTTTCAACTTGAAAATTTTTCGGGAAAAAATCATTTTTTTCGATTTTTTCTGGTCGGGGGTCGTGCGAAAAACCTTGAATTTTTTGAATCACGCAAAATTTTCAACTTGAAAATTTTTCGAAAAAAAATCATTTTTTTCGGTTTTTTCTGGTCGGGGGTCGTGCGAAAAAACTTGAATTTTTTGAATCACGCAAAATTTTCAGCTTGAAAATTTTTCGGGAAAAAATCATTTTTTTCGATTTTTTCTGGTCGGGGGTCGTGCGAAAAAACTTGAATTTTTTGAATCACGCAAAATTTTCAACTTGAAAATTTTTCGGGAAAAATTCATTTTTTTCGATTTTTTCTGGTCGGGGGTCGTGCGAAAACCCTTGAATTTTTTGAATCACGCAAAATTTTCAACTTGAAAATTTTTCGGGAAAAAATCATTTTTTTCGATTTTTTCTGGTCGGGGGTCGTGCAAAAAAACTTGAATTTTTTGAATCACGCAAAATTTTCAACTTGAAAATTTTTCGAGAAAAAATCATTTTTTTCGATTTTTTCTGGTCGGGGGTCGTGCGAAAAAACCTTAAATTTTTTGAATCACGCAAAATTTTCAACTTGAAAATTTTTCGGGAAAAAATCATTATTTTCGATTTTTTCTGGTCGGGGGTCGTGCGAAAAAACTTGAATTTTTTGAATCACGCAAAATTTACAACTTGAAAATTTTTCGGGAAAAAATAATTTTTTTCGATTTTTTCTGGTCGGGGGTCGTGCGAAAAACCTTGAATTTTTTGAATCACGCAAAATTTTCATCTTGAAAATTTTTCGGGAAAAAATCATTTTTTTCGATTTTTTCTGGTCGGGGGTCGTGCGAAAAAACTTGAATTTTTTGAATCACGCAAAATTTTCAACTTGAAAATTTTTCGGGAAAAAATCATTTTTTTTGATTTTTTCTGGTCGGGGGTCGTGCGAAAAAACTTGAATTTTTTGAATCACGCAAAAATTTCAACTTGAAAATTTTTCGGGAAAAAATCATTTTTTTCGATTTTTTCTGGTCGGGGGTCGTGCGAAAAAACTTGAATTTTTTGAATCACGCAAAATTTTCAACTTGAAAATTTTTCGGGAAAAAATCATTTTTTTCGATTTTTTCTGGTCGGGGGTCGTGCGAAAAACCTTGAATTTTTTGAATCACGCAAAATTTTCAACTTGAAAATTTTTCGGGAAAAAATCATTTTTTTCGGTTTTTTCTGGTCGGGGATCGTGCGAAAAAACTTGAATTTTTTGAATCACGCTAAATTTTCAACTTGAAAATTTTTCGGGAAAAAAACATTATTTTCGATTTTTTCTGGTCGGGGGTCGTGCGAAAAAACTTGAATTTTTTGAATCACGCAAAATTTTCAACTTGAAAATTTTTCGAGAAAAAATCATTTTTTTCGATTTTTTCTGGTCGGGGGTCGTGCGAAAAACCTTGAATTTTTTGAATCACGCAAAATTTTCAACTTGAAAATTTTTCGGAAAAAAATAATTTTTTTCGGTTTTTTCTGGTCGGGGGTCGTGCGAAAAAACTTCAATTTTTTTAATCACGCTAAATTTTCAACTTGAAAATTTTTCGGGAAAAAATCATTTTTTTCGATTTTTTCTGGTCGGGGGTCGTGCGAAAAACCTTGAATTTTTTGAATCACGCAAAATTTTCAACTTGAAAATTTTTCGAAAAAAAATCATTTTTTTCGGTTTTTTCTGGTCGGGGGTCGTGCGAAAAAACTTGAATTTTTTGAATCACGCAAAATTTTCAGCTTGAAAATTTTTCGGGAAAAAATCATTTTTTTCGATTTTTTCTGGTCGGGGGTCGTGCGAAAACCCTTGAATTTGTTGAATCACGCAAAATTTTCAACTTGAAAATTTTTCGGGAAAAAATCATTTTTTTCGATTTTTTCTGGTCGGGGGTCGTGCGAAAAAACTTGAATTTTTTGAATCACGCAAAATTTTCAACTTGAAAATTTTTCGAGAAAAAATCATTTTTTTCGATTTTTTCTGGTCGGGGGTCGTGCGAAAAAACCTTAAATTTTTTGAATCACGCAAAATTTTCAACTTGAAAATTTTTCGGGAAAAAATCATTATTTTCGATTTTTTCTGGTCGGGGGTCGTGCGAAAAAACTTGAATTTTTTGAATCACGCAAAATTTTCAACTTGAAAATTTTTCGGGAAAAATCATTTTTTTCGATTTTTTCTGGTCGGGGGTCGTGCGAAAAAACTTGAATTTTTTGAATCACGCTAAATTTTCAACTTGAAAATTTTTCGGGAAAAAATCATTTTTTTTGATTTTTTCTGGTCGGGGGTCGTGCGAAAAACCTTAAATTTTTTGAATCACGCAAAATTTTCAACTTGAAAATTTTTCGAGAAAAAATCATTTTTTTCGATTTTTTCTGGTCGGGGGTCGTGCGAAAAAACTTGAATATTTTTAATCACGCTTAATTTTCAACTTGAAAATTTTTCGGGAAAAAATCATTTTTTTCGATTTTTTCTGGTCGGGGGTCGTGCGAAAAAACTTGAATTTTTTGAATCACGCAAAATTTTCAACTTGAAAATTTTTCGGGAAAAAATCATTTTTTTCGATTTTTTCTGGTCGGGGGTCGTGCGAAAAAACTTGAATTTTTTGAATCACGCAAAATTTTCAACTTGAAAATTTTTCGGGAAAAAATCATTTTTTTCGATTTTTTCTGGTCGGGGGTCGTGCGAAAAAACCTTAAATTTTTTGAATCACGCAAAATTTTCAACTTGAAAATTTTTCGGGAAAAAATCATTATTTTCGATTTTTTCTGGTCGGGGGTCGTGCGAAAAAACTTGAATTTTTTGAATCACGCAAAATTTTCAACTTGAAAATTTTTCGAGAAAAAATCATTTTTTTCGATTTTTTCTGGTCGGGGGTCGTGCGAAAAAACCTTAAATTTTTTGAATCACGCAAAATTTTCAACTTGAAAATTTTTCGGGAAAAAATCATTATTTTCGATTTTTTCTGGTCGGGGGTCGTGCGAAAAAACTTGAATTTTTTGAATCACGCAAAATTTTCAACTTGAAAATTTTTCGGGAAAAATCATTTTTTTCGATTTTTTCTGGTCGGGGGTCGTGCGAAAAAACTTGAATTTTTTGAATCACGCTAAATTTTCAACTTGAAAATTTTTCGGGAAAAAATCATTTTTTTTGATTTTTTCTGGTCGGGGGGTCGTGCGAAAAAACTTGAATTTTTTGAATCACGCTAAATTTTCAACTTGAAAATTTTTCGGGAAAAAATCATTTTTTTCGATTTTTTCTGGTCGGGGGTCGTGCGAAAAAACTTGAATTTTTTGAATCACGCAAAATTTTCAACTTGAAAATTTTTCGGGAAAAAATCATTTTTTTTGATTTTTTCTGGTCGGGGGTCGTGCGAAAAAACTTGAATTTTTTGAATCACGCAAAATTTTCAACTTGAAAATTTTTCGGGAAAAAAACATTTTTTTCGATTTTTTCTGGTCGGGAGTCGTGCGAAAAACCTTGAATTTTTTTAATCACGCAAAATTTTCAACTTGAAAATTTTTCGAGAAAAAATCATTTTTTTCGATTTTTTCTGGTCGGGGGTCGTGCGAAAAAACTTGAATTTTTTGAATCACGCAAAATTTTCAACTTGAAAATTTTTCGAGAAAAAATCATTTTTTTCGATTTTTTCTGGTCGGGGGTCGTGCGAAAAACCTTGAATTTTTTGAATCACGCAAAATTTTCAACTTGAAAATTTTTCGGGAAAAAATCATTTTTTTCGATTTTTTCTGGTCGGGGGTCGTGCGACAAAACTTGAATTTTTTGAATCACGCAAAATTTTCAACTTGAAAATTTTTCGGGAAAAAATCATTTTTTTCGATTTTTTCTGGTCGGGGGTCGTGCGAAAAAACTTGAATTTTTTGAATCACGCAAAATTTTCAACTTGAAAATTTTTCGGGAAAAAATCATTTTTTTCGATTTTTTCTGGTCGGGGGTCGTGCGAAAAAACTTGAATTTTTTGAATCACGCAAAATTTTCAACTTGAAAATTTTTCGGGAAAAAATCATTTTTTTCGATTTTTTCTGGTCGGGGGTCGTGCGAAAAAACTTGAATTTTTTGAATCACGCAAAATTTTCAACTTGAAAATTTTTCGGGAAAAAATCATTGTTTTCGATTTTTTCTGGTCGGGGGTCGTGCGAAAAACCTTAAATTTTTTGAATCACGCAAAATTTTCAACTTGAAAATTTTTCGAGAAAAAATCATTTTTTTCGATTTTTTCTGGTCGGGGGTCGTGCGAAAAAACTTGAATATTTTTAATCACGCTTAATTTTCAACTTGAAAATTTTTCGGGAAAAAATCATTTTTTTCGATTTTTTCTGGTCGGGGGTCGTGCGAAAAAACTTGAATTTTTTGAATCACGCAAAATTTTCAACTTGAAAATTTTTCGGGAAAAAATCATTTTTTTCGATTTTTTCTGGTCGGGGGTCGTGCGAAAAAACTTGAATTTTTTGAATCACGCAAAATTTTCAACTTGAAAATTTTTCGGGAAAAAATCATTTTTTTCGATTTTTTCTGGTCGGGGGTCGTGCGAAAAAACTTGAATTTTTTGAATCACGCAAAATTTTCAACTTGAAAATTTTTCGGGAAAAAATCATTTTTTTCGATTTTTTCTGGTCGGGGGTCGTGCGAGAAAACTTGAATTTTTTGAATCACGCAAAATTTTCAACTTGAAAATTTTTCGGGAAAAAATCATTGTTTTCGATTTTTTCTGGTCGGGGGTCGTGCGAAAAACCTTAAATTTTTTGAATCACGCAAAATTTTCAACTTGAAAATTTTTCGAGAAAAAATCATTTTTTTCGATTTTTTCTGGTCGGGGGTCGTGCGAAAAAACTTGAATATTTTTAATCACGCTTAATTTTCAACTTGAAAATTTTTCGGGAAAAAATCATTTTTTTCGATTTTTTCTGGTCGGGGGTCGTGCGAAAAAACTTGAATTTTTTGAATCACCCAAAATTTTCAACTTGAAAATTTTTCGGGAAAAAATCATTTTTTTCGATTTTTTCTGGTCGGGAGTCGTGCGAAAAACCTTGAATTTTTTGAATCACGCAAAATTTTCAACTTGAAAATTTTTCGAGAAAAAATCATTTTTTTCGATTTTTTCTGGTCGGGGGTCGTGCGAAAAAACTTGAATTTTTTGAATCACGCAAAATTTTCAACTTGAAAATTTTTCGAGAAAAAATCATTTTTTTCGATTTTTTCTGGTCGGGGGTCGTGCAAAAAACCTTGAATTTTTTGAATCACGCAAAATTTTCAACTTGAAAATTTTTCGGGAAAAAATCATTTTTTTCGATTTTTTCTGGTCGGGGGTCGTGCGACAAAACTTGAATTTTTTGAATCACGCAAAATTTTCAACTTGAAAATTTTTCGAGAAAAAATCATTTTTTTCGATTTTTTCTGGTCGGGGGTCGTGCGAAAAACCTTGAATTTTTTGAATCACGCAAAATTTTCAACTTGAAAATTTTTCGGGAAAAAATCATTTTTTTCGATTTTTTCTGGTCGGGGGTTGTGCGAAAAACCTTGAATTTTTTGAATCACACAAAATTTTCAACTTGAAAATTTTTCGGGAAAAAATCATTTTTTTCGATTTTTTCTGGTCGGGGGTCGTGCGAAAAACCTTGAATTTTTTGAATCGCGCAAAATTTTCAACTTGAAAATTTTTCGGGAAAAAATCATTTTTTTTCGATTTTTTCTGGTCAGGGGTCGTGCGAAAAAACTTGAATTTTTTGAATCACGCAAAATTTTCAACTTGAAAATTTTTCGAGAAAAAATCATTTTTTTCGATTTTTTCTGGTCGGGGGTCGTGCGAAAAAACCTTAAATTTTTTGAATCACGCAAAATTTTCAACTTGAAAATTTTTCGGGAAAAAATCATTTTTTTCGATTTTTTCTGGTCGGGGGTCGTGCGAAAAAACTTGAATTTTTTGAATCACGCAAAATTTTCAACTTGAAAATTTTTCGGGAAAAAATCATTTTTTTTCGATTTTTTCTGGTCGGGGGTCGTGCGAAAAAACTTGAATTTTTTGAATCACGCAAAATTTTCAACTTGAAAATTTTTCGGGAAAAAATCATTTTTTTCGATTTTTTCTGGTCGGGGGTCGTGCGAAAAAACTTGAATTTTTTGAATCACGCAAAATTTTCAACTTGAAAATTTTTCGGGAAAAAATCATTTTTTTCGATTTTTTCTGGTCGGGGGTCGTGCGAAAAACCTTGAATTTTTTGAATCACGCAAAATTTTCAACTTGAAAATTTTTCGGGAAAAAATCATTTTTCGATTTTTTCTGGTCGGGGTCGTGCGAAAAACCTTGAATTTTTTGAATCACGCAAAATTTTCAACTTGAAAATTTTTCGGGAAAAAATCATTTTTTTCGATTTTTTCTGGTCGGGGGTCGTGCGAAAAAACTTGAATTTTTTGAATCACGCAAAATTTTCAACTTGAAAATTTTTCGGGAAAAAATCATTTTTTTCGATTTTTTCTGGTCGGGGGTCGTGCGAAAAAACTTGAATTTTTTGAATCACGCAAAATTTTCAACTTGAAAATTTTTCGGGAAAAAATCATTTTTTTCGATTTTTTCTGGTCGGGGGTCGTGCGAAAAAACTTGAATTTTTTGAATCACGCAAAATTTTCAACTTGAAAATTTTTCGGGAAAAAATCATTTTTTTCGATTTTTTCTGGTCGGGGGTCGTGCGAAAAACCTTGAATGTTTTGAATCACGCAAAATTTTCAACTTGAAAATTTTTCGGGAAAAAATCATTTTACGATTTTTTCTGGTCGGGGTCGTGCGAAAAACCTTGAATTTTTTGAATCACGCAAAATTTTCAACTTGAAAATTTTTCGGGAAAAAATCATTTTTTTCGATTTTTTCTGGTCGGGGGTCGTGCGAAAAACCTTGAATTTTTTGAATCACGCAAAATTTTCAACTTGAAAATTTTTCGGGAAAAAATCATTTTTTTCGATTTTTCCTAGTCGGGGGTCGTGCGAAAAACCTTAAATTTTTTGAATCACGCAAAATTTTCAACTTGAAAATTTTTCGGAAAAAAATCATTTTTTTCGGTTTTTTCTGGTCGGGGATCGTGCGAAAAAACTTGAATTTTTTTAATCACGCTAAATTTTCAACTTGAAAATTTTTCGGGAAAAAATTATTTTTTTCGATTTTTTCTGGTCGGGGGTCGTGCGAAAAAACTTGAATTTTTTGAATCACGCAAAATTTTCAACTTGAAAATTTTTCGAGAAAAATCATTTTTTTCGATTTTTTCTGGTCGGGGGTCGTGCGAAAAACCTTGAATTTTTTGAATCACGCAAAATTTTCAACTTGAAAATTTTTCGGGAAATAATCATTTTTTCCGATTTTTTCTGGTCGGGGGTCGTGCGAAAAACCTTGAATTTTTTTAATCACGCAAAATTTTCAACTTGAAAATTTTTCGGGAATAAATCATTTTTTTTCGATTTTTTCTGGTCGGGGGTCGTGCGAAAAAACTTGAATTTTTTGAATCACGCAAAATTTTCAACTTGAAAAAATCATTTTTTTCGATTTTTTCTGGTCGGGGGTCGTGCGAAAAACCTTGAATTTTTTGAATCACGCAAAATTTTCAACTTGAAAATTTTTCGGGAAATAATCATTTTTTCCGATTTTTTCTGGTCGGGGGTCGTGCGAAAAACCTTGAATTTTTTGAATCACGCAAAATTTTCAACTTGAAAATTTTTCGGGAAATAATCATTTTTTCCGATTTTTTCTGGTCGGGGGTCGTGCGAAAAACCTTGAATGTTTTGAATCACGCAAAATTTTCAACTTGAAAATTTTTCGGGAAAAAATCATTTTACGATTTTTTCTGGTCGGGGTCGTGCGAAAAACCTTGAATTTTTTGAATCACGCAAAATTTTCAACTTGAAAATTTTTCGGGAAAAAATCATTTTTTTCGATTTTTTCTGGTCGGGGGTCGTGCGAAAAACCTTGAATTTTTTGAATCACGCAAAATTTTCAACTTGAAAATTTTTCGGGAAAAAATCATTTTTTTCGATTTTTTCTGGTCGGGGGTCGTGCGAAAAACCTTGAATTTTTTGAATCACGCAAAATTTTCAACTTGAAAATTTTTCGGGAAAAAATCATTTTTTTCGATTTTTTCTGGTGGGGGGTCGTGCGAAAAAACTTGAATTTTTTGAATCACGCAAAATTTTCAACTTGAAAATTTTTCGAGAAAAAATCATTTTTTTCGATTTTTTCTGGTCGGGGGTCGTGCGAAAAACCTTGAATTTTTTGAATCACGCAAAATTTTCAACTTGAAAATTTTTCGGGAAAAAATTATTTTTTTCGATTTTTTCTGGTCGGGGGTCGTGCGAAAAAACTTGAATTTTTTGAATCACGCAAAATTTTCAACTTGAAAATTTTTCGAGAAAAATCATTTTTTTCGATTTTTTCTGGTCGGGGGTCGTGCGAAAAACCTTGAATTTTTTGAATCACGCAAAATTTTCAACTTGAAAATTTTTCGGGAAAAAATCATTTTTTTCGATTTTTTCTGGTCGGGGGTCGTGCGAAAAAACTTCAATTTTTTGAATCACGCAAAACTTTCAACTTGAAAATTTTTCGAGAAAAAATCATTTTTTTCGATTTTTTCTGGTCGGGGGTCGTGCGAAAAACCTTGAATTTTTTGAATCACGCAAAATTTTCAACTTGAAATTTTTTCGGGAAAAAATCATTTTTTTCGATTTTTTCTGGTCGGGAGTCGTGCGAAAAACCTTGAATTTTTTGAATCACGCAAAATTTTCAACTTGAAAATTTTTCGAGAAAAAATATTTTTTTTCGATTTTTTCTGGTCGGGGGTCGTGCGAAAAACCTTGAATTTTTTGAATCACGCAAAATTTTCAACTTGAAAATTTTTTGGGAAAAAATCATTTTTTTCGATTTTTTCTGGTCGGGGGTCGTGCGAAAAACCTTGAATTTTTTGAATCACGCAAAATTTTCAACTTGAAAATTTTTCAGGAAAAAATCATTTTTTTCGATTTTTTCTGGTCGGGGGTCGTGCGAAAAAACTTGAATTTTTTGAATCACGCAAAATTTTCAACTTGAAAATTTTTCGAGAAAAAATCATTTTTTTCGATTTTTTCTGGTCGGGGGTCGTGCGAAAAACCTTGAATTTTTTGAATCACGCAAAATTTTCAACTTGAAAATTTTTCGGGAAAAAATTATTTTTTTTTATTTTTTCTGGTCGGGGGTCGTGCGAAAAACCTTGAATTTTTTGAATCACGCAAAATTTTCTACTTGAAAATTTTTCGGGAAAAAATCATTTTTTTCGATTTTTTCTGGTCGGGGGTCGTGCGAAAAACCTTGAATTTTTTGAATCACGCAAAAATTTCAACTTGAAAATTTTTCGGGAAAAAATCATTTTTTTCGATTTTTTCTGGTCGGGGGTCGTGCGAAAAACCTTGAATTTTTTGAATCACGCAAAATTTTCAACTTGAAAATTTTTTGGGAAAAAATCATTTTTTCGATTTTTTCTGGTCGGGGGTCGTGCGAAAAACCTTGAATTTTTTGAATCACGCAAAATTTTCAACTTGAAAATTTTTCGGGAAAAAATCATTTTTTTCGATTTTTTCTGGTCGGGAGTCGTGCGAAAAACCTTGAATTTTTTGAATCACGCAAAATTTTCAACTTGAAAATTTTTCGGGAAAAAATCATTTTTTTCGATTTTTTCTGGTCGGGGGTCGTGCGAAAAAACTTGAATTTTTTGAATCACGCAAAATTTTCAACTTGAAAATTTTTCGAGAAAAAATCATTTTTTTCGATTTTTTCTGGTCGGGGGTCGTGCGAAAAACCTTGAATTTTTTGAATCACGCAAAATTTTCAACTTGAAAATTTTTCGGGAAAAAATTATTTTTTTCGATTTTTTCTGGTCGGGGTCGTGCGAAAAAACTTGAATTTTTTGAATCACGCAAAATTTTCAACTTGAAAATTTTTCGGGAAAAAATCATTTTTATCGATTTTTTCTGGTCGGAGGTCGTGCGAAAAACCTTGAATTTTTTGAATCACGCAAAATTTTCAACTTGAAAATTTTTCGGGAAAAAATCATATTTTTCGATTTTTTCTGGTCGGGGGTCGTGCGAAAAACCTTGAATTTTTTGAATCACGCAAAATTTTCAACTTGAAAATTTTTCGGGAAAAAATCATTTTTTTCGATTTTTTCTGGTCGGGGGTCGTGCGAAAAACCTTGAATTTTTTGAATCACGCAAAATTTTCAACTTGAAAATTTTTCGGGAAAACATCATTTTTTTCGATTTTTTCTGGTCGGGGGTCGTGCGAAAAAACTTGAATTTTTTTAATCACGCAAAATTTTCAACTTGAAAATTTTTCGAGAAAAAATCATTTTTTTCGATTTTTTCTGGTCGGGGGTCGTGCGAAAAACCTTGAATTTTTTGAATCACGCAAAATTTTCAACTTGAAAATTTTTCGGGAAAAAATTATTTTTTTCGATTTTTTCTGGTCGGGGGTCGTGCGAAAAAACTTGAATTTTTTGAATCACGCAAAATTTTCAACTTGAAAATTTTTCGAGAAAAATCATTTTTTTCGATTTTTTCTGGTCGGGGGTCGTGCGAAAAACCTTGAATTTTTTGAATCACGCAAAATTTTCAACTTGAAAATTTTTCGGGAAAAAATCATTTTTTTCGATTTTTTCTGGTCGGGGGTCGTGCGAAAAACCTTGAATTTTTTGAATCACGCAAAATTTTCAACTTGAAAACTTTTCGGGAAAAAATCATTTTTTTCGATTTTTTCTGGTCGGGGGTCGTGCGAAAAAACTTGAATTTTTTGAATCACGCAAAATTTTTAACTTGAATATTTTTCGGGAAAAAATCATTTTTTTCGATTTTTTCTGGTCGGGGGTCGTGCGAAAAAAACTTGAATTTTTTGAATCACGCAAAATTTTCAACTTGAAATTTTTTCGGGAAAAAATCATTTTTTTCGATTTTTTCTGGTCGGGGGTCGTGCGAAAAACCTTGAATTTTTTGAATCACGCAAAATTTTCAACTTGAAAATTTTTCGGGAAAAAATCATTTTTTTCGATTTTTTCTGGTCGGGGGTCGTGCGAAAAACCTTGAATTTTTTGAATCACGCAAAATTTTCAACTTAAAAATTTTTCGGGAAAAAATCATTTTTTTTCGATTTTTTCTGGTCGGGGGTCGTGCGAAAAACCTTGAATTTTTTGAATCACGCAAAATTTTCAACTTGAAAATTTTTCGGGAAAAAATCTTTTTTTTTCGATTTTTTCTGGTCGGGGGTCGTGCGAAAAACCTTGAATTTTTTGAATCACGCAAAATTTTCAACTTGAAAAATTTTCGGGAAAAAATCATTTTTTTCGATTTTTTCTGGTCGGGGGTCGTGCGAAAAACCTTGAATTTTTTGAATCACGCAAAATTTTCAACTTGAAAATTTTTCGAGAAAAAATCATTTTTTTCGATTTTTTCTGGTCGGGGGTCGTGCGAAAAACCTTGAAATTTTTGAATCACGCAAAATTTTCAACTTGAAAATTTTTCGGGAAAAAATTATTTTTTTCGATTTTTTCTGGTCGGGGGTCGTGCGAAAAAACTTGAATTTTTTGAATCACGCAAAATTTTCAACTTGAAAATTTTTCGGGAAAAAATCATTTTTTTCGATTTTTTCTGGTCGGGGGTCGTGCGAAAAAACTTGAATTTTTTGAATCACGCAAAATTTTCAACTTGAAAATTTTTCGAGAAAAAATCTTTTTTTTTTTTCTGGTCGGGGGTCGTGCGAAAAACCTTGAATTTTTTGAATCACGCAAAATTTTCAACTTGAAAATTTTTCGGGAAAAAATCATTTTTTTCGATTTTTTCTGGTCGGGGGTCGTGCGAAAAACCTTGAATTTTTTGAATCACGCAAAATTTTCAACTTGAAAATTTTTCGGGAAAAAATCATTTTTTTCGATTTTTTCTGGTCGGGGGTCGTGCGAAAAACCTTGAATTTTTTGAATCACGCAAAATTTTCAACTTGAAAATTTTTCGGGAAAAAATTATTTTTTTCGATTTTTTCTGGTCGGGGGTCGTGCGAAAAAACTTGAATTTTTTGAATCACGCAAAATTTTCAACTTGAAAATTTTTCGAGAAAAATCATTTTTTTCGATTTTTTCTGGTCGGGGGTCGTGCGAAAAACCTTGAATTTTTTGAATCACGCAAAATTTTCAACTTGAAAATTTTTCGGGAAAAAATCATTTTTTTCGATTTTTTCTGGTCGGGAGTCGTGCGAAAAACCTTGAATTTTTTGAATCACGCAAAATTTTCAACTTGAAAACTTTTCGGGAAAAAATCATTTTTTTCGATTTTTTCTGGTCGGGGGTCGTGCGAAAAAACTTGAATTTTTTGAATCACGCAAAATTTTTAACTTGAAAATTTTTCGGGAAAAAATCATTTTTTTCGATTTTTTCTGGTCGGGGGTCGTGCGAAAAAACTTGAATTTTTTGAATCACGCAAAATTTTCAACTTGAAATTTTTTCGGGAAAAAATCATTTTTTTCGATTTTTTCTGGTCGGGGGTCGTGCGAAAAACCTTGAATTTTTTGAATCACGCAAAATTTTCAACTTGAAAATTTTTCGGGAAAAAATTATTTTTTTCGATTTTTTCTGGTCGGGGGTCGTGCGAAAAAACTTGAATTTTTTGAATCATGCAAAATTTTCAACTTGAAAATTTTTCGGGAAAAAATCATTTTTTTCGATTTTTTCTGGTCGGGGGTCGTGCGAAAAAACTTGAATTTTTTGAATCACGCAAAATTTTCAACTTGAAAATTTTTCGAGAAAAAATCTTTTTTTTTTCTGGTCGGGGGTCGTGCGAAAAACCTTGAATTTTTTGAATCACGCAAAATTTTCAACTTGAAAATTTTTCGGGAAAAAATCATTTTTTTTCGATTTTTTCTGGTCGGGGGTCGTGCAAAAAACCTTGAATTTTTTGAATCACGCAAAATTTTCAACTTGAAAATTTTTCGGGAAAAAATCATTTTTTTCGATTTTTTCTGGTCGGGGGTCGTGCGAAAAACCTTGAATTTTTTGAATCACGCAAAATTTTCAACTTGAAAATATTTCGGGAAAAAAACATTTTTTTCGATTTTTTCTGGTCGGGGGTCGTGCGAAAAACCTTGAATTTTTTGAATCACGCAAAATTTTCAACTTGAAAATATTTCGGGAAAAAAACATTTTTTTCGATTTTTTCTGGTCGGGGGTCGTGCGAAAAAACTTCAATTTTTTGAATCACGCAAAACTTTCAACTTGAAAATTTTTCGGGAAAAAATCATTTTTTTCGATTTTTTCTGGTCGGGGGTCGTGCGAAAAACCTTGAATTTTTTGAATCACGCAAAATTTTCAACTTGAAAATTTTTCGGGAAAAAATTATTTTTTTCGATTTTTTCTGGTCGGGGGTCGTGCGAAAAACCTTGAATTTTTTGAATCACGCAAAATTTTCAACTTGAAAATTTTTTGGGAAAAAATCATTTTTTCGATTTTTTCTGGTCGGGGGTCGTGCGAAAAACCTTGAATTTTTTGAATCACGCAAAATTTTCAACTTGAAAATTTTTCGGGAAAAAATCATTTTTTTCGATTTTTTCTGGTCGGGAGTCGTGCGAAAAACCTTGAATTTTATGAATCACGCAAGATTTTCAACTTGAAAATTTTTCGAGAAAAAATCATTTTTTTCGATTTTTTCTGGTCGGGGGTCGTGCGAAAAACCTTGAATTTTTTGAATCACGCAAAATTTTCAACTTGAAAATTTTTCGGGAAAAAATCATTTTTTTCGATTTTTTCTGGTCGGGGGTCGTGCGAAAAACCTTGAATTTTTTGAATCACGCAAAATTTTCAACTTGAAAATTTTTCGGGAAAAAATCATTTTTTTCGATTTTTTCTGGTCGGGGGTCGTGCGAAAAAACTTGAATTTTTTGAATCACGCAAAATTTCCAACTTAAAATTTTTCGAGAAAAAATCATTTTTTTCGATTTTTTCTGGTCGGGGGTCGTGCGAAAAAAACTTGAATTTTTTGAATCACGCAAAATTTTCAACTTGAAAATTTTTCGAGAAAAAATCATTTTTTTCGATTTTTTCTGGTCGGGGGTCGTGCGAAAAACCTTGAATTTTTTGAATCACGCAAAATTTTCAACTTGAAAATTTTTCGGGAAAAATCATTTTTTTCGATTTTTTCTGGTCGGGGGTCGTGCGAAAAACCTTGAATTTTTTGAATCACGCAAAATTTTCAACTTGAAAATTTTTCGGGAAAAAATTATTTTTTTCGATTTTTTCTGGTCGGGGGTCGTGCGAAAAACCTTGAATTTTTTGAATCACGCAAAATTTTCAACTTGAAAATTTTTCGGGAAAAAATCATTTTTTTCGATTTTTTCTGGTCGGGGGTCGTGCGAAAAACCTTGAATTTTTTGAATCACGCAAAATTTTCAACTTGAAAATTTTTCGGGAAAAAATCATTTTTTTCGATTTTTTCTGGTCGGGGGTCGTGCGAAAAAACTTGAATTTTTTGAATCACGCAAAATTTCCAACTTGAAAATTTTTCGAGAAAAAATCATTTTTTTCGATTTTTTCTGGTCGGGGGTCGTTCGAAAAACCTTGAATTTTTTGAATCACGCAAAATTTTCAACTTGAAAATTTTTCGAGAAATAATCATTTTTTTCGATTTTTTCTGGTCGGGGATCGTGCGAAAAACCTTGAATTTTTTGAATCACGCAAAATTTTCAACTTGAAAATTTTTCGGGAAAAAATCATTTTTTTCGATTTTTTCTGGTCGGGGGTCGTGCGAAAAACCTTGAATTTTTTGAATCACGCAAAATTTTCAACTTGAAAATTTTTCGGGAAAAAATCATTTTTTTCGATTTTTTCTGGTCGGGGGTCGTGCGAAAAAACTTGAATTTTTTGAATCACGCAAAATTTTCAACTTGAAAATTTTTCGGGAAAAAATCATTTTTTTCGATTTTTTCTGGTCGGGGGTCGTGCGAAAAACCTTGAATTTTTTGAATCACGCAAAATTTTCAACTTGAAAATTTTTCGGGAAAAAATCATTTTTTTCGATTTTTTCTGGTCGGGGGTCGTGCGAAAAAACTTGAATTTTTTGAATCACGCAAAATTTTCAACTTGAAAATTTTTCGGGAAAAAATCATTTTTTTCGATTTTTTCTGGTCGGGGGTCGTGCGAAAAACCTTGAATTTTTTGAATCACGCAAAATTTTCAACTTGAAAATTTTTCGGGAAAAAATCATTTTTTTTGATTTTTTCTGGTCGGGGGTCGTTCGAAAAAACTTGAATTTTTTGAATCACGCAAAATTTTCAACTTGAAAATTTTTCGAGAAAAAATCATTTTTTTTCGATTTTTTCTGGTCGGGGGTCGTGCGAAAAACCTTGAATTTTTTGAATCACGCAAAATTTGCAACTTGAAAATTTTTCGGGAAAAAATCATTTTTTTCGATTTTTTCTGGTCGGGGGTCGTGCGAAAAACCTTGAATTTTTTGAATCACGCAAAATTTTCAACTTGAAAATTTTTCGGGAATAAATCATTTTTTTCGATTTTTTCTGGTCGGGGGTCGTGCGAAAAACCTTGAATTTTTGGAATCACGCAAGATTTTCAACTTGAAAATTTTTCGAGAAAAAATCATTTTTTTCGATTTTTTCTGGTCGGGGGTCGTGCGAAAAAACTTGAATTTTTTGAATCACGCAAAATTTTCAACTTGAAAATTTTTCGAGAAAAAATCATTTTTTTCGATTTTTTCTGGTCGGGGGTCGTGCGAAAAACCTTGAATTTTTTGAATCACGCAAAATTTTCAACTTGAAAATTTTTCGGGAAAAAATCATTTTTTTCGATTTTTTCTGGTCGGGGGTCGTGCGAAAAAACTTGAATTTTTTGAATCACGCAAAATTTTCAACTTGAAAATTTTTCGAGAAAAAATCATTTTTTTCTATTTTTTCTGGTCGGGGATCGTGCGAAAAACCTTGAATTTTTTGAATCACGCAAAATTTTCAACTTGAAAATTTTTCGGGAAAAAATCATTTTTTTCGATTTTTTCTGGTCGGGGGTCGTGCGAAAAAACTTGAATTTTTTGAATCACGCAAAATTTTCAACTTGAAAATTTTCCGAGAAAAAATCATTTTTTTTTCGATTTTTTCTGGTCGGGGGTTGTGCGAAAAAACTTGAATTTTTTGAATCACGTAAAATTTTCAACTTGAAAATTTTTCGGGAAAAAATCATTTTTTTCGATTTTTTCTGGTCGGGGGTCGTGCGAAAAACCTTGAATTTTTTGAATCACGCAAAATTTTCAACTTGAAAATTTTTCGGGAAAAAATCATTTTTTTCGATTTTTTCTGGTCGGGAGTCGTGCGAAAAACCTTGAATTTTTTGAATCACGCAAAATTTTCAACTTGAAAATTTTTCGGGAAAAAATCATTTTTTTCGATTTTTTCTGGTCGGGGGTCGTGCGAAAAAACTTGAATTTTTTGAATCACGCAAAATTTTCAACTTGAAAAATTTTCGGGAAAAAAATCATTTTTTTCGATTTTTTCTGGTCGGGGGTCGTGCGAAAAACCTTGAATTTTTTGAATCACGCAAAATTTTCAACTTGAAAATTTTTCGGGAAAAAATCATTTTTTTCGATTTTTTCTGGTCGGGGGTCGTGCGAAAAAACTTGAATTTTTTGAATCACGCAAAATTTTCAACTTGAAAATTTTTCGGGAAAAAATCATTTTTTTCGATTTTTTCTGGTCGGGAGTCGTGCGAAAAACCTTGAATTTTTTGAATCACGCAAAATTTTCAACTTGAAAATTTTTCGGGAAAAAATCATTTTTTTTTTATTTTTTCTGGTCGGGGGTCGTTTGAAAAACCTTGAATTTTTTGAATCACGCAAAATTTTCAACTTGAAAATTTTTCGGGAAAAAATCATTTTTTTCGATTTTTTCTGGTCGGGGGTCGTGCGAAAAAACTTGAATTTTTTGAATCACGCAAAATTTTCAACTTGAAAATTTTTCGAGAAAAAATCATTTTTTTTCGATTTTTTCTGGTCGGGGGTCGTGCGAAAAACCTTGAATTTTTTGAATCACGCAAAATTTGCAACTTGAAAATTTTTCGGGAAAAAATCATTTTTTTCGAATTTTCTGGTCGGGGGTCGTGCGAAAAACCTTGAATTTTTTGAATCACGCAAAATTTTCAACTTGAAAATTTTTCGGGAAAAAATCATTTTTTTCGATTTTTTCTGGTCGGGGGTCGTGCGAAAAAACTTGAATTTTTTGAATCACGCAAAATTTTCAACTTGAAAATTTTTCGAGAAAAAATCATTTTTTTTCGATTTTTTCTGGTCGGGGGTCGTGCGAAAAACCTTGAATTTTTTGAATCACGCAAAATTTGCAACTTGAAAATTTTACGGGAAAAAATCATTTTTTTCGATTTTTTCTGGTCGGGGGTCGTGCGAAAAACCTTGAATTTTTTGAATCACGCAAAATTTTCAACTTGAAAATTTTTCGGGAATAAATCATTTTTTTCGATTTTTTCTGGTCGGGGGTCGTGCGAAAAACCTTGAATTTTTGGAATCACGCAAGATTTTCAACTTGAAAATTTTTCGAGAAAAAATCATTTTTTTCGATTTTTTCTGGTCGGGGGTCGTGCGAAAAAACTTGAATTTTTTGAATCACGCAAAATTTTCAACTTGAAAATTTTTCGAGAAAAAATCATTTTTTTCGATTTTTTCTGGTCGGGGGTCGTGCGAAAAACCTTGAATTTTTTGAATCACGCAAAATTTTCAACTTGAAAATTTTTCGGGAAAAAATCATTTTTTTCGATTTTTTCTGGTCGGGGGTCGTGCGAAAAAACTTGAATTTTTTGAATCACGCAAAATTTTCAACTTGAAAATTTTTCGGGAAAAAATCATTTTTTTCGATTTTTTCTGGTCGGGGGTCGTGCGAAAAACCTTGAATTTTTTGAATCACGCAAAATTTTCAACTTGAAAATTTTTCGGGAAAAAATCATTTTTTTCGATTTTTTCTGGTCGGGGGTCGTGCGAAAAAACTTGAATTTTTTGAATCACGCAAAATTTTCAACTTTAAAATTTTTCGGGAAAAAATCATTTTTTTCGATTTTTTCTGGTCGGGGGTCGTGCGAAAAACCTTGAATTTTTTGAATCACGCAAAATTTTCAACTTGAAAATTTTTCGGGAAAAAATCATTTTTTTCGATTTTTTCTGGTCGGGGGTCTTGCGAAAAAACTTGAATTTTTTGAATCACGCAAAATTTTCAACTTGAAAATTTTTCGGGAAAAAATAATTTTTTTCGATTTTTTCTGGTCGGGGGTCGTGCGAAAAACCTTGAATTTTTTGAATCACGCAAAATTTTCAACTTGAAAATTTTTCGGGAAAAAATCATTTTTTTCGATTTTTTCTGGTCGGGGGTCGTGCGAAAAAACTTGAATTTTTTGAATCACGCAAAATTTTCAACTTGAAAATTTTTCGGGAAAAAATCATTTTTTTCGATTTTTTCTGGTCGGGAGTCGTGCGAAAAACCTTGAATTTTTTGAATCACGCAAAATTTTCAACTTGAAAATTTTTCGGGAAAAAATCATTTTTTTCGATTTTTTCTGGTCGGGGGTCGTTCGAAAAACCTTGAATTTTTTGAATCACGCAAAATTTTCAACTTGAAAATTTTTCGGGAAAAAATCATTTTTTTCGATTTTTTCTGGTCGGGGGTCTTGCGAAAAAACTTGAATTTTTTGAATCACGCAAAATTTTCAACTTGAAAATTTTTCGGGAAAAAATCATTTTTTTCGATTTTTTCTGGTCGGGGGTCGTGCGAAAAAACTTGAATTTTTTGAATCACGCAAAATTTTCAACTTGAAAATTTTTCGGGAAAAAATCATTTTTTTCGATTTTTTCTGGTCGGGGGTCGTGCGAAAAACCTTGAATTTTTTGAATCACGCAAAATTTTCAACTTGAAAATTTTTCGGGAAAAAATCATTTTTTTCGATTTTTTCTGGTCGGGGGTCGTGCGAAAAAACTTGAATTTTTTGAATCACGCAAAATTTTCAACTTGAAAATTTTCCGAGAAAAAATCATTTTTTTTTCGATTTTTTCTGGTCGGGGGTTGTGCGAAAAAACTTGAATTTTTTGAATCACGTAAAATTTTCAACTTGAAAATTTTTCGGGAAAAAATCATTTTTTTCGATTTTTTCTGGTCGGGGGTCGTGCGAAAAACCTTGAATTTTTTGAATCACGCAAAATTTTCAACTTGAAAATTTTTCGGGAAAAAATCATTTTTTTCGATTTTTTCTGGTCGGGAGTCGTGCGAAAAACCTTGAATTTTTTGAATCACGCAAAATTTTCAACTTGAAAATTTTTCGGGAAAAAATCATTTTTTTCGATTTTTTCTGGTCGGGGGTCGTGCGAAAAACCTTGAATTTTTTGAATCACGCAAAATTTTCAACTTGAAAATTTTTCGGGAAAAAATCATTTTTTTCGATTTTTTCTGGTCGGGGGTCGTGCGAAAAACCTTGAATTTTTTGAATCACGCAAAATTTTCAACTTGAAAATTTTTCGGGAAAAAATCATTTTTTTCGATTTTTTCTGGTCGGGGGTCGTGCGAAAAAACTTGAATTTTTTGAATCACGCAAAATTTTCAACTTGAAAATTTTTCGGGAAAAAATCATTTTTTTCGATTTTTTCTGGTCGGGGGTCGTGCGAAAAACCTTGAATTTTTTGAATCACGCAAAATTTTCAACTTGAAAATTTTTCGGGAAAAAATCATTTTTTTCGATTTTTTCTGGTCGGGGGTCGTGCGAAAAACCTTGAATTTTTTGAATCACGCAAAATTTTCAACTTGAAAATTTTTCGGGAAAAAATCATTTTTTTTTATTTTTTCTGGTCGGGGGTCGTTCGAAAAAACTTGAATTTTTTGAATCACGCAAAATTTTCAACTTGAAAATTTTTCGGGAAATAATCATTTTTTCGATTTTTTCTGGTCGGGGGTCGTGCGAAAAAACTTGAATTTTTTGAATCACGCAAAATTTTCAACTTGAAAATTTTTCGAGAAATAATCATTTTTTTCGATTTTTTCTGGTCGGGGATCTTGCGAAAAACCTTGAATTTTTTGAATCACGCAAAATTTTCAACTTGAAAATTTTTCGGGAAAATATCATTTTTTTCGATTTTTTCTGGTCGGGGGTCGTGCGAAAAAACTTGAATTTTTTGAATCACGCAAAATTTTCAACTTGAAAATTTTCCGAGAAAAAATCATTTTTTTTTCGATTTTTTCTGGTCGGGGGTTGTGCGAAAAAACTTGAATTTTTTGAATCACGTAAAATTTTCAACTTGAAAATTTTTCGGGAAAAAATCATTTTTTTCGATTTTTTCTGGTCGGGGGTCGTGCGAAAAAACTTGAATTTTTTGAATCACGCAAAATTTTCAACTTGAAAATTTTTCGGGAAAAAATCATTTTTTTCGATTTTTTCTGGTCGGGAGTCGTGCGAAAAACCTTGAATTTTTTGAATCACGCAAAATTTTCAACTTGAAAATTTTTCGGGAAAAAATCATTTTTGTCGATTTTTTCTGGTCGGGGGTCGTGCGAAAAACCTTGAATTTTTTGAATCACGCAAAATTTTCAACTTGAAAATTTTTCGGGAAAAAATCATTTTTTTCGATTTTTTCTGGTCGGGGGTCGTGCGAAAAAACTTGAATTTTTTGAATCACGCAAAATTTTCAACTTGAAAATTTTTCGGGAAAAAATCATTTTTTTCGATTTTTTCTGGTCGGGAGTCGTGCGAAAAACCTTGAATTTTTTGAATCACGCAAAATTTTCAACTTGAAAATTTTTAGGGAAAAAATCATTTTTTTTGATTTTTTCTGGTCGGGGGTCGTTCGAAAAACCTTGAATTTTTTGAATCACGCAAAATTTTCAACTTGAAAATTTTTCGGGAAAAAATCATTTTTTTCGATTTTTTCTGGTCGGGGGTCGTGCGAAAAACCTTGAATTTTTTGAATCACGCAAAATTTTCAACTTGAAAATTTTTCGGGAAAAAATCATTTTTTTCGATTTTTTCTGGTCGGGGGTCGTGCGAAAAACCTTGAATTTTTTGAATCACGCAAAATTTTCAACTTGAAAATTTTTCGGGAAAAAATCATTTTTTTCGATTTTTTCTGGTCGGGGGTCGTGCGAAAAAACTTGAATTTTTTGAATCACGCAAAATTTTCAACTTGAAAATTTTTCGGGAAAAAATAATTTTTTTCGATTTTTTCTGGTCGGGGGTCGTGCGAAAAACCTTGAATTTTTTGAATCACGCAAAATTTTCAACTTGAAAATTTTTCGGGAAAAAATCATTTTTTTCGATTTTTTCTGGTCGGGGGTCGTGCGAAAAACCTTGAATTTTTTGAATCACGCAAAATTTTCAACTTGAAAATTTTTCGGGAAAAAATCATTTTTTTTTATTTTTTCTGGTCGGGGGTCGTTCGAAAAAACTTGAATTTTTTGAATCACGCAAAATTTTCAACTTGAAAATTTTTCGGGAAATAATCATTTTTTCGATTTTTTCTGGTCGGGGGTCGTGCGAAAAAACTTGAATTTTTTGAATCACGCAAAATTTTCAACTTGAAAATTTTTCGAGAAATAATCATTTTTTTCGATTTTTTCTGGTCGGGGATCTTGCGAAAAACCTTGAATTTTTTGAATCACGCAAAATTTTCAACTTGAAAATTTTTCGGGAAAATATCATTTTTTTCGATTTTTTCTGGTCGGGGGTCGTGCGAAAAAACTTGAATTTTTTGAATCACGCAAAATTTTCAACTTGAAAATTTTCCGAGAAAAAATCATTTTTTTTTCGATTTTTTCTGGTCGGGGGTTGTGCGAAAAAACTTGAATTTTTTGAATCACGTAAAATTTTCAACTTGAAAATTTTTCGGGAAAAAATCATTTTTTTCGATTTTTTCTGGTCGGGGGTCGTGCGAAAAACCTTGAATTTTTTGAATCACGCAAAATTTTCAACTTGAAAATTTTTCGGGAAAAAATCATTTTTTTCGATTTTTTCTGGTCGGGAGTCGTGCGAAAAACCTTGAATTTTTTGAATCACGCAAAATTTTCAACTTGAAAATTTTTCGGGAAAAAATCATTTTTGTCGATTTTTTCTGGTCGGGGGTCGTGCGAAAAACCTTGAATTTTTTGAATCACGCAAAATTTTCAACTTGAAAATTTTTCGGGAAAAAATCATTTTTTTCGATTTTTTCTGGTCGGGGGTCGTGCGAAAAAACTTGAATTTTTTGAATCACGCAAAATTTTCAACTTGAAAATTTTTCGGGAAAAAATCATTTTTTTCGATTTTTTCTGGTCGGGAGTCGTGCGAAAAACCTTGAATTTTTTGAATCACGCAAAATTTTCAACTTGAAAATTTTTAGGGAAAAAATCATTTTTTTTGATTTTTTCTGGTCGGGGGTCGTTCGAAAAACCTTGAATTTTTTGAATCACGCAAAATTTTCAACTTGAAAATTTTTCGGGAAAAAATCATTTTTTTCGATTTTTTCTGGTCGGGGGTCTTGCGAAAAAACTTGAATTTTTTGAATCACGCAAAATTTTCAACTTGAAAATTTTTCGGGAAAAAATCATTTTTTTCGAATTTTCTGGTCGGGGGTCGTGCGAAAAACCTTGAATTTTTTGAATCACGCAAAATTTTCAACTTGAAAATTTTTCGGGAAAAAATCATTTTTTTCGATTTTTTCTGGTCGGGGGTCGTGCGAAAAAACTTGAATTTTTTGAATCACGCAAAATTTTCAACTTGAAAATTTTTCGAGAAAAAATCATTTTTTTTCGATTTTTTCTGGTCGGGGGTCGTGCGAAAAACCTTGAATTTTTTGAATCACGCAAAATTTTCAACTTGAAAATTTTTCGGGAAAAAATCATTTTTTTCGATTTTTTCTGGTCGGGGGTCGTGCGAAAAACCTTGAATTTTTTGAATCACGCAAAATTTTCAACTTGAAAATTTTTCGGGAAAAAATCATTTTTTTTTATTTTTTCTGGTCGGGGGTCGTTCGAAAAAACTTGAATTTTTTGAATCACGCAAAATTTTCAACTTGAAAATTTTTCGGGAAATAATCATTTTTTCGATTTTTTCTGGTCGGGGGTCGTGCGAAAAAACTTGAATTTTTTGAATCACGCAAAATTTTCAACTTGAAAATTTTTCGAGAAATAATCATTTTTTTCGATTTTTTCTGGTCGGGGATCTTGCGAAAAACCTTGAATTTTTTGAATCACGCAAAATTTTCAACTTGAAAATTTTTCGGGAAAATATCATTTTTTTCGATTTTTTCTGGTCGGGGGTCGTGCGAAAAAACTTGAATTTTTTGAATCACGCAAAATTTTCAACTTGAAAATTTTCCGAGAAAAAATCATTTTTTTTTCGATTTTTTCTGGTCGGGGGTTGTGCGAAAAAACTTGAATTTTTTGAATCACGTAAAATTTTCAACTTGAAAATTTTTCGGGAAAAAATCATTTTTTTCGATTTTTTCTGGTCGGGGGTCGTGCGAAAAACCTTGAATTTTTTGAATCACGCAAAATTTTCAACTTGAAAATTTTTCGGGAAAAAATCATTTTTTTCGATTTTTTCTGGTCGGGAGTCGTGCGAAAAACCTTGAATTTTTTGAATCACGCAAAATTTTCAACTTGAAAATTTTTCGGGAAAAAATCATTTTTGTCGATTTTTTCTGGTCGGGGGTCGTGCGAAAAACCTTGAATTTTTTGAATCACGCAAAATTTTCAACTTGAAAATTTTTCGGGAAAAAATAATTTTTTTCGATTTTTTCTGGTCGGGGGTCGTGCGAAAAAACTTGAATTTTTTGAATCACGCAAAATTTTCAACTTGAAAATTTTTCGGGAAAAAATCATTTTTTTCGATTTTTTCTGGTCGGGAGTCGTGCGAAAAACCTTGAATTTTTTGAATCACGCAAAATTTTCAACTTGAAAATTTTTAGGGAAAAAATCATTTTTTTTGATTTTTTCTGGTCGGGGGTCGTTCGAAAAACCTTGAATTTTTTGAATCACGCAAAATTTTCAACTTGAAAATTTTTCGGGAAAAAATCATTTTTTTCGATTTTTTCTGGTCGGGGGTCTTGCGAAAAAACTTGAATTTTTTGAATCACGCAAAATTTTCAACTTGAAAATTTTTCGGGAAAAAATCATTTTTTTCGAATTTTCTGGTCGGGGGTCGTGCGAAAAACCTTGAATTTTTTGAATCACGCAAAATTTTCAACTTGAAAATTTTTCGGGAAAAAATCATTTTTTTCGATTTTTTCTGGTCGGGGGTCGTGCGAAAAAACTTGAATTTTTTGAATCACGCAAAATTTTCAACTTGAAAATTTTTCGAGAAAAAATCATTTTTTTTCGATTTTTTCTGGTCGGGGGTCGTGCGAAAAACCTTGAATTTTTTGAATCACGCAAAATTTTCAACTTGAAAATTTTTCGGGAAAAAATCATTTTTTTCGATTTTTTCTGGTCGGGGGTCGTGCGAAAAACCTTGAATTTTTTGAATCACGCAAAATTTTCAACTTGAAAATTTTTCGGGAATAAATCATTTTTTTCGATTTTTTCTGGTCGGGGGTCGTGCGAAAAACCTTGAATTTTTGGAATCACGCAAGATTTTCAACTTGAAAATTTTTCGAGAAAAAATCATTTTTTTCGATTTTTTCTGGTCGGGGGTCGTGCGAAAAAACTTGAATTTTTTGAATCACGCAAAATTTTCAACTTGAAAATTTTTCGAGAAAAAATCATTTTTTTCGATTTTTTCTGGTCGGGGGTCGTGCGAAAAACCTTGAATTTTTTGAATCACGCAAAATTTTCAACTTGAAAATTTTTTGGGAAAAAATCATTTTTTTCGATTTTTTCTGGTCGGGGGTCGTGCGAAAAAACTTGAATTTTTTGAATCACGCAAAATTTTCAACTTGAAAATTTTTCGGGAAAAAATCATTTTTTTCGATTTTTTCTGGTCGGGGGTCGTGCGAAAAACCTTGAATTTTTTGAATCACGCAAAATTTTCAACTTGAAAATTTTTCGGGAAAAAATCATTTTTTTCGATTTTTTCTGGTCGGGGGTCGTGCGAAAAAACTTGAATTTTTTGAATCACGCAAAATTTTCAACTTGAAAATTTTTCGGGAAAAAATCATTTTTTTCGATTTTTTCTGGTCGGGGGTCGTGCGAAAAACCTTGAATTTTTTGAATCACGCAAAATTTTCAACTTGAAAATTTTTCGGGAAAAAATCATTTTTTTCGATTTTTTCTGGTCGGGGGTCGTGCGAAAAAACTTGAATTTTTTGAATCACGCAAAATTTTCAACTTGAAAATTTTTCGAGAAAAAATCATTTTTTTTCGATTTTTTCTGGTCGGGGGTCGTGCGAAAAACCTTGAATTTTTTGAATCACGCAAAATTTTCAACTTGAAAATTTTTCGGGAAAAAATCATTTTTTTCGATTTTTTCTGGTCGGGGGTCGTGCGAAAAACCTTGAATTTTTTGAATCACGCAAGATTTTCAACTTGAAAATTTTTCGAGAAAAAATCATTTTTTTCGATTTTTTCTGGTCGGGGGTCGTGCGAAAAAACTTGAATTTTTTGAATCACGCAAAATTTTCAACTTGAAAATTTTTCGAGAAAAAATCATTTTTTTCGATTTTTTCTGGTCGGGGGTCGTGCGAAAAACCTTGAATTTTTTGAATCACGCAAAATTTTCAACTTGAAAATTTTTCGGGAAAAAATCATTTTTTTCGATTTTTTCTGGTCGGGGGTCGTGCGAAAAACCTTGAATTTTTTGAATCACGCAAAATTTTCAACTTGAAAATTTTTCGGGAAATAATCATTTTTTTCGATTTTTTCTGGTCGGGGGTCGTGCGAAAAACCTTGAATTTTTTTAATCACGCAAAATTTTCAACTTGAAAATTTTTCGGGAAAAAATCATGTTTTTCGATTTTTTCTGGTCGGGGGTCGTGCGAAAAAACTTGAATTTTTTGAATCACGCAAAATTTTCAACTTGAAAATTTTTCGGGAAAAAATCATTTTTTTCGATTTTTTCTGGTCGGGGGTCGTGCGAAAAACCTTGAATTTTTTGAATCACGCAAAATTTTCAACTTGAAAATTTTTCGGGAAAAAATCATTTTTTTCGATTTTTTCTGGTCGGGGGTCGTGCGAAAAAACTTGAATTTTTTGAATCACGCAAAATTTTCAACTTGAAAATTTTTCTGGAAAAAATCATTTTTTTCGATTTTTTCTGGTCGGGGGTCGTGCGAAAAAACTTGAATTTTTTGAATCACGCAAAATTTTCAACTTGAAAATTTTTCGGGAAAAAATCATTTTTTTCGATTTTTTCTGGTCGGGGGTCGTGCGAAAAACCTTGAATTTTTTGAATCACGCAAAATTTTCAACTTGAAAATTTTTCGGGAAAAAATCATTTTTTTTATTTTTTCTGGTCGGGGGTCGTTCGAAAAACCTTGAATTTTTTGAATCACGCAAAATTTTCAACTTGAAAATTTTTCGGGAAAAAATCATTTTTTTCGATTTTTTCTGGTCGGGGGTCGTGCGAAAAAACTCGAATTTTTTTAATCACGCAAAATTTTCAACTTGAAAATTTTTCGGGAAAAAATCATTTTTTTCGAATTTTCTGGTCGGGGGTCGTGCGAAAAACCTTGAATTTTTTGAATCACGCAAAATTTTCAACTTGAAAATTTTTCGGGAAAAAATCATTTTTTTCGATTTTTTCTGGTCGGGGGTCGTTCGAAAAACCTTGAATTTTTTGAATCACGCAAAATTTTCAACTTGAAAATTTTTCGGGAAAAAATCATTTTTTTCGATTTTTTCTGGTCGGGGGTCGTTCGAAAAAACTCGAATTTTTTGAATCACGCAAAATTTTCAACTTGAAAATTTTTCGGGAAAAAATCATTTTTTTCGAATTTTCTGGTCGGGGGTCGTGCGAAAAAACTTGAATTTTTTGAATCACGCATAATTTTCAACTTGAAAATTTTTCGAGAAAAATTCATTTTTTTTCGATTTTTTCTGGTCGGGGGTCGTGCGAAAAACCTTGAATTTTTTGAATCACGCAAGATTTTCAACTTGAAAATTTTTCGAGAAAAAATCATTTTTTTCGATTTTTTCTGGTCGGGGGTCGTGCGAAAAACCTTGAATTTTTTGAATCACGCAAAATTTTCAATTTGAAAATTTTTCGGGAAAAAATCATTTTTTTCGATTTTTTCTGGTCGGGGGTCGTGCGAAAAACCTTGAATTTTTCGAATCACGCAAAATTTTCAACTTGAAAATTTTTCGGGAAAAAATCATTTTTTTTTATTTTTTCTGGTCGGGGGTCGTGCGAAAAACCTTGAATTTTTTGAATCACGCAAAATTTTCAACTTGAAAATTTTTCGGGAAAAAATCATTTTTTTCGATTTTTTCTGGTCGGGGGTCGTGCGAAAAACCTTGAATTTTTTGAATCACGCAAAATTTTCAACTTGAAAATTTTTCGGGAAAAAATCATTTTTTCGATTTTTTCTGGTCGGGGGTCGTGCGAAAAAACTTCAATTTTTTGAATCACGCAAAATTTTCAACTTGAAAATTTTTCGAGAAAAAATCATTTTTTTCGATTTTTTCTGGTCGGGGGTCGTGCGAAAAACCTTGAATTTTTTGAATCACGCAAAATTTTCAACTTGAAAATTTTTCGGGAAAAAATCATTTTTTTCGATTTTTTCTGGTCGGGGGTCGTGCGAAAAACCTTGAATTTTTTGAATCACGCAAAATTTTCAACTTGAAAATTTTTCGGGAAAAAATCATTTTTTTCGATTTTTTCTGGTCGGGGGTCTTGCGAAAAAACTTGAATTTTTGGAATCACGCAAAATTTTCAACTTGAAAATTTTTCGGGAAAAAATCATTTTTTTCGAATTTTCTGGTCGGGGGTCGTGCGAAAAACCTTGAATTTTTTGAATCACGCAAAATTTTCAACTTGAAAATTTTTCAGGAAAAAATCATTTTTTTCGATTTTTTCTGGTCGGGGGTCGTGCGAAAAAACTTGAATTTTTTGAATCACGCAAAATTTTCAACTTGAAAATTTTTCGAGAAAAAATCATTTTTTTTCGATTTTTTCTGGTCGGGGGTCGTGCGAAAAACCTTGAATTTTTTGAATCACGCAAAATTTTCAACTTGAAAATTTTTCGGGAAAAAATCATTTTTTTCGATTTTTTCTGGTCGGGGGTCGTGCGAAAAACCTTGAATTTTTTGAATCACGCAAAATTTTCAACTTGAAAATTTTTCGGGAATAAATCATTTTTTTCGATTTTTTCTGGTCGGGGGTCGTGCGAAAAACCTTGAATTTTTGGAATCACGCAAGATTTTCAACTTGAAAATTTTTCGAGAAAAAATCATTTTTTTCGATTTTTTCTGGTCGGGGGTCGTGCGAAAAAACTTGAATTTTTTGAATCACGCAAAATTTTCAACTTGAAAATTTTTCGAGAAAAAATCATTTTTTTCGATTTTTTCTGGTCGGGGGTCGTGCGAAAACCTTGAATTTTTTGAATCACGCAAAATTTTCAACTTGAAAATTTTTCGGGAAAAAATCATTTTTTTCGATTTTTTCTGGTCGGGGGTCGTGCGAAAAAACTTGAATTTTTTGAATCACGCAAAATTTTCAACTTGAAAATTTTTCGGGAAAAAATCATTTTTTTCGATTTTTTCTGGTCGGGGGTCGTGCGAAAAACCTTGAATTTTTTGAATCACGCAAAATTTTCAACTTGAAAATTTTTCGGGAAAAAATCATTTTTTTCGATTTTTTCTGGTCGGGGGTCGTGCGAAAAAACTTGAATTTTTTGAATCACGCAAAATTTTCAACTTGAAAATTTTTCGGGAAAAAATCATTTTTTTCGATTTTTTCTGGTCGGGGGTCGTGCGAAAAACCTTGAATTTTTTGAATCACGCAAAATTTTCAACTTGAAAATTTTTCGGGAAAAAATCATTTTTTTTATTTTTTCTGGTCGGGGGTCGTTCGAAAAACCTTGAATTTTTTGAATCACGCAAAATTTTCAACTTGAAAATTTTTCGGGAAAAAATCATTTTTTTCGATTTTTTCTGGTCGGGGGTCGTGCGAAAAAACTTGAATTTTTTGAATCACGCATAATTTTCAACTTGAAAATTTTTTGAGAAAAAATCATTTTTTTCGATTTTTTCTGGTCGGGGGTCGTGCGAAAAACCTTGAATTTTTTGAATCACGCAAAATTTTCAACTTGAAAATTTTTCGGGAAAAAATCATTTTTTTCGATTTTTTCTGGTCGGGGGTCGTGCGAAAAACCTTGAATTTTTTGAATCACGCAAAATTTTCAACTTGAAAATTTTTCGGGAAAAAATCATTTTTTTCGATTTTTTCTGGTCGGGGGTCGTGCGAAAAACCTTGAATTTTTTGAATCACGCAAAATTTTCAACTTGAAAATTTTTCGGGAAAAAATCATTTTTTTCGATTTTTTCTGGTCGGGGGTCGTGCGAAAAAACTTGAATTTTTTGAATCACGCAAAATTTTCAACTTGAAAAATTTTCGAGAAAAAATCATTTTTTTCGATTTTTTCTGGTCGGGGGTCGTGCAAAAAACCTTGAATTTTTTGAATCACGCAAAATTTTCAACTTGAAAATTTTTCGGGAAAAAATCATTTTTTTCGATTTTTTCTGGTCGGGGGTCGTGCGAAAAAACTTGAATTTTTTGAATCACGCAAAATTTTTAACTTGAAAATTTTTCGGGAAAAAATCATTTTTTCGATTTTTTCTGGTCGGGGGTCGTGCGAAAAACCTTGAACTTTTTGAATCACGCAAAATTTTCAACTTGAAAATTTTTCGGGAAAAAATCATTTTTTTCGATTTTTTCTGGTCGGGGGTCGTGCGAAAAAACTTGAATTTTTTGAATCACGCAAAATTTTCAACTTGAAAATTTTTCGGGAAAAAATCATTTTTTTCGATTTTTTCTGGTCGGGGGTCGTGCGAAAAAACTTGAATTTTTTGAATCACGCAAAATTTTCAACTTGAAAATTTTTCGAGAAAAAATCATTTTTTTCGATTTTTTCTGGTCGGCGGTCGTGCGAAAAACCTTGAATTTTTTGAATCACGCCAAATTTTCAACTTGAAAATTTTTCGGGAAAAAATCATTTTTTTCGATTTTTTCTGGTCGGGGGTCGTGCGAAAAAACTTGAATTTTTTGAATCACGCAAAATTTTCAACTTGAAAATTTTTCGAGAAAAAATCATTTTTTTCGATTTTTTCTGGTCGGGGGTCGTGCAAAAAACCTTGAATTTTTTGAATCACGCAAAATTTTCAACTTGAAAATTTTTCGGGAAAAAATCATTTTTTTCGATTTTTTCTGGTCGGGGGTCGTGCGAAAAAACTTGAATTTTTTGAATCACGCAAAATTTTTAACTTGAAAATTTTTCGGGAAAAAATCATTTTTTCGATTTTTTCTGGTCGGGGGTCGTGCGAAAAACCTTGAACTTTTTGAATCACGCAAAATTTTCAACTTGAAAATTTTTCGGGAAAAAATCATTTTTTTCGATTTTTTCTGGTCGGGGGTCGTGCGAAAAAACTTGAATTTTTTGAATCACGCAAAATTTTCAACTTGAAAATTTTTCGGGAAAAAATCATTTTTTTCGATTTTTTCTGGTCGGGGGTCGTGCGAAAAACCTTGAATTTTTTGAATCACGCAAAATTTTCAACTTGAAAATTTTTCGGGAAAAAATCATTTTTTTCGATTTTTTCTGGTCGGGGGTCGTGCGAAAAAACTTGAATTTTTTGAATCACGCAAAATTTTCAACTTGAAAATTTTTCGAGAAAAAATCATTTTTTTCGATTTTTTCTGGTCGGGGGTCGTGCGAAAAACCTTGAATTTTTTGAATCACGCCAAATTTTCAACTTGAAAATTTTTCGGGAAAAAATCATTTTTTTCGATTTTTTCTGGTCGGGGGTCGTGCGAAAAACCTTGAATTTTTTGAATCACGCAAAATTTTCAACTTGAAAATTTTTCGGGAAAAAATCATGTTTTTCGATTTTTTCTGGTCGGGGGTCGTGCGAAAAACCTTGAATTTTTTGAATCACGCAAAATTTTCAACTTGAAAATTTTTCGGGAAAAAATTATATTTTTCGATTTTTTCTGGTCGGGGGTCGTGCGAAAAAACTTGAATTTTTTGAATCACGCAAAATTTTCAACTTGAAAATTTTTCGGAGAAAAAGCATTTTTTCGATTATTTCTGGTCGGGGGTCGTGCGAAAAACCTTGAATTTTTTGAATCACGCAAAATTTTCAACTTGAAAATTTTTCGGGAAAAAATCATTTTTTTAGATTTTTTCTGGTCGGGGGTCGTGCGAAAAAACTTGAATTTTTTGAATCACGCAAAATTTTCAACTTGAAAATTTTTCGAGAAAAAATCATTTTTTTCGATTTTTTCTAATCGGGGGTCGTGCGAAAAACCTTGAATTTTTTGAATCACGCAAAATTTTCAACTTGAAAATTTTTCGGAAAAAAATCATTTTTTTCGATTTTTTCTGGTCGGGGGTCGTGCGAAAAACCTTGAATTTTTTGAATCACGCAAAATTTTCAACTTGAAATTTTTTCGAGAAAAAATCATTTTTTTCGATTTTTTCTGGTCGGGGGTCGTGCGAAAAACATTGAATTTTTTGAATCACGCAAAATTTTCAACTTGATAATTTTTCGGGAAAAAATCATTTTTTTCGATTTTTTCTGGTCGAAGGTCGTGCGAAAAACCTTGAATTTTTTAAATCACGCAAAATTTTCAACTTGAAAATTTTTCGGGAAAAAATCATTTTTTTCGATTTTTTCTGGTCGGGGGTCGTGCGAAAAAACTTGAATTTTTTTAATCACGCAAAATTTTCAACTTGAAAAATTTTCGAGAAAAAATCATTTTTTTCGATTTTTTCTGGTCGGGGGTCGTGCGAAAAACCTTGATTTTTTTGAATCACGCAAAATTTTCAACTTGAAAATTTTTCGGGAAAAAATTATGTTTTTCGATTTTTTCTGGTCGGGGGTCGTGCGAAAAACCTTGAATTTTTTGAATCGCGCAAAATTTTCAACTTGAAAATTTTTCGGGAAAAAATCATTTTTTTCGATTTTTTCTGGTCGGGGGTCGTGAAAAACCTTGAATTTTTGAATCACGCAAAATTTTCAACTTGAAAATTTTTTCGGGAAAAAATCATTTTTTTCGATTTTTTCTGGTCGGGGGTCGTGCGAAAAAACTTGAATTTTTTGAATCACGCAAAATTTTCAACTTGAAAATTTTTTCGAGAAAAAATCATTTTTTTCGATTTTTTCTGGTCGGGGGTCGTGCGAAAAACCTTGAATTTTTTGAATCACGCAAAATTTTCAACTTGAAAATTTTTCGGGAAAAAATCATGTTTTTCGATTTTTTTCTGGTCGGGGGTCGTGCGAAAAACCTTGAATTTTTTGAATCACGCAAAATTTTCAACTTGAAAATTTTTCGAGAAAAAATCATTTTTTTCGATTTTTTCTGGTCGGGGGTCGTGCGAAAAACCTTGAATTATTTGAATCACGCAAAATTTTCAACTTGAAAATTTTTCGAGAAAAAATCATTTTTTTCGATTTTTTCTGGTCGGGGGTCGTGCGAAAAACCTTGATTTTTTTGAATCACGCAAAATTTTCAACTTGAAAATTTTTCGAGAAAAAATCATTTTTTTCGATTTTTTCTGGTCGGGGGTCGTGCGAAAAACCTTGAATTTTTTGAATCACGCAAAATTTTGAACTTGAAAATTTTTCGGGAAAAAATTATATTTTTCGATTTTTTCTGGTCGGGGGTCGTGCGAAAAAACTTGAATTTTTTGAATCACGCAAAATTTTCAACTTGAAAATTTTTCGAGAAAAAATCATTTTTTTCGATTTTTTTCTGGTCGGGGGTCGTGCGAAAAACCTTGAATTTTTTGAATCACGCAAAATTTTCAACTTGAAAATTTTTCGGGAAAAAATCATTTTTTTCGTTTTTTTCTGGTCGGGGGTCGTGCGAAAAACCTTGAATTTTTTGAATCACGCAAAATTTTCAACTTGAAAATTTTTCGGGAAAAAATCAATTTTTTCGATTTTTTCTGGTCGGGGGTCGTGCGAAAAACCTTGAATTTTTTGAATCACGCAAAATTTTCAACTTGAAAATTTTTCGGGAAAAAATCATTTTTTTCGATTTTTTCTGGTCGGGGGTCGTGCGAAAAAACTTGAATTTTTTGAATCACGCAAAATTTTCAACTTGAAAATTTTTCGGGAAAAAATCATTTTTTTCGATTTTTTCTGATCGGGGGTCGTGCGAAAAACCTTGAATTTTTTGAATCACGCAAAATTTTCAACTTGAAAATTTTTCGGGAAAAAATCATTTTTTTCGATTTTTTCTGGTCGGGGGTCGTGCGAAAAAACTTGAATTTTTTGAATCACGCAAAATTTTCAACTTGAAAATTTTTCGGGAAAAAATCATTTTTTTTGATTTTTTCTGGTCGGGGGTCGTGCGAAAAAACTTGAATTTTTTGAATCACGCAAAATTTTCAACTTGAAAATTTTTCGGGAAAAAATCATTTTTTTCGATTTTTTCTGGTCGGGGGTCGTGCGAAAAAACTTGAATTTTTTGAATCACGCAAAATTTTCAACTTGAAAATTTTTCGAGAAAAAATCATTTTTTTCGATTTTTTCTGGTCGGGGGTCGTGCGAAATAACTTGAGTTTTTTGAATCACGCAAAATTTTCAACTTGAAAATTTTTCGGGAAAAAATCATTTTTTGCGATTTTTTCTGGTCGGGGGTCGTGCGAAAAAACTTGAATTTTTTGAATCACGCAAAATTTTCAAGTTGAAAATTTTTCGAGAAAAAATCATTTTGTTCGATTTTTTCTGGTCGGGGGTCGTGCGAAAAACCATGAATTTTTTGAATCACGCAAAATTTTCAACTTGAAAATTTTTCGGGAAAAAATCATTTTTTTCGATTTTTTCTGGTCGGGGGTTGTGAAAAAAAACTTGAATTTTTTGAATCACGCAAAATTTTCAACTTGAAAATTTTTCGAGAAAAAATCATTTTTTTCGATTTTTTCTGGTCGGGGGTCGTGCGAAAAACCTTGAATTTTTTGAATCACGCAAAATTTTCAACTTGAAAATTTTTCGGGAAAAAATCAATTTTTTCGATTTTTTCTGGTCGGGGGTCGTGCGAAAAACCTTGAATTTTTTGAATCACGCAAAATTTTCAACTTGAAAATTTTTCGGGAAAAAATCATTTTTTTCGATTTTTTCTGGTCGGGGGTCGTGCGAAAAAACTTGAATTTTCTGAATCACGCAAAATTTTCAACTTGAAAAATTTTCGAGAAAAAATCATTTTTTTCGATTTTTTCTGGTCGGGGGTCGTGCGAAAAACCTTGAATTTTTTGAATCACGCAAAATTTTCAACTTGAAAATTTTTCGGGAAAAAATCATTTTTTTCGATTTTTTCTGGTCGGGGGTCGTGCGAAAAACCTTGAATTTTTTGAATCACGCAAAATTTTCAACTTGAAAATTTTTCGGGAAAAAATCATTTTTTTCGATTTTTTCTGGTCGGGGGTCGTGCGAAAAACCTTGAATTTTTTGAATCACGCAAAATTTTCAACTTGAAAATTTTTCGGGAAAAAATCATTTTTTTCGATTTTTTCTGGTCGGGGGTCGTGCGAAAAAACTTGAATTTTTTGAATCACGCAAAATTTTCAACTTGAAAATTTTTCGGGAAAAAATCATTTTTTTCAATTTTTTCTGATCGGGGTCGTGCGAAAAACCTTGAATTTTTTGAATCACGCAAAATTTTCAGCTTGAAAATTTTTCGGGAAAAAATCATTTTTTTCGATTTTTTCTGGTCGCGGATCGTGCGAAAAACCTTGATTTTTTTGAATCACGCAAAATTTTCAACTTGAAAATTTTTCGGGAAAAAATCAATTTTTTCGATTTTTTCTGGTCGGGGGTCGTGCGAAAAACCTTGAATTTTTTGAATCACGCAAAATTTTCAACTTGAAAATTTTTCGGGAAAAAATCATTTTTTTCGATTTTTTCTGGTCGGGGGTCGTGCGAAAAAACTTGAATTTTTTGAATCACGCAAAATTTTCAACTTGAAAATTTTTCGGGAAAAAATCATTTTTTTCGATTTTTTCTGATCAGGGGTCGTGCGAAAAACCTTGAATTTTTTGAATCACGCAAAATTTTCAACTTGAAAATTTTTCGGGAAAAAATCATTTTTTTCGATTTTTTCTGGTCGGGGGTCGTGCGAAAAACCTTGAATTTTTTGAATCACGCAAAATTTTCAACTTGAAAATTTTTCGGGAAAAAATCATTTTTTTCGATTTTTTCTGGTCGGGGGTCGTGCGAAAAAACTTGAATTTTTTGAATCACGCAAAATTTTTAACTTGAAAATTTTTCGGGAAAAAATCATTTTTTTCGATTTTTTCTGGTCGGGGGTCGTGCGAAAAACCTTGAACTTTTTGAATCACGCAAAATTTTCAACTTGAAAATTTTTCGGGAAAAAATCATTTTTTTCGATTTTTTCTGGTCGGGGGTCGTGCGAAAAAACTTGAATTTTTTGAATCACGCAAAATTTTCAACTTGAAAATTTTTCGGGAAAAAATCATTTTTTTCGATTTTTTCTGATCGGGGGTCGTGCGAAAAACCTTGAATTTTTTGAATCACGCAAAATTTTCAACTTGAAAATTTTTCGGGAAAAAATCATTTTTTTCGATTTTTTCTGGTCGGGGGTCGTGCGAAAAAACTTGAATTTTTTGAATCACGCAAAATTTTCAACTTGAAAATTTTTCGGGAAAAAATCATTTTTTTTGATTTTTTCTGGTCGGGGGTCGTGCGAAAAAACTTGAATTTTTTGAATCACGCAAAATTTTCAACTTGAAAATTTTTCGGGAAAAAATCATTTTTTTCGATTTTTTCTGGTCGGGGGTCGTGCGAAAAAACTTGAATTTTTTGAATCACGCAAAATTTTCAACTTGAAAATTTTTCGAGAAAAAATCATTTTTTTCGATTTTTTCTGGTCGGGGGTCGTGCGAAAAAACTTGAATTTTTTGAATCACGCAAAATTTTCAACTTGAAAATTTTTCGGGAAAAAATCATTTTTTCGATTTTTTCTGGTCGGAGGTCGTGCGAAAAAACTTGAATTTTTTGAATCACGCAAAATTTTCAACTTGAAAATTTTTCGAGAAAAAATCATTTTTTTCGATTTTTTCTGGTCGGGGGTCGTGCGAAAAACCTTGAATTTTTTGAATCACGCAAAATTTTCAACTTGAAATTTTTTCGAGAAAAAATCATTTTTTTCGATTTTTTCTGGTCGGGGGTCGTGCGAAAAACCTTGAATTTTTTGAATCACGCAAAATTTTCAACTTGATAATTTTTCGGGAAAAAATCATTTTTTTCGATTTTTTCTGGTCGGGGGTCGTGCGAAAAACCTAGAATTTTTTAAATCACGCAAAATTTTCAACTTGATAATTTTTCGGGAAAAAATCATTTTTTTCGATTTTTTCTGGTCGGGGGTCGTGCGAAAAACCTTGAATTTTTTAAATCACGCAAAATTTTCAACTTGAAAATTTTTCGGGAAAAAATCATTTTTTTCGATTTTTTCTGGTCGGGGGTCGTGCGAAAAAACTTGAATTTTTTGAATCACGCAAAATTTTCAACTTGAAAAATTTTCGAGAAAAAATCATTTTTTTCGATTTTTTCTGGTCGGGGGTCGTGCGAAAAACCTTGATTTTTTTGAATCACGCAAAATATTCAACTTGAAAATTTTTCGGGAAAAAATCATGTTTTTCGATTTTTTCTGGTCGGGGGTCGTGCGAAAAAACTTGAATTTTTTGAATCACGCAAAATTTTCAACTTGAAAATTTTTCGGAAAAAAATCATTTTTTTCGATTTTTTCTGGTCGGGGGTCGTGCGAAAAACCTTGAATTTTTTGAATCACGCAAAATTTTCAACTTGAAATTTTTTCGAGAAAAAATCATTTTTTTCGATTTTTTCTGGTCGGGGGTCGTGCGAAAAACATTGAATTTTTTGAATCACGCAAAATTTTCAACTTGATAATTTTTCGGGAAAAAATCATTTTTTTCGATTTTTTCTGGTCGAAGGTCGTGCGAAAAACCTTGAATTTTTTAAATCACGCAAAATTTTCAACTTGAAAATTTTTCGGGAAAAAATCATTTTTTTCGATTTTTTCTGGTCGGGGGTCGTGCGAAAAAACTTGAATTTTTTTAATCACGCAAAATTTTCAACTTGAAAAATTTTCGAGAAAAAATCATTTTTTTCGATTTTTTCTGGTCGGGGGTCGTGCGAAAAACCTTGATTTTTTTGAATCACGCAAAATTTTCAACTTGAAAATTTTTCGGGAAAAAATTATGTTTTTCGATTTTTTCTGGTCGGGGGTCGTGCGAAAAACCTTGAATTTTTTGAATCGCGCAAAATTTTCAACTTGAAAATTTTTCGGGAAAAAATCATTTTTTTCGATTTTTTCTGGTCGGGGGTCGTGCGAAAAACCTTGAATTTTTTGAATCACGCAAAATTTTCAACTTGAAAATTTTTCGGGAAAAAATCATTTTTTTCGATTTTTTCTGGTCGGGGGTCGTGCGAAAAAACTTGAATTTTTTGAATCACGCAAAATTTTCAACTTGAAAATTTTTCGAGAAAAAATCATTTTTTTCGATTTTTTCTGGTCGGGGGTCGTGCGAAAAACCTTGAATTTTTTGAATCACGCAAAATTTTCAACTTGAAAATTTTTCGGGAAAAAATCATGTTTTTCGATTTTTTCTGGTCGGGGGTCGTGCGAAAAACCTTGAATTTTTTGAATCACGCAAAATTTTCAACTTGAAAATTTTTCGAGAAAAAATCATTTTTTTCGATTTTTTCTGGTCGGGGGTCGTGCGAAAAACCTTGAATTATTTGAATCACGCAAAATTTTCAACTTGAAAATTTTTCGAGAAAAAATCATTTTTTTCGATTTTTTCTGGTCGGGGGTCGTGCGAAAAACCTTGATTTTTTTGAATCACGCAAAATTTTCAACTTGAAAATTTTTCGAGAAAAAATCATTTTTTTCGATTTTTTCTGGTCGGGGGTCGTGCGAAAAACCTTGAATTTTTTGAATCACGCAAAATTTTGAACTTGAAAATTTTTCGGGAAAAAATTATATTTTTCGATTTTTTCTGGTCGGGGGTCGTGCGAAAAAACTTGAATTTTTTGAATCACGCAAAATTTTCAACTTGAAAATTTTTCGAGAAAAAATCATTTTTTTCGATTTTTTTCTGGTCGGGGGTCGTGCGAAAAACCTTGAATTTTTTGAATCACGCAAAATTTTCAACTTGAAAATTTTTCGGGAAAAAATCATTTTTTTCGTTTTTTTCTGGTCGGGGGTCGTGCGAAAAACCTTGAATTTTTTGAATCACGCAAAATTTTCAACTTGAAAATTTTTCGGGAAAAAATCAATTTTTTCGATTTTTTCTGGTCGGGGGTCGTGCGAAAAACCTTGAATTTTTTGAATCACGCAAAATTTTCAACTTGAAAATTTTTCGGGAAAAAATCATTTTTTTCGATTTTTTCTGGTCGGGGGTCGTGCGAAAAAACTTGAATTTTTTGAATCACGCAAAATTTTCAACTTGAAAATTTTTCGGGAAAAAATCATTTTTTTCGATTTTTTCTGATCGGGGGTCGTGCGAAAAACCTTGAATTTTTTGAATCACGCAAAATTTTCAACTTGAAAATTTTTCGGGAAAAAATCATTTTTTTCGATTTTTTCTGGTCGGGGGTCGTGCGAAAAAACTTGAATTTTTTGAATCACGCAAAATTTTCAACTTGAAAATTTTTCGGGAAAAAATCATTTTTTTTGATTTTTTCTGGTCGGGGGTCGTGCGAAAAAACTTGAATTTTTTGAATCACGCAAAATTTTCAACTTGAAAATTTTTCGGGAAAAAATCATTTTTTTCGATTTTTTCTGGTCGGGGGTCGTGCGAAAAAACTTGAATTTTTTGAATCACGCAAAATTTTCAACTTGAAAATTTTTCGAGAAAAAATCATTTTTTTCGATTTTTTCTGGTCGGGGGTCGTGCGAAATAACTTGAGTTTTTTGAATCACGCAAAATTTTCAACTTGAAAATTTTTCGGGAAAAAATCATTTTTTGCGATTTTTTCTGGTCGGGGGTCGTGCGAAAAAACTTGAATTTTTTGAATCACGCAAAATTTTCAAGTTGAAAATTTTTCGAGAAAAAATCATTTTGTTCGATTTTTTCTGGTCGGGGGTCGTGCGAAAAACCATGAATTTTTTGAATCACGCAAAATTTTCAACTTGAAAATTTTTCGGGAAAAAATCATTTTTTTCGATTTTTTCTGGTCGGGGGTTGTGAAAAAAAACTTGAATTTTTTGAATCACGCAAAATTTTCAACTTGAAAATTTTTCGAGAAAAAATCATTTTTTTCGATTTTTTCTGGTCGGGGGTCGTGCGAAAAACCTTGAATTTTTTGAATCACGCAAAATTTTCAACTTGAAAATTTTTCGGGAAAAAATCAATTTTTTCGATTTTTTCTGGTCGGGGGTCGTGCGAAAAACCTTGAATTTTTTGAATCACGCAAAATTTTCAACTTGAAAATTTTTCGGGAAAAAATCATTTTTTTCGATTTTTTCTGGTCGGGGGTCGTGCGAAAAAACTTGAATTTTCTGAATCACGCAAAATTTTCAACTTGAAAAATTTTCGAGAAAAAATCATTTTTTTCGATTTTTTCTGGTCGGGGGTCGTGCGAAAAACCTTGAATTTTTTGAATCACGCAAAATTTTCAACTTGAAAATTTTTCGGGAAAAAATCATTTTTTTCGATTTTTTCTGGTCGGGGGTCGTGCGAAAAACCTTGAATTTTTTGAATCACGCAAAATTTTCAACTTGAAAATTTTTCGGGAAAAAATCATTTTTTTCGATTTTTTCTGGTCGGGGGTCGTGCGAAAAACCTTGAATTTTTTGAATCACGCAAAATTTTCAACTTGAAAATTTTTCGGGAAAAAATCATTTTTTTCGATTTTTTCTGGTCGGGGGTCGTGCGAAAAAACTTGAATTTTTTGAATCACGCAAAATTTTCAACTTGAAAATTTTTCGGGAAAAAATCATTTTTTTCAATTTTTTCTGATCGGGGTCGTGCGAAAAACCTTGAATTTTTTGAATCACGCAAAATTTTCAGCTTGAAAATTTTTCGGGAAAAAATCATTTTTTTCGATTTTTTCTGGTCGCGGATCGTGCGAAAAACCTTGATTTTTTTGAATCACGCAAAATTTTCAACTTGAAAATTTTTCGGGAAAAAATCAATTTTTTCGATTTTTTCTGGTCGGGGGTCGTGCGAAAAACCTTGAATTTTTTGAATCACGCAAAATTTTCAACTTGAAAATTTTTCGGGAAAAAATCATTTTTTTCGATTTTTTCTGGTCGGGGGTCGTGCGAAAAAACTTGAATTTTTTGAATCACGCAAAATTTTCAACTTGAAAATTTTTCGGGAAAAAATCATTTTTTTCGATTTTTTCTGATCAGGGGTCGTGCGAAAAACCTTGAATTTTTTGAATCACGCAAAATTTTCAACTTGAAAATTTTTCGGGAAAAAATCATTTTTTTCGATTTTTTCTGGTCGGGGGTCGTGCGAAAAACCTTGAATTTTTTGAATCACGCAAAATTTTCAACTTGAAAATTTTTCGGGAAAAAATCATTTTTTTCGATTTTTTCTGGTCGGGGGTCGTGCGAAAAAACTTGAATTTTTTGAATCACGCAAAATTTTTAACTTGAAAATTTTTCGGGAAAAAATCATTTTTTTCGATTTTTTCTGGTCGGGGGTCGTGCGAAAAACCTTGAACTTTTTGAATCACGCAAAATTTTCAACTTGAAAATTTTTCGGGAAAAAATCATTTTTTTCGATTTTTTCTGGTCGGGGGTCGTGCGAAAAAACTTGAATTTTTTGAATCACGCAAAATTTTCAACTTGAAAATTTTTCGGGAAAAAATCATTTTTTTCGATTTTTTCTGATCGGGGGTCGTGCGAAAAACCTTGAATTTTTTGAATCACGCAAAATTTTCAACTTGAAAATTTTTCGGGAAAAAATCATTTTTTTCGATTTTTTCTGGTCGGGGGTCGTGCGAAAAAACTTGAATTTTTTGAATCAAGCAAAATTTTCAACTTGAAAATTTTTCGGGAAAAAATCATTTTTTTTGATTTTTTCTGGTCGGGGGTCGTGCGAAAAAACTTGAATTTTTTGAATCACGCAAAATTTTCAACTTGAAAATTTTTCGGGAAAAAATCATTTTTTTCGATTTTTTCTGGTCGGGGGTCGTGCGAAAAAACTTGAATTTTTTGAATCACGCAAAATTTTCAACTTGAAAATTTTTCGAGAAAAAATCATTTTTTTCGATTTTTTCTGGTCGGGGGTCGTGCGAAAAAACTTGAATTTTTTGAATCACGCAAAATTTTCAACTTGAAAATTTTTCGGGAAAAAATCATTTTTTCGATTTTTTCTGGTCGGAGGTCGTGCGAAAAAACTTGAATTTTTTGAATCACGCAAAATTTTCAACTTGAAAATTTTTCGAGAAAAAATCATTTTTTTCGATTTTTTCTGGTCGGGGGTCGTGCGAAAAACCTTGAATTTTTTGAATCACGCAAAATTTTCAACTTGAAATTTTTTCGAGAAAAAATCATTTTTTTCGATTTTTTCTGGTCGGGGGTCGTGCGAAAAACCTTGAATTTTTTGAATCACGCAAAATTTTCAACTTGATAATTTTTCGGGAAAAAATCATTTTTTTCGATTTTTTCTGGTCGGGGGTCGTGCGAAAAACCTAGAATTTTTTAAATCACGCAAAATTTTCAACTTGATAATTTTTCGGGAAAAAATCATTTTTTTCGATTTTTTCTGGTCGGGGGTCGTGCGAAAAACCTTGAATTTTTTAAATCACGCAAAATTTTCAACTTGAAAATTTTTCGGGAAAAAATCATTTTTTTCGATTTTTTCTGGTCGGGGGTCGTGCGAAAAAACTTGAATTTTTTGAATCACGCAAAATTTTCAACTTGAAAAATTTTCGAGAAAAAATCATTTTTTTCGATTTTTTCTGGTCGGGGGTCGTGCGAAAAACCTTGATTTTTTTGAATCACGCAAAATATTCAACTTGAAAATTTTTCGGGAAAAAATCATGTTTTTCGATTTTTTCTGGTCGGGGGTCGTGCGAAAAAACTTGAATTTTTTGAATCACGCAAAATTTTCAACTTGAAAATTTTTCGGGAAAAAATCATTTTTTTCGATTTTTTCTGGTCGGGGGTCGTGCGAAAAAACTTGAATTTTTTGAATCACGCAAAATTTTCAACTTGAAAATTTTTCGAGAAAAAATCATTTTTTTCGATTTTTTCTGGTCGGGGGTCGTGCGAAAAACCTTGAATTTTTTGAATCACGCAAAATTTTCAACTTGAAAATTTTTCGGGAAAAAATCATGTTTTTCGATTTTTTCTGGTCGGGGGTCTTGCGAAAAAACTTGAATTTTTTGAATCACGCAAAATTTTCAACTTGAAAATTTTTCGAGAAAAAATCATTTTTTTCGATTTTTTCTGGTCGGGGGTCGTGCGAAAAACTTGAATTTTTTGAATCACGCAAAATTTTGAACTTGAAAATTTTTCGGGAAAAAATTATATTTTTCGATTTTTTCTGGTCGGGGGTCGTGCGAAAAAACTTGAATTTTTTGAATCACGCAAAATTTTCAACTTGAAAATTTTTCGGGAAAAAATCATTTTTTTCAATTTTTTCTGGTCGGGGGTCGTGCGAAAAAACTTTAATTTTTTGAATCACGCAAAATTTTCAACTTGAAAATTTTTCGGGAAAAAATCATTTTTTTTGATTTTTTCTGGTCGGGGGTCGTGCGAAAAAACTTGAATTTTTTGAATCACGCAAAATTTTCAACTTGAAAATTTTTCGGGAAAAAATCATTTTTTTCGATTTTTTCTGGTCGGGGGTCGTGCGAAAAAACTTGAATTTTTTGAATCACGCAAAATTTTCAACTTGAAAATTTCTCGAGAAAAAATCATTTTTTTCGATTTTTTCTGGTCGGGGGTCGTGCGAAAAACCATGAATTTTTTGAATCACGCAAAATTTTCAACTTGAAAATTTTTCGGGAAAAAATCATTTTTTTCGATTTTTTCTGGTCGGAGGTCGTGCGAAAAAACTTGAATCTTTTGAATCACGCAAAATTTTCAACTTGAAAATTTTTCGGGAAAAAATCATATTTTCGATTTTTTCTGGTCGGAGGTCGTGCGAAAAAACTTGAATTTTTTGAATCACGCAAAATTTTCAACTTGAAAATTTTTCGAGAAAAAATCATTTTTTTCGATTTTTTCTGGTCGGGGGTCGTGCGAAAAACCTTGAATTTTTTGAATCACGCAAAATTTTCAACTTGAAAATTTTTCGGGAAAAAATCATTTTTTTCGATTTTTTCTGGTCGGGGGTCGTGCGAAAAACCTTGAATTTTTTGAATCACGCAAAATTTTCAACTTGAATTTTTTTCGGGAAAAAATCATTTTTTTTTATTTTTTCTGGTCGGGGGTCGTGCGAAAAAACTTGAATTTTTTTAATCACGCAAAATTTTCAACTTGAAAATTTTTCGGGAAAAATCAATTTTTTCGATTTTTTCTGGTCGGGGGTCGTGCGAAAAACCTTGAATTTTTTGAATCACGCAAAATTTCAACTTGAAAATTTTTCGGGAAAAAATCATTTTTTTCGATTTTTTCTGGTCGGGGGTCGTGCGAAAAAACTTGAATTTTTTGAATCACGCAAAATTTTCAACTTGAAAATTTTTCGGGAAAAATTCATTTTTTTCGATTTTTTCTGGTCGGGGGTCGTGCGAAAAACCTTGAATTTTTTGAATCACGCAAAATTTTCAACTTGAAAATTTTTCGGGAAAAATTCATTTTTTTCGAATTTTTCTGGTCGGGGGTCGTGCGAAAAACCTTGAATTTTTTGAATCACGCAAAATTTTCAACTTGAAAATTTTTCGGGAAAAAATCATTTTTTTCGATTTTTTCTGGTCGGGGGTCGTGCGAAAAAACTTGAATTTTTTGAATCACGCAAAATTTTCAACTTGAAAATTTTTCGAGAAAAAATCATTTTTTTCGATTTTTCTGGTCGGGGGTCGTGCGAAAAACCTTGAATTTTTTGAATCACGCAAAATTTTCAACTTGAAAATTTTTTGGGAAAAAATCATGTATTTCGATTTTTTCTGGTCGGGGGTCGTGCGAAAAAACTTGAATTTTTTGAATCACGCAAAATTTTCAACTTGAAAATTTTTCGAGAAAAAATCATTTTTTTCGATTTTTTCTGGTCGGGGGTCGTGCGAAAAACCTTGAATTTTTTTAATCACGCAAAATTTTCAACTTGAAAATTTTCGGGAAAAAATCATTTTTTTCGATTTTTTCTGGTCGGGGGTCGTGCGAAAAAACTTGAATTTTTTGAATCACGCAAAATTTTCAACTTGAAAATTTTTCGGGAAATAATTATTTTTTTCGATTTTTCTGGTGGGGGGTCGTGCGAAAAAACTTGATTTTTTTGAATCACGCAAAATTTTCAACTTGAAATTTTTTCGAGAAAAAATAATTTTTTTCGATTTTTTCTGGTCGGGGGTCGTGCGAAAAACCTTGAATTTTTTGAATCACGCAAAATTTTCAACTTGAAAATTTTTCGGGAAATAATTATTTTTTTCGATTTTTCTGGTGGGGGGTCGTGCGAAAAAACTTGATTTTTTTGAATCACGCAAAATTTTCAACTTGAAATTTTTTCGAGAAAAAATAATTTTTTTCGATTTTTTCTGGTCGGGGGTCGTGCGAAAAACCTTGAATTTTTTGAATCACGCAAAATTTTCAACTTGAAAATTTTTCGGGAAAAAATCATTTTTTTCGATTTTTTCTGGTCGGGGGTCGTGCGAAAAACCTTGAATTTTTTGAATCACGCAAAATTTTCAACTTGAAAATTTTTCGGGAAAAAATCATTTTTTTCGATTTTTTCTGGTCGGGGGTCGTGCGAAAAACCTTGAATTTTCAACTTGAAAATTTTTCGGGAAAAAATCATTTTTTTCGATTTTTTCTGGTCGGGGGTCGTGCGAAAAACCTTGAATTTTTTGAATCACGCAAAATTTTCAACTTGAAAATTTTTCGGGAAAAAATCATTTTTTTCGATTTTTTCTGGTCGGGGGTCGTGCGAAAAAACTTGAATTTTTTGAATCACGCAAAATTTTCAACTTGAAAATTTTTCGAGAAAAAATCATTTTTTTCGATTTTTTCTGGTCGGGGGTCGTGCGAAAAACCTTGAATTTTTTGAATCACGCAAAATTTTCAACTTGATAATTTTTCGGGAAAAAATCATTTTTTTCGATTTTTTCTGGTCGGGGGTCGTGCGAAAAAACTTGAATTTTTTGAATCACGCAAAATTTTCAACTTGAAAATTTTTCGAGAAAAAATCATTTTTTTCGATTTTTTCTGGTCGGGGGTCGTGCGAAAAAACTTGAATTTTTTGAATCACGCAAAATTTTCAACTTGAAAATTTTTCGGGAAAAAATCATTTTTTTCGATTTTTTCTGGTCGGGGGTCGTGCGAAAAGCCTTGAATTTTTTGAATTACGCAAAATTTTCAACTTGAAAATTTTTCGAGAAAAAATCATTTTTTTCGATTTTTTCTGGTCGGGGGTCGTGCGAAAAACCTTGAATTTTTTGAATCACGCAAAATTTTCAACTTGAAAATTTTTCGGGAAAAAATCATTTTTTTCGATTTTTTCTGGTCGGGGGTCGTGCGAAAAACCTTGAATTTTTTGAATCACGCAAAATTTTCAACTTGAAAATTTTTCGGGAAAAAATCATTTTTTTCGATTTTTTTGGTCGGGGGTCGTGCGAAAAACCTTGAATTTTTTGAATCACGCAAAATTTTCAACTTGAAAATTTTTCGGGAAAAAATCATTTTTTTCGATTTTTTCTGGTCGGGGGTCGTGCGAAAAACCTTGAATTTTTTGAATCACGCAAAATTTTCAACTTGAAAATTTTTCGGGAAAAAATCATTTTTTTCGATTTTTTCTGGTCGGGGGTCGTGCGAAAAACCTTGAATTTTTTGAATCACGCAAAATTTTCAACTTGAAAATTTTTCGGGAAAAATTAATTTTTTCGATTTTTTCTGGTCGGGGGTCGGGCGAAAAAACTTGAATTTTTTGAATCACGCAAAATTTTCAACTTGAAAATTTTTCGGGAAAAAATCATTTTTTTTTCGATTTTTTCTGGTCGGGGGTCGTGCGAAAAACCTTGAATTTTTTGAATCACGCATAATTTTCAACTTGAAAATTTTTCGGGAAAAAATCATTTTTTCGATTTTTTCTGGTCGGGGGTCGTGCGAAAAACCTTGAATTTTTTGAATCACGCAAAATTTTCAACTTGAAAATTTTTCGAGAAAAAATCATTTTTTTCGATTTTTTCTGGTCGGGGGTCGTGCGAAAAACCTTGAATTTTTTGAATCACGCAAAATTTTCAACTTGAAAATTTTTCGGGAAAAAATCATTTTTTTCGATTTTTTCTGGTCGGGGGTCGTGCGAAAAACCTTGAATTTTTTGAATCACGCAAAATTTTCAACTTGAAAATTTTTCGGGAAAAAATCATTTTTTTCGATTTTTTCTGGTTGGGGGTCGTGCGAAAAAACTTGAATTTTTTGAATCACGCAAAATTTTCAACTTGAAAATTTTTCGGGAAAAAATCATTTTTTTCGATTTTTTCTGGTTGGAGGTCGTGCGAAAAACCTTGAATTTTTTGAATCACGCAAAATTTTCAACTTGAAAATTTTTCGGGAAAAAATCATTTTTTTAGATTTTTTCTGGTCGGGGGTCGTGCGAAAAAACTTGAATTTTTTGAATCACGCAAAATTTTCAACTTGAAAATTTTTCGGGAAAAAATCATTTTTTTCGATTTTTTCTGGTCGGGGGTCGTGCGAAAAACCTTGAATTTTTTGAATCACGCAAAATTTTCAACTTGAAAATTTTTCGGGAAAAAATCATTTTTTTCGATTTTTTCTGGTCGGGGGTCGTGCGAAAAACCTTGAATTTTTTGAATCACGCAAAATTTTCAACTTGAAAATTTTTCGGGAAAAAATCTTTTTTTTCGATTTTTTCTGGTCGGGGGTCGTGCGAAAAACCTTAAATTTTTTGATTCACGCAAAATTTTCAACTTGAAAATTTTTCGGGAAAAAATCATTTTTTTCGATTTTTTCTGGTCGGGGGTCGTGCGAAAAACCTTGAATTTTTTGAATCACGCAAAATTTTCAACTTGAAAATTTTTCGGGAAAAAATCATTTTTTTCGATTTTTTCTGGTCGGGGGTCGTGCGAAAAACCTTGAATTTTTTGAATCACGCAAAATTTTCAACTTGAAAATTTTTCGGGAAAAAATCATTTTTTTCGATTTTTTCTGGTCGGGGGTCGTGCGAAAAACCTTGAATTTTTTGAATCACGCAAAATTTTCAACTTGAAAATTTTTCGGGAAAAAATCATTTTTTTCGATTTTTTCTGGTCGGGGGTCGTGCGAAAAAACTTGAATTTTTTGAATCACGCAAAATTTTCAACTTGAAAATTTTTCGAGAAAAAATCATTTTTTTCGATTTTTTCTGGTCGGGGGTCGTGCGAAAAACCTTGAATTTTTTGAATCACGCAAAATTTTCAACTTGAAAATTTTTCGGGAAAAAATCATTTTTTTCGATTTTTTCTGGTCGGGGGTCGTGCGAAAAAACTTGAATTTTTTGAATCACGCAAAATTTTCAACTTGAAAATTTTTCGAGAAAAAATCATTTTTTTCGATTTTTTCTGGTCGGGGGTCGTGCGAAAAACCTTGAATTTTTTGAATCACGCAAAATTTTCAACTTGAAAATTTTTCGGGAAAAAATCATTTTTTTCGATTTTTTCTGGTTGGGGGTCGTGCGAAAAAACTTGAATTTTTTGAATCACGCAAAATTTTCAACTTGAAAATTTTTCGGGAAAAAATCATTTTTTTCGATTTTTTCTGGTTGGAGGTCGTGCGAAAAACCTTGAATTTTTTGAATCACGCAAAATTTTCAACTTGAAAATTTTTCGGGAAAAAATCATTTTTTTAGATTTTTTCTGGTCGGGGGTCGTGCGAAAAAACTTGAATTTTTTGAATCACGCAAAATTTTCAACTTGAAAATTTTTCGGGAAAAAATCATTTTTTTTCGATTTTTTCTGGTCGGGGGTCGTGCGAAAAACCTTGAATTTTTTGAATCACGCAAAATTTTCAACTTGAAAATTTTTCGGGAAAAAATCATTTTTTTCGATTTTTTCTGGTCGGGGGTCGTGCGAAAAACCTTAAATTTTTTGAATCACGCAAAATTTTCAACTTGAAAATTTTTCGGGAAAAAATCATTTTTTTCGATTTTTTCTGGTCGGGGGTCGTGCGAAAAACCTTGAATTTTTTGAATCACGCAAAATTTTCAACTTGAAAATTTTTCGGGAAAAAATCATTTTTTTCGATTTTTTCTGGTCGGGGGTCGTGCGAAAAACCTTGAATTTTTTGAATCACGCAAAATTTTCAACTTGAAAATTTTTCGAGAAAAAATCATTTTTTTCGATTTTTTCTGGTCGGGGGTCGTGCGAAAAACCTTGAATTTTTTGAATCACGCAAAATTTTCAACTTGAAAATGTTTCGGGAAAAAATCATTTTTTTCAATTTTTTCTGGTCGGGGGTCGTGCGAAAAAACTTGAATTTTTTTAATCACGCAAAATTTTCAACTTGAAAATTTTTCGGGAAAAAATCATTTTTTTTCGATTTTTTCTGGTCGGGGGTCGTGCGAAAAACCTTGAATTTTTTGAATCACGCAAAATTTTCAACTTGAAAATTTTTCGGGAAAAAATCATTTTTTTCGAATTTTTCTGGTCGGGGGTCGTGCGAAAAAACTTGAATTTTTTGAATCACGCAAAATTTTCAACTTGAAAATTTTTCGGGAAAAAATCATTTTTTTCGATTTTTTCTGGTCGGGGGTCGTGCGAAAAACCTTGAATTTTTTGAATCACGCAAAATTTTCAACTTGAAAATTTTTCGGGAAAAAATCATTTTTTTCGATTTTTTCTGGTGGGGGGTCGTGCGAAAAAACTTGAATTTTTTGAATCACGCAAAATTTTCAACTTGAAAATTTTTCGGGAAAAAATCATTTTTTTTCGATTTTTTCTGGTCGGGGGTCGTGCGAAAAAACGTGAATTTTTTGAATCACGCAAAATTTTCAACTTGAAAATTTTTCGGGAAAAAATCATTTTTTTCGATTTTTTCTGGTCGGGGGTCGTGCGAAAAACCTTGAATTTTTTGAATCACGCAAAATTTTCAACTTGAAAATTTTTCGGGAAAAATTATTTTTTTCGATTTTTTCTGGTCGGGGGTCGTGCGAAAAACCTTGAATTTTTTGAATCACGCAAAATTTTCAACTTGAAAATTTTTCGGGAAAAAATCATTTTTTTCGATTTTTTCTGGTCGGGAGTCGTGCGAAAAACCTTGAATTTTTTTAATCACGCAAAATTTTCAACTTGAAAATTTTTCGGGAAAAATTATTTTTTTCGATTTTTTCTGGTCGGGGGTCGGGCGAAAAAACTTGAATTTTTTGAATCACGCAAAATTTTCAACTTGAAAATTTTTCGGGAAAAAATCATTTTTTTTTCGATTTTTTCTGGTCGGGGGTCGTGCGAAAAACCTTGAATTTTTTGAATCACGCAAAATTTTCAACTTGAAAATTTTTCGGGAAAAAATCATTTTTTTCGATTTTTTCTGGTCGGGGGTCGTGCGAAAAAACTTGAATTTTTTGAATCACGCAAAATTTTCAACTTGAAAATTTTTCGGGAAAAAATCATTTTTTTCGATTTTTTCTGGTCGGGGGTCGTGCGAAAAGCCTTGAATTTTTTGAATTACGCAAAATTTTCAACTTGAAAATTTTTCGAGAAAAAATCATTTTTTTCGATTTTTTCTGGTCGGGGGTCGTGCGAAAAACCTTGAATTTTTTGAATCACGCAAAATTTTCAACTTGAAAATTTTTCGGGAAAAAATCATTTTTTTCGATTTTTTCTGGTCGGGGGTCGTGCGAAAAACCTTGAATTTTTTGAATCACGCAAAATTTTCAACTTGAAAATTTTTCGGGAAAAAATCATTTTTTTCGATTTTTTCTGGTCGGGGGTCGTGCGAAAAACCTTGAATTTTTTGAATCACGCAAAATTTTCAACTTGAAAATTTTTCGGGAAAAAATCATTTTTTTCGATTTTTTCTGGTCGGGGGTCGTGCGAAAAACCTTGAATTTTTTGAATCACGCAAAATTTTCAACTTGAAAATTTTTCGGGAAAAAATCATTTTTTTCGATTTTTTTGGTCGGGGGTCGTGCGAAAAACCTTGAATTTTTTGAATCACGCAAAATTTTCAACTTGAAAATTTTTCGGGAAAAAATCATTTTTTTCGATTTTTTCTGGTCGGGGGTCGTGCGAAAAACCTTGAATTTTTTGAATCACGCAAAATTTTCAACTTGAAAATTTTTCGGGAAAAATTAATTTTTTCGATTTTTTCTGGTCGGGGGTCGGGCGAAAAAACTTGAATTTTTTTAATCACGCAAAATTTTCAACTTGAAAATTTTTCGGGAAAAAATCATTTTTTTTCGATTTTTTCTGGTCGGGGGTCGTGCGAAAAACCTTGAATTTTTTGAATCACGCATAATTTTCAACTTGAAAATTTTTCGGGAAAAAATCATTTTTTTCGATTTTTTCTGGTCGGGGGTCGTGCGAAAAACCTTGAATTTTTTGAATCACGCAAAATTTTCAACTTGAAAATTTTTCGAGAAAAAATCATTTTTTTCGATTTTTTCTGGTCGGGGGTCGTGCGAAAAACCTTGAATTTTTTGAATCACGCAAAATTTTCAACTTGAAAATTTTTCGGGAAAAAATCATTTTTTTCGATTTTTTCTGGTCGGGGGTCGTGCGAAAAACCTTGAATTTTTTGAATCACGCAAAATTTTCAACTTGAAAATTTTTCGGGAAAAAATCATTTTTTTCGATTTTTTCTGGTCGGGGGTCGTGCGAAAAAACTTGAATTTTTTGAATCACGCAAAATTTTCAACTTGAAAATTTTTCGGGAAAAAATCATTTTTTTCGATTTTTTCTGGTCGGGGGTCGTGCGAAAAAACTTGAATTTTTTGAATCACGCAAAATTTTCAACTTGAAAATTTTTCGGGAAAAAATCATTTTTTTCGATTTTTTCTGGTCGGGGGTCGTGCGAAAAGCCTTGAATTTTTTGAATTACGCAAAATTTTCAACTTGAAAATTTTTCGAGAAAAAATCATTTTTTTCGATTTTTTCTGGTCGGGGGTCGTGCGAAAAACCTTGAATTTTTTGAATCACGCAAAATTTTCAACTTGAAAATTTTTCGGGAAAAAATCATTTTTTTCGATTTTTTCTGGTCGGGGGTCGTGCGAAAAAACTTGAATTTTTTGAATCACGCAAAATTTTCAACTTGAAAATTTTTCGGGAAAAAATCATTTTTTTCGATTTTTTCTGGTCGGGGGTCGTGCGAAAAGCCTTGAATTTTTTGAATTACGCAAAATTTTCAACTTGAAAATTTTTCGAGAAAAAATCATTTTTTTCGATTTTTTCTGGTCGGGGGTCGTGCGAAAAACCTTGAATTTTTTGAATCACGCAAAATTTTCAACTTGAAAATTTTTCGGGAAAAAATCATTTTTTTCGATTTTTTCTGGTCGGGGGTCGTGCGAAAAACCTTGAATTTTTTGAATCACGCAAAATTTTCAACTTGAAAATTTTTCGGGAAAAAATCATTTTTTTCGATTTTTTCTGGTCGGGGGTCGTGCGAAAAACCTTGAATTTTTTGAATCACGCAAAATTTTCAACTTGAAAATTTTTCGGGAAAAAATCATTTTTTTCGATTTTTTCTGGTCGGGGGTCGTGCGAAAAACCTTGAATTTTTTGAATCACGCAAAATTTTCAACTTGAAAATTTTTCGGGAAAAAATCATTTTTTTCGATTTTTTTGGTCGGGGGTCGTGCGAAAAACCTTGAATTTTTTGAATCACGCAAAATTTTCAACTTGAAAATTTTTCGGGAAAAAATCATTTTTTTCGATTTTTTCTGGTCGGGGGTCGTGCGAAAAACCTTGAATTTTTTGAATCACGCAAAATTTTCAACTTGAAAATTTTTCGGGAAAAATTAATTTTTTCGATTTTTTCTGGTCGGGGGTCGGGCGAAAAAACTTGAATTTTTTGAATCACGCAAAATTTTCAACTTGAAAATTTTTCGGGAAAAAATCATTTTTTTTTCGATTTTTTCTGGTCGGGGGTCGTGCGAAAAACCTTGAATTTTTTGAATCACGCATAATTTTCAACTTGAAAATTTTTCGGGAAAAAATCATTTTTTTCGATTTTTTCTGGTCGGGGGTCGTGCGAAAAACCTTGAATTTTTTGAATCACGCAAAATTTTCAACTTGAAAATTTTTCGAGAAAAAATCATTTTTTTCGATTTTTTCTGGTCGGGGGTCGTGCGAAAAACCTTGAATTTTTTGAATCACGCAAAATTTTCAACTTGAAAATTTTTCGGGAAAAAATCATTTTTTTCGATTTTTTCTGGTCGGGGGTCGTGCGAAAAACCTTGAATTTTTTGAATCACGCAAAATTTTCAACTTGAAAATTTTTCGGGAAAAAATCATTTTTTTCGATTTTTCTGGTGGGGGGTCGTGCGAAAAAACTTGAATTTTTTGAATCACGCAAAATTTTCAACTTGAAAGTTTTTCGGGAAATAATTATTTTTTTCGATTTTTTCTGGTCGGGGGTCGTGCGAAAAACCTTGAATTTTTTTAATCACGCAAAATTTTCAACTTGAAAATTTTCGGGAAAAAATCATTTTTTTCGATTTTTTCTGGTCGGGGGTCGTGCGAAAAAACTTGAATTTTTTGAATCACGCAAAATTTTCAACTTGAAAGTTTTTCGGGAAATAATTATTTTTTTCGATTTTTCTGGTGGGGGGTCGTGCGAAAAAACTTGATTTTTTTGAATCACGCAAAATTTTCAACTTGAAAATTTTTCGAGAAAAAATCATTTTTTTCGATTTTTTCTGGTCGGGGGTCGTGCGAAAAAACTTGAATTTTTTGAATCACGCAAAATTTTCAACTTGCAAATTTTTCGAGAAAAAATCATTTTTTTCGATTTTTTCTGGTCGGGGGTCGTGCGAAAAACCTTGAATTTTTTGAATCACGCAAAATTTTCAACTTGAAAATTTTTCGGGAAAAAATCATTTTTTTCGATTTTTTCTGGTCGGGGGTCGTGCGAAAAAACTTGAATTTTTTGAATCACGCAAAATTTTTAACTTGAAAATTTTTCGAGAAAAAATCATTTTTTTCGATTTTTCTGGTCGGGGGTCGTGCGAAAAACCTTGAATTTTTTGAATCACGCAAAATTTTCAACTTGAAAATTTTTTGGGAAAAAATCATGTTTTTCGATTTTTTTTGGTCGGGGGTCGTGCGAAAAAACTTGAATTTTTTGAATCACGCAAAATTTTCAACTTGAAAATTTTTCGAGAAAAAATCATTTTTTTTCGATTTTTTCTGGTCGGGGGTCGTGCGAAAAACCTTGAATTTTTTTAATCACGCAAAATTTTCAACTTGAAAATTTTCGGGAAAAAATCATTTTTTTCGATTTTTTCTGGTCGGGGGTCGTGCGAAAAAACTTGAATTTTTTGAATCACGCAAAATTTTCAACTTGAAAATTTTTCGGGAAAAAATTATTTTTTTCGATTTTTTCTGGTCGGGGGTCGTGCGAAAAAACTTGATTTTTTTGAATCACGCAAAATTTTCAACTTGAAAATTTTTCGAGAAAAATTAATTTTTTTCGATTTTTTCTGGTCGGGGGTCGTGCGAAACAACTTGAATTTTTTGAATCACGCAAAATTTTCAACTTGAAAATTTTTCGAGAAAAAATCATTTTTTTCGATTTTTTCTGGTCGGGGGTCGTGCGAAAAACCTTGAATTTTTTGAATCACGCAAAATTTTCAACTTGAAAATTTTTCGGGAAAAAATCATTTTTTTCGATTTTTTCTGGTCGGGGGTCGTGCGAAAAAACTTGAATTTTTTGAATCACGCAAAATTTTCAACTTGAAAATTTTTCGAGAAAAAATCATTTTTTTCGATTTTTTCTGGTCGGGGGTCGTGCGAAAAACCTTGAATTTTTTGAATCACGCAAAATTTTCAACTTGAAAATTTTTCGGGAAAAAATAATTTTTTTCGATTTTTTCTGGTCGGGGGTCGTGCGAAAAAACTTGAATTTTTTGAATCACGCAAAATTTTCAACTTGAAAATTTTTCGAGAAAAAATCATTTTTTTCGATTTTTTCTGGTCGGGGGTCGTGCGAAAAACCTTGAATTTTTTGAATCACGCAAAATTTTCAACTTGAAAATTTTTCGGGAAAAAATCATTTTTTTTCGATTTTTTCTGGTCGGGGGTCGTGCGAAAAACCTTGAATTTTTTGAATCACGCAAAATTTTCAACTTGAAAATTTTTCGGGAAAAAATCATTTTTTTCGATTTTTTCTGGTCGGGGGTCGTGCGAAAAAACTTGAATTTTTTGAATCACGCAAAATTTTCAACTTGAAAATTTTTTGAGAAAAAATAATTTTTTTCGATTTTTTCTGGTCGGGGGTCGTGCGAAAAACCTTGAATTTTTTTAATCACGCAAAATTTTCAACTTGAAAATTTTTCGAGAAAAAATCATTTTTTTCGATTTTTTCTGGTCGGGGGTCGTGCGAAAAACCTTGAATTTTTTGAATCACGCAAAATTTTCAACTTGAAAATTTTTCGGGAAAAAATAATTTTTTTCGATTTTTTCTGGTCGGGGGTCGTGCGAAAAAACTTGAATTTTTTGAATCACGCAAAATTTTCAACTTGAAAATTTTTCGGGAAAAAATCATTTTTTTTCGATTTTTTCTGGTCGGGGGTCGTGCGAAAAAACTTGAATTTTTTGAATCACGCAAAATTTTCAACTTGAAAATTTTTCGGGAAAAAAACATTTTTTTTCGATTTTTTCTGGTCGGGGGTCGTGCGAAAAAACTTGAATTTTTTGAATCACGCAAAATTTTCAACTTGAAAATTTTTCGAGAAAAAATCATTTTTTTCGATTTTTTCTGGTCGGGGGTCGTGCGAAAAACCTTGAATTTTTTTAATCACGCAAAATTTTCAACTTGAAAATTTTCGGGAAAAAATCATTTTTTTCGATTTTTTCTGGTCGGGGGTCGTGCGAAAAAACTTGAATTTTTTGAATCACGCAAAATTTTCAACTTGAAAGTTTTTCGGGAAATAATTATTTTTTTCGATTTTTCTGGTGGGGGGTCGTGCGAAAAAACTTGATTTTTTTGAATCACGCAAAATTTTCAACTTGAAAATTTTTCGAGAAAAAATAATTTTTTTCGATTTTTTCTGGTCGGGGGTCGTGCGAAAAAACTTGAATTTTTTGAATCACGCAAAATTTTCAACTTGCAAATTTTTCGAGAAAAAATCATTTTTTTCGATTTTTTCTGGTCGGGGGTCGTGCGAAAAACCTTGAATTTTTTGAATCACGCAAAATTTTCAACTTGAAAATTTTTCGGGAAAAAATCATTTTTTTCGATTTTTTCTGGTCGGGGGTCGTGCGAAAAAACTTGAATTTTTTGAATCACGCAAAATTTTTAACTTGAAAATTTTTCGAGAAAAAATCATTTTTTTCGATTTTTCTGGTCGGGGGTCGTGCGAAAAACCTTGAATTTTTTGAATCACGCAAAATTTTCAACTTGAAAATTTTTTGGGAAAAAATCATGTTTTTCGATTTTTTCTGGTCGGGGGTCGTGCGAAAAAACTTGAATTTTTTGAATCACGCAAAATTTTCAACTTGAAAATTTTTCGAGAAAAAATCATTTTTTTTCGATTTTTTCTGGTCGGGGGTCGTGCGAAAAACCTTGAATTTTTTTAATCACGCAAAATTTTCAACTTGAAAATTTTCGGGAAAAAATCATTTTTTTCGATTTTTTCTGGTCGGGGGTCGTGCGAAAAAACTTGAATTTTTTGAATCACGCAAAATTTTCAACTTGAAAATTTTTCGAGAAAAAATCATTTTTTTCGATTTTTTCTGGTCGGGGGTCGTGCGAAAAACCTTGAATTTTTTGAATCACGCAAAATTTTCAACTTGAAAATTTTTCGGGAAAAAATCATTTTTTTCGATTTTTTCTGGTCGGGGGTCGTGCGAAAAAACTTGAATTTTTTGAATCACGCAAAATTTTCAACTTGAAAATTTTTCGGGAAAAAATCATTTTTTTTCGATTTTTTCTGGTCGGGGGTCGTGCGAAAAAACTTGAATTTTTTGAATCACGCAAAATTTTCAACTTGAAAATTTTTCGGGAAAAAAACATTTTTTTTCGATTTTTTCTGGTCGGGGGTCGTGCGAAAAAACTTGAATTTTTTGAATCACGCAAAATTTTCAACTTGAAAATTTTTCGAGAAAAAATCATTTTTTTCGATTTTTTCTGGTCGGGGGTCGTGCGAAAAACCTTGAATTTTTTTAATCACGCAAAATTTTCAACTTGAAAATTTTCGGGAAAAAATCATTTTTTTCGATTTTTTCTGGTCGGGGGTCGTGCGAAAAAACTTGAATTTTTTGAATCACGCAAAATTTTCAACTTGAAAATTTTTCGGGAAAAAATCATTTTTTTCGATTTTTTCTGGTCGGGGGTCGTGCGAAAAATCACGCGGTGAATCACGCAAAATTTTCAACTTGAAAATTTTTCGGGAAAAAATCATTTTTTTCGATTTTTTCTGGTCGGGGGTCGTGCGAAAAACCTTGAATTTTTTGAATCACGCAAAATTTTCAACTTGAAAATTTTTCGGGAAAAAATCATTTTTTTTCGATTTTTTCTGGTCGGGGGTCGTGCGAAAAACCTTGAATTTTTTGAATCACGCAAAATTTTCAACTTGAAAATTTTTCGGGAAAAAATCATTTTTTTCGAATTTTTCTGGTCGGGGGTCGTGCGAAAAAACTTGAATTTTTTGAATCACGCAAAATTTTCAACTTGAAAATTTTTCGGGAAAAAATCATTTTTTTCGATTTTTTCTGGTCGGGGGTCGTGCGAAAAACCTTGAATTTTTTGAATCACGCAAAATTTTCAACTTGAAAATTTTTCGGGAAAAAATCATTTTTTTCGATTTTTTCTGGTGGGGGGTCGTGCGAAAAAACTTGAATTTTTTGAATCACGCAAAATTTTCAACTTGAAAATTTTTCGGGAAAAAATCATTTTTTTTCGATTTTTTCTGGTCGGGGGTCGTGCGAAAAAACGTGAATTTTTTGAATCACGCAAAATTTTCAACTTGAAAATTTTTCGGGAAAAAATCATTTTTTTCGATTTTTTCTGGTCGGGGGTCGTGCGAAAAACCTTGAATTTTTTGAATCACGCAAAATTTTCAACTTGAAAATTTTTCGGGAAAAATTATTTTTTTCGATTTTTTCTGGTCGGGGGTCGTGCGAAAAACCTTGAATTTTTTGAATCACGCAAAATTTTCAACTTGAAAATTTTTCGGGAAAAAATCATTTTTTTCGATTTTTTCTGGTCGGGAGTCGTGCGAAAAACCTTGAATTTTTTTAATCACGCAAAATTTTCAACTTGAAAATTTTTCGGGAAAAATTATTTTTTTCGATTTTTTCTGGTCGGGGGTCGGGCGAAAAAACTTGAATTTTTTGAATCACGCAAAATTTTCAACTTGAAAATTTTTCGGGAAAAAATCATTTTTTTTTCGATTTTTTCTGGTCGGGGGTCGTGCGAAAAACCTTGAATTTTTTGAATCACGCAAAATTTTCAACTTGAAAATTTTTCGGGAAAAAATCATTTTTTTCGATTTTTTCTGGTCGGGGGTCGTGCGAAAAAACTTGAATTTTTTGAATCACGCAAAATTTTCAACTTGAAAATTTTTCGGGAAAAAATCATTTTTTTCGATTTTTTCTGGTCGGGGGTCGTGCGAAAAGCCTTGAATTTTTTGAATTACGCAAAATTTTCAACTTGAAAATTTTTCGAGAAAAAATCATTTTTTTCGATTTTTTCTGGTCGGGGGTCGTGCGAAAAACCTTGAATTTTTTGAATCACGCAAAATTTTCAACTTGAAAATTTTTCGGGAAAAAATCATTTTTTTCGATTTTTTCTGGTCGGGGGTCGTGCGAAAAACCTTGAATTTTTTGAATCACGCAAAATTTTCAACTTGAAAATTTTTCGGGAAAAAATCATTTTTTTCGATTTTTTTGGTCGGGGGTCGTGCGAAAAACCTTGAATTTTTTGAATCACGCAAAATTTTCAACTTGAAAATTTTTCGGGAAAAAATCATTTTTTTCGATTTTTTCTGGTCGGGGGTCGTGCGAAAAACCTTGAATTTTTTGAATCACGCAAAATTTTCAACTTGAAAATTTTTCGGGAAAAAATCATTTTTTTCGATTTTTTCTGGTCGGGGGTCGTGCGAAAAACCTTGAATTTTTTGAATCACGCAAAATTTTCAACTTGAAAATTTTTCGGGAAAAAATCATTTTTTTCGATTTTTTTGGTCGGGGGTCGTGCGAAAAACCTTGAATTTTTTGAATCACGCAAAATTTTCAACTTGAAAATTTTTCGGGAAAAAATCATTTTTTTCGATTTTTTCTGGTCGGGGGTCGTGCGAAAAACCTTGAATTTTTTGAATCACGCAAAATTTTCAACTTGAAAATTTTTCGGGAAAAAATCATTTTTTTCGATTTTTTCTGGTCGGGGGTCGTGCGAAAAACCTTGAATTTTTTGAATCACGCAAAATTTTCAACTTGAAAATTTTTCGAGAAAAAATCATTTTTTTCGATTTTTTCTGGTCGGGGGTCGTGCGAAAAACCTTGAATTTTTTGAATCACGCAAAATTTTCAACTTGAAAATATTTCGGGAAAAAATCATTTTTTTCGATTTTTTCTGGTCGGGGGTCGTGCGAAAAACCTTGAATTTTTTGAATCACGCAAAATTTTCAACTTGAAAATTTTTCGGGAAAAAATCATTTTTTTCGATTTTTTCTGGTCGGGGGTCGTGCGAAAAAACTTGAATTTTTTGAATCACGCAAAATTTTCAACTTGAAAATTTTTCGGGAAAAAATCATTTTTTTCGATTTTTTCTGGTCGGGGGTCGTGCGAAAAACCTTGAATTTTTTGAATCACGCAAAATTTTCAACTTGAAAATTTTTCGGGAAAAAATCATTTTTTTCGATTTTTTCTGGTCGGGGGTCGTGCGAAAAAACTTGAATTTTTTGAATCACGCAAAATTTTCAACTTGAAAATTTTTCGGGAAAAAATCATTTTTTTTCGATTTTTTCTGGTCGGGGGTCGTGCGAAAAAACTTGAATTTTTTGAATCACGCAAAATTTTCAACTTGAAAATTTTTCGGGAAAAAAACATTTTTTTTCGATTTTTTCTGGTCGGGGGTCGTGCGAAAAAACTTGAATTTTTTGAATCACGCAAAATTTTCAACTTGAAAATTTTTCGAGAAAAAATCATTTTTTTCGATTTTTTCTGGTCGGGGGTCGTGCGAAAAACCTTGAATTTTTTTAATCACGCAAAATTTTCAACTTGAAAATTTTCGGGAAAAAATCATTTTTTTCGATTTTTTCTGGTCGGGGGTCGTGCGAAAAAACTTGAATTTTTTGAATCACGCAAAATTTTCAACTTGAAAGTTTTTCGGGAAATAATTATTTTTTTCGATTTTTCTGGTGGGGGGTCGTGCGAAAAAACTTGATTTTTTTGAATCACGCAAAATTTTCAACTTGAAAATTTTTCGAGAAAAAATAATTTTTTTCGATTTTTTCTGGTCGGGGGTCGTGCGAAAAAACTTGAATTTTTTGAATCACGCAAAATTTTCAACTTGCAAATTTTTCGAGAAAAAATCATTTTTTTCGATTTTTTCTGGTCGGGGGTCGTGCGAAAAACCTTGAATTTTTTGAATCACGCAAAATTTTCAACTTGAAAATTTTTCGGGAAAAAATCATTTTTTTCGATTTTTTCTGGTCGGGGGTCGTGCGAAAAAACTTGAATTTTTTGAATCACGCAAAATTTTTAACTTGAAAATTTTTCGAGAAAAAATCATTTTTTTCGATTTTTCTGGTCGGGGGTCGTGCGAAAAACCTTGAATTTTTTGAATCACGCAAAATTTTCAACTTGAAAATTTTTTGGGAAAAAATCATGTTTTTCGATTTTTTCTGGTCGGGGGTCGTGCGAAAAAACTTGAATTTTTTGAATCACGCAAAATTTTCAACTTGAAAATTTTTCGAGAAAAAATCATTTTTTTTCGATTTTTTCTGGTCGGGGGTCGTGCGAAAAACCTTGAATTTTTTGAATCACGCAAAATTTTCAACTTGAAAATTTTCGGGAAAAAATCATTTTTTTCGATTTTTTCTGGTCGGGGGTCGTGCGAAAAAACTTGAATTTTTTGAATCACGCAAAATTTTCAACTTGAAAATTTTTCGGGAAAAAATTATTTTTTTCGATTTTTTCTGGTCGGGGGTCGTGCGAAAAAACTTGATTTTTTTGAATCACGCAAAATTTTCAACTTGAAAATTTTTCGAGAAAAATTAATTTTTTTCGATTTTTTCTGGTCGGGGGTCGTGCGAAACAACTTGAATTTTTTGAATCACGCAAAATTTTCAACTTGAAAATTTTTCGAGAAAAAATCATTTTTTTCGATTTTTTCTGGTCGGGGGTCGTGCGAAAAACCTTGAATTTTTTGAATCACGCAAAATTTTCAACTTGAAAATTTTTCGGGAAAAAATCATTTTTTTCGATTTTTTCTGGTCGGGGGTCGTGCGAAAAAACTTGAATTTTTTGAATCACGCAAAATTTTCAACTTGAAAATTTTTCGAGAAAAAATCATTTTTTTCGATTTTTTCTGGTCGGGGGTCGTGCGAAAAACCTTGAATTTTTTGAATCACGCAAAATTTTCAACTTGAAAATTTTTCGGGAAAAAATCATTTTTTTCGATTTTTTCTGGTCGGGGGTCGTGCGAAAAAACTTGAATTTTTTGAATCACGCAAAATTTTCAACTTGAAAATTTTTCGAGAAAAAATCATTTTTTTCGATTTTTTCTGGTCGGGGGTCGTGCGAAAAACCTTGAATTTTTTGAATCACGCAAAATTTTCAACTTGAAAATTTTTCGGGAAAAAATCATTTTTTTTCGATTTTTTCTGGTCGGGGGTCGTGCGAAAAACCTTGAATTTTTTGAATCACGCAAAATTTTCAACTTGAAAATTTTTCGGGAAAAAATCATTTTTTTAGATTTTTTCTGGTCGGGGGTCGTGCGAAAAAACTTGAATTTTTTGAATCACGCAAAATTTTCAACTTGAAAATTTTTTGAGAAAAAATCATTTTTTTCGATTTTTTCTGGTCGGGGGTCGTGCGAAAAACCTTGAATTTTTTTAATCACGCAAAATTTTCAACTTGAAAATTTTTCGAGAAAAAATCATTTTTTTTCGATTTTTTCTGGTCGGGGGTCGTGCGAAAAACCTTGAATTTTTTGAATCACGCAAAATTTTCAACTTGAAAATTTTTCGGGAAAAAATCATTTTTTTCGATTTTTTCTGGTTGGGGGTCGTGCGAAAAAACTTGAATTTTTTGAATCACGCAAAATTTTCAACTTGAAAATTTTTCGGGAAAAAATCATTTTTTTCGATTTTTTCTGGTTGGAGGTCGTGCGAAAAACCTTGAATTTTTTGAATCACGCAAAATTTTCAACTTGAAAATTTTTCGGGAAAAAATCATTTTTTTAGATTTTTTCTGGTCGGGGGTCGTGCGAAAAAACTTGAATTTTTTGAATCACGCAAAATTTTCAACTTGAAAATTTTTCGGGAAAAAATCATTTTTTTCGATTTTTTCTGGTCGGGGGTCGTGCGAAAAACCTTGAATTTTTTGAATCACGCAAAATTTTCAACTTGAAAATTTTTCGGGAAAAAATCATTTTTTTCGATTTTTTCTGGTCGGGGGTCGTGCGAAAAACCTTGAATTTTTTGAATCACGCAAAATTTTCAACTTGAAAATTTTTCGGGAAAAAATCATTTTTTTCGATTTTTTCTGGTCGGGGGTCGTGCGAAAAACCTTGAATTTTTTGAATCACGCAAAATTTTCAACTTGAAAATTTTTCGGGAAAAAATCATTTTTTTCGATTTTTTCTGGTCGGGGGTCGTGCGAAAAACCTTGAATTTTTTGAATCACGCAAAATTTTCAACTTGAAAATGTTTCGGGAAAAAATCATTTTTTTCGATTTTTTCTGGTCGGGGGTCGTGCGAAAAAACTTGAATTTTTTTAATCACGCAAAATTTTCAACTTGAAAATTTTTCGGGAAAACATCATTTTTTTTCGATTTTTTCTGGTCGGGGGTCGTGCGAAAAACCTTGAATTTTTTGAATCACGCAAAATTTTCAACTTGAAAATTTTTCGGGAAAAAATCATTTTTTTCGAATTTTTCTGGTCGGGGGTCGTGCGAAAAAACTTGAATTTTTTGAATCACGCAAAATTTTCAACTTGAAAATTTTTCGGGAAAAAATCATTTTTTTCGATTTTTTCTGGTCGGGGGTCGTGCGAAAAACCTTGAATTTTTTGAATCACGCAAAATTTTCAACTTGAAAATTTTTCGGGAAAAAATCATTTTTTTCGATTTTTTCTGGTGGGGGGTCGTGCGAAAAAACTTGAATTTTTTGAATCACGCAAAATTTTCAACTTGAAAATTTTTCGGGAAAAAATCATTTTTTTTTTCGATTTTTTCTGGTCGGGGGTCGTGCGAAAAAACGTGAATTTTTTGAATCACGCAAAATTTTCAACTTGAAAATTTTTCGGGAAAAAATCATTTTTTTCGATTTTTTCTGGTCGGGAGTCGTGCGAAAAACCTTGAATTTTTTTAATCACGCAAAATTTTCAACTTGAAAATTTTTCGGGAAAAATTAATTTTTTCGATTTTTTCTGGTCGGGGGTCGGGCAAAAAAACTTGAATTTTTTGAATCACGCAAAATTTTCAACTTGAAAATTTTTCGGGAAAAAATCATTTTTTTTTCGATTTTTTCTGGTCGGGGGTCGTGCGAAAAACCTTGAATTTTTTGAATCACGCAAAATTTTCAACTTGAAAATTTTTCGGGAAAAAATCATTTTTTTCGATTTTTTCTGGTCGGGGGTCGTGCGAAAAAACTTGAATTTTTTGAATCACGCAAAATTTTCAACTTGAAAATTTTTCGGGAAAAAATCATTTTTTTCGATTTTTTCTGGTCGGGGGTCGTGCGAAAAACCTTGAATTTTTTGAATTACGCAAAATTTTCAACTTGAAAATTTTTCGAGAAAAAATCATTTTTTTCGATTTTTTCTGGTCGGGGGTCGTGCGAAAAACCTTGAATTTTTTGAATCACGCAAAATTTTCAACTTGAAAATTTTTCGGGAAAAAATCATTTTTTTCGATTTTTTCTGGTCGGGGGTCGTGCGAAAAACCTTGAATTTTTTGAATCACGCAAAATTTTCAACTTGAAAATTTTTCGGGAAAAATTAATTTTTTCGATTTTTTCTGGTCGGGGGTCGGGCGAAAAAACTTGAATTTTTTGAATCACGCAAAATTTTCAACTTGAAAATTTTTCGGGAAAAAATCATTTTTTTTTCGATTTTTTCTGGTCGGGGGTCGTGCGAAAAACCTTGAATTTTTTGAATCACGCATAATTTTCAACTTGAAAATTTTTCGGGAAAAAATCATTTTTTTCGATTTTTTCTGGTCGGGGGTCGTGCGAAAAACCTTGAATTTTTTGAATCACGCAAAATTTTCAACTTGAAAATTTTTCGAGAAAAAATCATTTTTTTCGATTTTTTCTGGTCGGGGGTCGTGCGAAAAACCTTGAATTTTTTGAATCACGCAAAATTTTCAACTTGAAAATTTTTCGGGAAAAAATCATTTTTTTCGATTTTTTCTGGTCGGGGGTCGTGCGAAAAACCTTGAATTTTTTGAATCACGCAAAATTTTCAACTGGAAAATTTTTCGGGAAAAAATCATTTTTTTCGATTTTTTCTGGTCGGGGGTCGTGCGAAATAACTTGAATTTTTTGAATCACGCAAAATTTTCAACTTGAAAATTTTTCGGGAAAAAATCATTTTTTTCGATTTTTTCTGGTCGGGGGTCGTGCGAAAAACCTTGAATTTTTTGAATCACGCAAAATTTTCAACTTGAAAATTTTTCGGGAAAAAATCATTTTTTTCGATTTTTTCTGGTCGGGGGTCGTGCGAAAAAACTTGAATTTTTTGAATCACGCAAAATTTTCAACTTGAAAAATTTCGGGAAAAAATCATTTTTTTTCGATTTTTTCTGGTCGGGGGTCGTGCGAAAAAACTTGAATTTTTTGAATCACGCAAAATTTTCAACTTGAAAAATTTTCGGGAAAAAATCATTTTTTTAGATTTTTTCTGGTCGGGGGTCGTGCGAAAAAACTTGAATTTTTTGAATCACGCAAAATTTTCAACTTGAAAATTTTTCGAGAAAAAATCATTTTTTTCGATTTTTTCTGGTCGGGGGTCGTGCGAAAAACCTTGAATTTTTTGAATCACGCATAATTTTCAACTTGAAAATTTTTCGGAAAAAAATCACTTTTTCGATTTTTTCTGGTCGGGGGTCGTGCGAAAAACCTTGAATTTTTTGAATCACGCAAAATTTTCAACTTGAAAATTTTTCGAGAAAAAATCATTTTTTTCGATTTTTTCTGGTCGGGGGTCGTGCGAAAAACCTTGAATTTTTTGAATCACGCATAATTTTCAACTTGAAAATTTTTCGGGAAAAAATCACTTTTTCGATTTTTCTGGTCGGGGGTCGTGCGAAAAACCTTGAATTTTTTGAATCACGCAAAATTTCAACTTGAAAATTTTTCGGGAAAAAATCATTTTTTTCGATTTTTTCTGGTCGGGGGTCGTGCGAAAAACCTTGAATTTTTTGAATCACGCAAAACTTTCAACTTGAAAATTTTTCGGGAAAAAATCATTTTTTCGATTTTTTCTGGTCGGGGGTCGTGCGAAAAACCTTGAATTTTTTGAATCACGCAAAATTTTCAACTTGAAAATTTTTCGAGAAAAAATCATTTTTTTCGATTTTTTCTGGTCGGGGGTCGTGCGAAAAAACTTGAATTTTTTGAATCACGCAAAATTTTCAACTTGAAAATTTTTCGAGAAAAAATCATTTTTTTCGATTTTTTCTGGTCGGGGGTCGTGCGAAAAACCTTGAATTTTTTGAATCACGCGAAATTTTCAACTTGAAAATTTTTCGGGAAAAAATCATTTTTTTCGATTTTTTCTGGTCGGGGGTCGTGCGAAAAACCTTGAATTTTTTGAATCACGCAAAATTTTCAACTTGAAAATTTTTCGGGAAAAAATCATTTTTTTCGATTTTTTCTGGTCGGGGGTCGTGCGAAAAACCTTGAATTTTTTGAATCACGCAAAATTTTCAACTTGAAAATTTTTCGGGAAAAAATCATTTTTTTCGATTTTTTCTGGTCGGGGGTCGTGCGAAAAAACTTGAATTTTTTGAATGACGCAAAATTTTCAACTTGAAAATTTTTCGGGAAAAAATCATTTTTTTCGATTTTTTCTGGTCGGGGGTCGTGCGAAAAAACTTGAATTTTTTGAATCACGCAAAATTTTCAACTTGAAAATTTTTCGAGAAAAAATCATTTTTTTCGATTTTTTCTGGTCGGGGGTCGTGCGAAAAACCTTGAATTTTTTGAATCACGCAAAATTTTCAACTTGAAAATTTTTCGGGAAAAAATCATTTTTTTCGATTTTTTCTGGTTGGGGGTCGTGCGAAAAACTTGAATTTTTTGAATCACGCAAAATTTTCAACTTGAAAATTTTTCGGGAAAAAATCATTTTTTTCGATTTTTTCTGGTTGGAGGTCGTGCGAAAAACCTTGAATTTTTTGAATCACGCAAAATTTTCAACTTGAAAATTTTTCGGGAAAAAATCATTTTTTTAGATTTTTTCTGGTCGGGGGTCGTGCGAAAAAACTTGAATTTTTTGAATCACGCAAAATTTTCAACTTGAAAATTTTTTGAGAAAAAATCATTTTTTTCGATTTTTTCTGGTCGGGGGTCGTGCGAAAAACCTTGAATTTTTTGAATCACGCAAAATTTCAACTTGAAAATTTTTCGGGAAAAAATCATTTTTTTCGATTTTTTCTGGTCGGGGGTCGTGCGAAAAACCTTGAATTTTTTGAATCACGCAAAATTTTCAACTTGAAAATTTTTCGAGAAAAAATCATTTTTTTCGATTTTTTCTGGTCGGGGGTCGTGCGAAAAACCTTGAATTTTTTGAATCACGCAAAACTTTCAACTTGAAAATTTTTCGGGAAAAAATCATTTTTTCGATTTTTTCTGGTCGGGGGTCGTGCGAAAAACCTTGAATTTTTTTAATCACGCAAAATTTTCAACTTGAAAATTTTTCGAGAAAAAATCATTTTTTTCGATTTTTTCTGGTCGGGGGTCGTGCGAAAAACCTTGAATTTTTTGAATCACGCAAAACTTTCAACTTGAAAATTTTTCGGGAAAAAATCATTTTTTCGATTTTTTCTGGTCGGGGGTCGTGCGAAAAACCTTGAATTTTTTTAATCACGCAAAATTTTCAACTTGAAAATTTTTCGAGAAAAAATCATTTTTTTCGATTTTTTCTGGTCGGGGGTCGTGCGAAAAACCTTGAATTTTTTGAATCACGCATAATTTTCAACTTGAAAATTTTTCGGGAAAAAATCACTTTTTCGATTTTTCTGGTCGGGGGTCGTGCGAAAAACCTTGAATTTTTTGAATCACGCAAAATTTCAACTTGAAAATTTTTCGGGAAAAAATCATTTTTTTCGATTTTTTCTGGTCGGGGGTCGTGCGAAAAACCTTGAATTTTTTGAATCACGCAAAACTTTCAACTTGAAAATTTTTCGGGAAAAAATCATTTTTTCGATTTTTTCTGGTCGGGGGTCGTGCGAAAAACCTTGAATTTTTTTAATCACGCAAAATTTTCAACTTGAAAATTTTTCGAGAAAAAATCATTTTTTTCGATTTTTTCTGGTCGGGGGTCGTGCGAAAAACCTTGAATTTTTTGAATCACGCAAAATTTTCAACTTGAAAATTTTTCGAGAAAAAATCATTTTTTTCGATTTTTTCTGGTCGGGGGTCGTGCGAAAAAACTTGAATTTTTTGAATCACGCAAAATTTTCAACTTGAAAATTTTTCGAGAAAAAATCATTTTTTTCGATTTTTTCTGGTCGGGGGTCGTGCGAAAAACCTTGAATTTTTTGAATCACGCAAAATTTTCAACTTGAAAATTTTTCGGGAAAAAATCATTTTTTTCGATTTTTTCTGGTCGGGGGTCGTGCGAAAAACCTTGAATTTTTTGAATCACGCAAAATTTTCAACTTGAAAATTTTTCGGGAAAAAATCATTTTTTTCGATTTTTTCTGGTCGGGGGTCGTGCGAAAAACCTTGAATTTTTTGAATCACGCAAAATTTTCAACTTGAAAATTTTTCGGGAAAAAATCATTTTTTTCGATTTTTTCTGGTCGGGGGTCGTGCGAAAAAACTTGAATTTTTTGAATCACGCAAAATTTTCAACTTGAAAATTTTTCGGGAAAAAATCATTTTTTTCGATTTTTTCTGGTCGGGGGTCGTGCGAAAAACCTTGAATTTTTTGAATCACGCAAAATTTTCAACTTGAAAATTTTTCGGGAAAAAATCATTTTTTTCGATTTTTTCTGGTCGGGGGTCGTGCGAAAAAACTTGAATTTTTTGAATCACGCAAAATTTTCAACTTGAAAATTTTTCGAGAAAAAATCATTTTTTTCGATTTTTTCTGGTCGGGGGTCGTGCGAAAAACCTTGAATTTTTTGAATCACGCAAAATTTTCAACTTGAAAATTTTTCGGGAAAAAATCATTTTTTTCGATTTTTTCTGGTCGGGGGTCGTGCGAAAAACCTTGAATTTTTTGAATCACGCAAAATTTTCAACTTGAAAATTTTTCGGGAAAAATCATTTTTTTCGATTTTTTCTGGTCGGGGGTCGTGCGAAAAACCTTGAATTTTTTGAATCACGCAAAATTTTCAACTTGAAAATTTTTCGGGAAAAAATCATTTTTTTCGATTTTTTCTGGTCGGGGGTCGTGCGAAAAAACTTGAATTTTTTGAATCACGCAAAATTTTCAACTTGAAAATTTTTCGGGAAAAAATCATTTTTTTCGATTTTTTCTGGTCGGGGGTCGTGCGAAAAAACTTGAATTTTTTGAATCACGCAAAATTTTCAACTTGAAAATTTTTCGAGAAAAAATCATTTTTTTCGATTTTTTCTGGTCGGGGGTCGTGCGAAAAACCTTGAATTTTTTGAATCACGCAAAACTTTCAACTTGAAAATTTTTCGGGAAAAAATCATTTTTTTCGATTTTTTCTGGTCGGGGGTCGTGCGAAAAACCTTGAATTTTTTTAATCACGCAAAATTTTCAACTTGAAAATTTTTCGAGAAAAAATCATTTTTTTCGATTTTTTCTGGTCGGGGGTCGTGCGAAAAACCTTGAATTTTTTGAATCACGCAAAATTTTCAACTTGAAAATTTTTCGAGAAAAAATCATTTTTTTCAATTTTTTCTGGTCGGGGGTCGTGCGAAAAACCTTGAATTTTTTGAATCACGCAAAATTTTCAATTTGAAAATTTTTCGGGAAAAAATCATTTTTTTCGATTTTTTCTGGTCGGGGGTCGTGCGAAAAACCTTGAAGTTTTTGAATCCTGCAAAATTTTCAACTTGGAAATTTTTCGGGAAAAAATCATTTTTTTCGATTTTTTCTGGTCGGGGGTCGTGCGAAAAACCTTGAATTTTTTGAATCACACAAATTTTCAACTTGAAAATTTTTCGGGAAAAAATCATTTTTTTTCGATTTTTTCTGGTCGGGGGTCGTGCGAAAAAACTTGAATTTTTTGAATCACGCAAAATTTTCAACTTGAAAATTTTTCGGGAAAAAATCATTTTTCGGGAAAAAATCATTTTTTTCGATTTTTTCTGGTCGGGGGTCGTGCGAAAAACCTTGAATTTTTTGAATCACGCAAAATTTTCAACTTGAAAATTTTTCGGGAAAAAATCATTGTTTTCGATTTTTTCTGGTTGGGGGTCGTGCGAAAAACCTTGAATTTTTTGAATCACGCAAAATTTTCAACTTGAAAATTTTTCGGGAAAAAATCATTTTTCGGGAAAAAATCATTTTTCGGGAAAAAATCATTTTTTTCGATTTTTTCTGGTCGGGGGTCGTGCGAAAAACCTTGAATTTTTTGAATCACGCAAAATTTTCAACTTGAAAATTTTTCGGGAAAAAATCATTTTTTTTCGATTTTTTCTGGTGGGGGGTCGTGCGAAAAAACTTGAATTTTTTGAATCACGCAAAATTTTCAACTTGAAAATTTTTCGGGAAAAAATCATTTTTTTTCGATTTTTTCTGGTCGGGGGTCGTGCGAAAAAACGTGAATTTTTTGAATCACGCAAAATTTTCAACTTGAAAATTTTTCGGGAAAAAATCATTTTTTTCGATTTTTTCTGGTCGGGGGTCGTGCGAAAAACCTTCAATTTTTTGAATCACGCAAAATTTTCAACTTGAAAATTTTTCGGGAAAAATTATTTTTTTCGATTTTTTCTGGTCGGGGGTCGTGCGAAAAACCTTGAATTTTTTGAATCACGCAAAATTTTCAACTTGAAAATTTTTCGGGAAAAAATCATTTTTTTCGATTTTTTCTGGTCGGGAGTCGTGCGAAAAACCTTGAATTTTTTGAATCACGCAAAATTTTCAACTTGAAAATTTTTCGGGAAAAAATCATTTTTTTCGATTTTTTTGGTCGGGGGTCGTGCGAAAAACCTTGAATTTTTTGAATCACGCAAAATTTTCAACTTGAAAATTTTTCGGGAAAAAATCATTTTTTTCGATTTTTTCTGGTCGGGGGTCGTGCGAAAAACCTTGAATTTTTTGAATCACGCAAAATTTTCAACTTGAAAATTTTTCGGTAAAAATTAATTTTTTCGATTTTTTCTGGTCGGGGGTCGGGCGAAAAAACTTGAATTTTTTGAATCACGCAAAATTTTCAACTTGAAAATTTTTCGGGAAAAAATCATTTTTTTTTTTCGATTTTTTCTGGTCGGGGGTCGTGCGAAAAACCTTGAATTTTTTGAATCACGCATAATTTTCAACCTGAAAATTTTTCGGGAAAAAATCATTTTTTTCGATTTTTTCTGGTCGGGGGTCGTGCGAAAAAACTTGAATTTTTTGAATCACGCAAAATTTTCAACTTGAAAATTTTTCGGGAAAAAATCATTTTTTTCGATTTTTTCTGGTCGGGGGTCGTGCGAAAAAACTTGAATTTTTTGAATCACGCAAAATTTTCAACTTGAAAATTTTTCGAGAATAAATCATTTTTTTCGATTTTTTCTGGTCGGGGGTCGTGCGAAAAACCTTGAATTTTTTGAATCACGCAAAATTTTCAACTTAAAAATTTTTCGGGAAAAAATCATTTTTTTTCGATTTTTTCTGGTCGGGGGTCGTGCGAAAAACCTTGAATTTTTTGAATCACGCAAAATTTTCAACTTGAAAATTTTTCGAGAAAAAATCATTTTTTTCGATTTTTTCTGGTCGGGGGTCGTGCGAAAAACCTTGAATTTTTTGAATCACGCAAAATTTTCAACTTGAAAATTTTTCGGGAAAAAATCATTTTTTTCGATTTTTTCTGGTCGGGGGTCGTGCGAAAAACCTTGAATTTTTTGAATCACGCAAAATTTTCAACTTGAAAATTTTTCGGGAAAAAATCATTTTTTTCGATTTTTTCTGGTCGGGGGTCGTGCGAAAAAACTTGAATTTTTTGAATCACGCAAAATTTTCAACTTGAAAATTTTTCGGGAAAAAATCATTTTTTTCGATTTTTTCTGGTCGGGGGTCGTGCGAAAAACCTTGAATTTTTTGAATCACGCAAAATTTTCAACTTGAAAATTTTTCGGGAAAAAATCGTTTTTTCGATTTTTTCTGGTCGGGGGTCGTGCGAAAAAACTTGAATTTTTTGAATCACGCAAAATTTTCAACTTGAAAATTTTTCGGGAAAAATTAATTTTTTCGATTTTTTCTGGTCGGGGGTCGGGCGAAAAAACTTGAATTTTTTTAATCACGCAAAATTTTCAACTTGAAAATTTTTCGGGAAAAAATCATTTTTTTTTCGATTTTTTCTGGTCGGGGGTCGTGCGAAAAACCTTGAATTTTTTGAATCACGCATAATTTTCAACTTGAAAATTTTTCGGGAAAAAATCATTTTTTTCGATTTTTTCTGGTCGGGGGTCGTGCGAAAAAACTTGAATTTTTTGAATCACGCAAAATTTTCAACTTGAAAATTTTTCGAGAAAAAATCATTTTTTTCGATTTTTTCTGGTCGGGGGTCGTGCGAAAAACCTTGAATTTTTTGAATCACGCATAATTTTCAACTTGAAAATTTTTCGGGAAAAAATCACTTTTTCGATTTTTTCTGGTCGGGGGTCGTGCGAAAAAACTTGAATTTTTTGAATCACGCAAAATTTTCAACTTGAAAATTTTTCGGGAAAAAATAATTTTTTTCGATTTTTTCTGGTCGGGGGTCGTGCGAAAAAACTTGAATTTTTTGAATCACGCAAAATTTTCAACTTGAAAATTTTTCGGGAAAAAATCATTTTTTTCGATTTTTTCTGGTCGAGGGTCGTGCGAAAAAACTTGAATTTTTTGAATCACGCAAAATTTTCAACTTGAAAATTTTTCGGGAAAAAATTATTTTTTTCGGTTTTTTCTGGTCGGGGGTCGTGCGAAAAACCTTGAATTTTTTGAATCACGCAAAATTTTCAACTTGAAAATTTTTCGGGAAAAAATCATTTTTTTCGATTTTTTCTGGTCGGGGGTCGTGCGAAAAACCTTGAATTTTTTGAATCATTTCAACTTGAAAATTTTTCGGGAAAAAATCATTTTTTTCGATTTTGTCTGGTCGGGGGTCGTGCGAAAAAACTTGAATTTTTTGAATCACGCAAAATTTTCAACTTGAAAATTTTTCGGGAAAAAATCATTTTTTCGATTTTTTCTGGTCGGGGGTCGTGCGAAAAACCTTGAATTTTTTGAATCACGCATAATTTTCAACTTGAAAATTTTTCGGGAAAAAATCATTTTTTTCGATTTTTTCTGGTCGGGGGTCGTGCGAAAAAACTTGAATTTTTTGAATCACGCAAAATTTTCAACTTGAAAATTTTTCGAGAAAAAATCATTTTTTTCGATTTTTTCTGGTCGGGGGTCGTGCGAAAAACCTTGAATTTTTTGAATCACGCAAAATTTTCAACTTGAAAATTTTTCGGGAAAAAATCATTTTTTTCGATTTTTTCTGGTCGGGGGTCGTGCGAAAAACCTTGAATTTTTTGAATCACGCAAAATTTTCAACTTGAAAATTTTTCGGGAAAAAATCATTTTTTTCGATTTTTTTGGTCGGGGGTCGTGCGAAAAACCTTGAATTTTTTGAATCACGCAAAATTTTCAACTTGAAAATTTTTCGGGAAAAAATCATTTTTTTCGATTTTTTCTGGTCGGGGGTCGTGCGAAAAACCTTGAATTTTTTGAATCACGCAAAATTTTCAACTTGAAAATTTTTCGGGAAAAAATCATTTTTTTCGATTTTTTCTGGTCGGGGGTCGTGCGAAAAAACTTGAATTTTTTGAATCACGCAAAATTTTCAACTTGAAAATTTTTCGAGAAAAAATAATTTTTTTCGATTTTTTCTGGTCGGGGGTCGTGCGAAAAACCTTGAATTTTTTGAATCACGCAAAATTTTCAACTTGAAAATTTTTCGGGAAAAAATCATTTTTTTCGATTTTTTCTGGTCGGGGGTCGTGCGAAAAAACTTGAATTTTTTGAATCACGCAAAATTTTCAACTTGAAAATTTTTCGAGAAAAAATCATTTTTTTCGATTTTTTCTGGTCGGGGGTCGTGCGAAAAACCTTGAATTTTTTGAATCACGCAAAATTTTCAACTTGAAAATTTTTCGGGAAAAAATCATTTTTTTCGATTTTTTCTGGTCGGGGGTCGTGCGAAAAAACTTGAATTTTTTGAATCACGCAAAATTTTCAACTTGAAAATTTTTCGAGAAAAAATCATTTTTTTCGATTTTTTCTGGTCGGGGGTCGTGCGAAAAACCTTGAATTTTTTGAATCACGCAAAATTTTCAACTTGAAAATTTTTCGGGAAAAAATCATTTTTTTCGATTTTTTCTGGTCGGGGGTCGTGCGAAAAAACTTGAATTTTTTGAGTCACGCAAAATTTTCAACTTGAAAATTTTTCGGGAAAAAATCATTTTTTTCGATTTTTTCTGGTCGGGGGTCGTGCGAAAAAACTTGAATTTTTTGAGTCACGCAAAATTTTCAACTTGAAAATTTTTCGGGAAAAAATCATTTTTTTCGATTTTTTCTGGTCGGGGGTCGTGCGAAAAACCTTGAATTTTTTGAATCACGCAAAATTTTCAACTTGAAAATTTTTCGGGAAAAAATCATTTTTTTCGATTTTTTCTGGTCGGGGGTCGGGCGAAAAAACTTGAATTTTTTGAATCACGCAAAATTTTCAACTTGAAAATTTTTCGGGAAAAAATCATTTTTTTCGATTTTTTCTGGTCGGGGGTCGTGCGAAAAACCTTGAATTTTTTGAATCACGCAAAATTTTCAACTTGAAAATTTTTCGAGAAAAAATCATTTTTTTTCGATTTTTTCTGGTCGGGGGTCGTGCGAAAAACCTTGAATTTTTTGAATCACGCAAAATTTTCAACTTGAAAATTTTTCGGGAAAAAATCATTTTTTTTCGATTTTTTCTGGTCGGGGGTCGTGCGAAAAATCTTGAATTTTTTGAATCACGCAAAATTTTCAACTTGAAAATTTTTCGGGAAAAAATCATTTTTTTTTTCGATTTTTTCTGGTCGGGGGTCGTGCGAAAAACCTTGAATTTTTTTAATCACGCAAAATTTTCAACTTGAAAATTTTTCGGGAAAAAATCATTTTTTCGATTTTTTCTGTTCGGGGGTCGTGCGAAAAACCTTGAATTTTTTGAATCACGCAAAATTTTCAACTTGAAAATTTTTCGGGAAAAATTAATTTTTTCGATTTTTTCTGGTCGGGGGTCGGGCGAAAAAACTTGAATTTTTTGAATCACGCATAATTTTCAACTTGAAAATTTTTCGGGAAAAAATCATTTTTTTCGAATTTTTCTGGTCGGGGGTCGTGCGAAAAACCTTGAATTTTTTGAATCACGCAAAATTTTCAACTTGAAAATTTTTCGGGAAAAAATCATTTTTTTCGATTTTTTCTGGTCGGGGGTCGTGCGAAAAACCTTGAATTTTTTGAATCACGCAAAATTTTCAACTTGAAAATTTTTCGAGAAAAAATCATTTTTTTTCGATTTTTTCTGGTCGGGGGTCGTGCGAAAAACCTTGAATTTTTTTAATCACGCAAAATTTTCAACTTGAAAATTTTTCGGGAAAAAATCATTTTTTTTCGATTTTTTCTGGTCGGGGGTCGTGCGAAAAATCTTGAATTTTTTGAATCACGCAAAATTTTCAACTTGAAAATTTTTCGGGAAAAAATCATTTTTTTCGATTTTTTCTGGTCGGGGGTCGTGCGAAAAACCTTGAATTTTTTGAATCACGCAAAATTTTCAACTTGAAAATTTTTCGGGAAAAAATCATTTTTTTTTCGATTTTTTCTGGTCGGGGGTCGTGCGAAAAACCTTGAATTTTTTGAATCACGCAAAATTTTCAACTTGAAAATTTTTCGGGAAAAAATCATTTTTTCGATTTTTTCTGTTCGGGGGTCGTGCGAAAAACCTTGAATTTTTTGAATCACGCAAAATTTTCAACTTGAAAATTTTTCGGGAAAAATTAATTTTTTCGATTTTTTCTGGTCGGGGGTCGGGCGAAAAAACTTGAATTTTTTGAATCACGCATAATTTTCAACTTGAAAATTTTTCGGGAAAAAATCATTTTTTTTTTCGATTTTTTTCTGGTCGGGGGTCGTGCGAAAAACCTTGAATTTTTTGAATCACGCAAAATTTTCAACTTGAAAATTTTTCGGGAAAAAATCATTTTTTTCGAATTTTTCTGGTCGGGGGTCGTGCGAAAAACCTTGAATTTTTTGAATCACGCATAATTTTCAACTTGAAAATTTTTCGGGAAAAAATCATTTTTTTCGATTTTTTCTGGTCGGGGGTCGTGCGAAAAAACTTGAATTTTTTGAATCACGCAAAATTTTCAACTTGAAAATTTTTCGAGAAAAAATCATTTTTTTCGATTTTTTCTGGTCGGGGGTCGTGCGAAAAACCTTGAATTTTTTGAATCACGCAAAATTTTCAACTTGAAAATTTTTCGGGAAAAAATCATTTTTTTTTCGATTTTTTCTGGTCGGGGGTCGTGCGAAAAACCTTGAATTTTTTGAATCACGCAAAATTTTCAACTTGAAAATTTTTCGGGAAAAAATCATTTTTTTCGATTTTTGCTGGTCGGGGGTCGTGCGAAAAAACTTGAATTTTTTGAATCACGCAAAATTTTCAACTTGAAAATTTTTCGGGAAAAAATCATTTTTTTCGATTTTTTCTGGTCGGGGGTCGTGCGAAAAACCTTGAATTTTTTGAATCACGCAAAATTTTCAACTTGAAAATTTTTCGGGAAAAAATCATTTTTTTCGATTTTTTCTGGTCGGGGGTCGTGCGAAAAACCTTGAATTTTTTGAATCACGCAAAATTTTCAACTTGAAAATTTTTCGAGAAAAAATCATTTTTTTCGATTTTTTCTGGTCGGGGGTCGTGCGAAAAACCTTGAATTTTTTGAATCACGCAAAATTTTCAACTTGAAAATTTTTCGGGAAAAAATCATTTTTTTTCGATTTTTTCTGGTCGGGGGTCGTGCGAAAAATCTTGAATTTTTTGAATCACGCAAAATTTTCAACTTGAAAATTTTTCGGGAAAAAATCATTTTTTTCGATTTTTTCTGGTCGGGGGTCGTGCGAAATACCTTGAATTTTTTGAATCACGCAAAATTTTCAACTTGAAAATTTTTCGGGAAAAAATCATTTTTTTTTCGATTTTTTCTGGTCGGGGGTCGTGCGAAAAACCTTGAATTTTTTGAATCACGCAAAATTTTCAACTTGAAAATTTTTCGGGAAAAAATCATTTTTTCGATTTTTTCTGTTCGGGGGTCGTGCGAAAAACCTTGAATTTTTTGAATCACGCAAAATTTTCAACTTGAAAATTTTTCGGGAAAAATTAATTTTTTCGATTTTTTCTGGTCGGGGGTCGGGCGAAAAAACTTGAATTTTTTGAATCACGCATAATTTTCAACTTGAAAATTTTTCGGGAAAAAATCATTTTTTTTTTTCGATTTTTTCTGGTCGGGGGTCGTGCGAAAAACCTTGAATTTTTTGAATCACGCAAAATTTTCAACTTGAAAATTTTTCGGGAAAAAATCATTTTTTTCGAATTTTTCTGGTCGGGGGTCGTGCGAAAAACCTTGAATTTTTTGAATCACGCATAATTTTCAACTTGAAAATTTTTCGGGAAAAAATCATTTTTTTCGATTTTTTCTGGTCGGGGGTCGTGCGAAAAAACTTGAATTTTTTGAATCACGCAAAATTTTCAACTTGAAAATTTTTCGAGAAAAAATCATTTTTTTCGATTTTTTCTGGTCGGGGGTCGTGCGAAAAACCTTGAATTTTTTGAATCACGCAAAATTTTCAACTTGAAAATTTTTCGGGAAAAAATCATTTTTTTTTCGATTTTTTCTGGTCGGGGGTCGTGCGAAAAACCTTGAATTTTTTGAATCACGCAAAATTTTCAACTTGAAAATTTTTCGGGAAAAAATCATTTTTTTCGATTTTTTCTGGTCGGGGGTCGTGCGAAAAAACTTCAATTTTTTGAATCACGCAAAATTTTCAACTTGAAAATTTTTCGGGAAAAAATCATTTTTTTCGATTTTTTCTGGTCGGGGGTCGTGCGAAAAACCTTGAATTTTTTGAATCACGCAAAATTTTCAACTTGAAAATTTTTCGGGAAAAAATCATTTTTTTCGATTTTTTCTGGTCGGGGGTCGTGCGAAAAACCTTGAATTTTTTTAATCACGCAAAATTTTCAACTTGAAAATTTTTCGGGAAAAAATCATTTTTTTCGATTTTTTCTGGTCGGGGGTCGTGCGAAAAACCTTGAATTTTTTGAATCACGCAAAATTTTCAACTTGAAAATTTTTCGAGAAAAAATCATTTTTTCGATTTTTTCTGGTCGGGGGTCGTGCGAAAAACCTTGAATTTTTTGAATCACGCAAAATTTTCAACTTGAAAATTTTTCGGGAAAAAATCATTTTTTTCGATTTTTTCTGGTCGGGGGTCGTGCGAAAAACCTTGAATTTTTTGAATCACGCAAAATTTTCAACTTGAAAATTTTTCGGGAAAAAATCATTTTTTTCGATTTTTTCTGGTCGGGAGTCGTGCGAAAAACCTTGAATTTTTTGAATCACGCAAAATTTTCAACTTGAAAATTTTTCGGGAAAAATTAATTTTTTCGATTTTTTCTGGTCGGGGGTCGGGCGAAAAAACTTGAATTTTTTGAATCACGCAAAATTTTCAACTTGAAAATTTTTCGGGAAAAAATCATTTTTTTTTCGATTTTTTCTGGTCGGGGGTCGTGCGAAAAACCTTGAATTTTTTGAATCGCGCAAAATTTTCAACTTGAAGATTTTTCGGGAAAAAATCATTTTTTTCGAATTTTTCTGGTCGGGGGTCGTGCGAAAAACCTTGAATTTTTTGAATCACGCAAAATTTTCAACTTGAAAATTTTTCGGGAAAAAATCATTTTTTTCGATTTTTTCTGGTCGGGGGTCGTGCGAAAAAACTTGAATTTTTTGAATCACGCAAAATTTTCAACTTGAAAATTTTTCGAGAAAAAATAATTTTTTTCGATTTTTTCTGGTCGGGGGTCGTGCGAAAAACCTTGAATTTTTTGAATCACGCAAAATTTTCAACTTGAAAATTTTTCGGGAAAAAATCATTTTTTTCGATTTTTTCTGGTCGGGGGTCGTGCGAAAAAACTTGAATTTTTTGAATCACGCAAAATTTTCAACTTGAAAATTTTTCGAGAAAAAATCATTTTTTTCGATTTTTTCTGGTCGGGGGTCGTGCGAAAAACCTTGAATTTTTTGAATCACGCAAAATTTTCAACTTGAAAATTTTTCGGGAAAAAATCATTTTTTTCGATTTTTTCTGGTCGGGGGTCGTGCGAAAAAACTTGAATTTTTTGAGTCACGCAAAATTTTCAACTTGAAAATTTTTCGGGAAAAAATCATTTTTTTCGATTTTTTCTGGTCGGGGGTCGTGCGAAAAAACTTGAATTTTTTGAGTCACGCAAAATTTTCAACTTGAAAATTTTTCGGGAAAAAATCATTTTTTTCGATTTTTTCTGGTCGGGGGTCGTGCGAAAAACCTTGAATTTTTTGAATCACGCAAAATTTTCAACTTGAAAATTTTTCGGGAAAAAATCATTTTTTTCGATTTTTTCTGGTCGGGGGTCGGGCGAAAAAACTTGAATTTTTTGAATCACGCAAAATTTTCAACTTGAAAATTTTTCGGGAAAAAATCATTTTTTTCGATTTTTTCTGGTCGGGGGTCGTGCGAAAAACCTTGAATTTTTTGAATCACGCAAAATTTTCAACTTGAAAATTTTTCGAGAAAAAATCATTTTTTTTCGATTTTTTCTGGTCGGGGGTCGTGCGAAAAACCTTGAATTTTTTGAATCACGCAAAATTTTCAACTTGAAAATTTTTCGGGAAAAAATCATTTTTTTTCGATTTTTTCTGGTCGGGGGTCGTGCGAAAAATCTTGAATTTTTTGAATCACGCAAAATTTTCAACTTGAAAATTTTTCGGGAAAAAATCATTTTTTTCGATTTTTTCTGGTCGGGGGTCGTGCGAAAAACCTTGAATTTTTTGAATCACGCAAAATTTTCAACTTGAAAATTTTTCGGGAAAAAATCATTTTTTTTTCGATTTTTTCTGGTCGGGGGTCGTGCGAAAAACCTTGAATTTTTTGAATCACGCAAAATTTTCAACTTGAAAATTTTTCGGGAAAAAATCATTTTTTCGATTTTTTCTGTTCGGGGGTCGTGCGAAAAACCTTGAATTTTTTGAATCACGCAAAATTTTCAACTTGAAAATTTTTCGGGAAAAATTAATTTTTTCGATTTTTTCTGGTCGGGGGTCGGGCGAAAAAACTTGAATTTTTTGAATCACGCATAATTTTCAACTTGAAAATTTTTCGGGAAAAAATCATTTTTTTTTTCGATTTTTTTCTGGTCGGGGGTCGTGCGAAAAACCTTGAATTTTTTGAATCACGCAAAATTTTCAACTTGAAAATTTTTCGGGAAAAAATCATTTTTTTCGATTTTTTCTGGTCGGGGGTCGTGCGAAAAACCTTGAATTTTTTGAATCACGCAAAATTTTCAACTTGAAAATTTTTCGGGAAAAAATCATTTTTTTCGATTTTTTCTGGTCGGGGGTCGTGCGAAAAAACTTGAATTTTTTGAATCACGCAAAATTTTCAACTTGAAAATTTTTCGAGAAAAAATCATTTTTTTCGATTTTTTCTGGTCGGGGGTCGTGCGAAAAACCTTGAATTTTTTGAATCACGCAAAATTTTCAACTTGAAAATTTTTCGGGAAAAAATCATTTTTTTCGATTTTTTCTGGTCGGGGGTCGTGCGAAAAACCTTGAATTTTTTGAATCACGCAAAATTTTCAACTTGAAAATTTTTCGGGAAAAAATCATTTTTTTCGATTTTTTTGGTCGGGGGTCGTGCGAAAAACCTTGAATTTTTTGAATCACGCAAAATTTTCAACTTGAAAATTTTTCGGGAAAAAATCATTTTTTTCGATTTTTTCTGGTCGGGGGTCGTGCGAAAAACCTTGAATTTTTTGAATCACGCAAAATTTTCAACTTGAAAATTTTTCGGGAAAAATTAATTTTTTCGATTTTTTCTGGTCGGGGGTCGGGCGAAAAAACTTGAATTTTTTGAATCACGCAAAATTTTCAACTTGAAAATTTTTCGGGAAAAAATCATTTTTTTTTTTTCGATTTTTTCTGGTCGGGGGTCGTGCGAAAAACCTTGAATTTTTTGAATCGCGCAAAATTTTCAACTTGAAGATTTTTCGGGAAAAAATCATTTTTTTCGGATTTTTCTGGTCGGGGGTCGTGCGAAAAACCTTGAATTTTTTGAATCACGCAAAATTTTCAACTTGAAAATTTTTCGGGAAAAAATCATTTTTTTCGATTTTTTCTGGTCGGGGGTCGTGCGAAAAAACTTGAATTTTTTGAATCACGCAAAATTTTCAACTTGAAAATTTTTCGAGAAAAAATAATTTTTTTCGATTTTTTCTGGTCGGGGGTCGTGCGAAAAACCTTGAATTTTTTGAATCACGCAAAATTTTCAACTTGAAAATTTTTCGGGAAAAAATCATTTTTTTCGATTTTTTCTGGTCGGGGGTCGTGCGAAAAAACTTGAATTTTTTGAATCACGCAAAATTTTCAACTTGAAAATTTTTCGAGAAAAAATCATTTTTTTCGATTTTTTCTGGTCGGGGGTCGTGCGAAAAACCTTGAATTTTTTGAATCACGCAAAATTTTCAACTTGAAAATTTTTCGGGAAAAAATCATTTTTTTCGATTTTTTCTGGTCGGGGGTCGTGCGAAAAAACTTGAATTTTTTGAGTCACGCAAAATTTTCAACTTGAAAATTTTTCGGGAAAAAATCATTTTTTTCGATTTTTTCTGGTCGGGGGTCGTGCGAAAAAACTTGAATTTTTTGAGTCACGCAAAATTTTCAACTTGAAAATTTTTCGGGAAAAAATCATTTTTTTCGATTTTTTCTGGTCGGGGGTCGTGCGAAAAACCTTGAATTTTTTGAATCACGCAAAATTTTCAACTTGAAAATTTTTCGGGAAAAAATCATTTTTTTCGATTTTTTCTGGTCGGGGGTCGGGCGAAAAAACTTGAATTTTTTGAATCACGCAAAATTTTCAACTTGAAAATTTTTCGGGAAAAAATCATTTTTTTCGATTTTTTCTGGTCGGGGGTCGTGCGAAATACCTTGAATTTTTTGAATCACGCAAAATTTTCAACTTGAAAATTTTTCGAGAAAAAATCATTTTTTTTCGATTTTTTCTGGTCGGGGGTCGTGCGAAAAACCTTGAATTTTTTGAATCACGCAAAATTTTCAACTTGAAAATTTTTCGGGAAAAAATCATTTTTTTTCGATTTTTTCTGGTCGGGGGTCGTGCGAAAAATCTTGAATTTTTTGAATCACGCAAAATTTTCAACTTGAAAATTTTTCGGGAAAAAATCATTTTTTTCGATTTTTTCTGGTCGGGGGTCGTGCGAAAAACCTTGAATTTTTTGAATCACGCAAAATTTTCAACTTGAAAATTTTTCGGGAAAAAATCATTTTTTTTTTCGATTTTTTTCTGGTCGGGGGTCGTGCGAAAAACCTTGAATTTTTTGAATCACGCATAATTTTCAACTTGAAAATTTTTCGGGAAAAAATCATTTTTTTTTTCGATTTTTTTCTGGTCGGGGGTCGTGCGAAAAACCTTGAATTTTTTGAATCACGCATAATTTTCAACTTGAAAATTTTTCGGGAAAAAATCATTTTTTTTTTCGATTTTTTTCTGGTCGGGGGTCGTGCGAAAAACCTTGAATTTTTTGAATCACGCAAAATTTTCAACTTGAAAATTTTTCGGGAAAAAATCATTTTTTTCGAATTTTTCTGGTCGGGGGTCGTGCGAAAAACCTTGAATTTTTTGAATCACGCATAATTTTCAACTTGAAAATTTTTCGGGAAAAAATCATTTTTTTCGATTTTTTCTGGTCGGGGGTCGTGCGAAAAAACTTGAATTTTTTGAATCACGCAAAATTTTCAACTTGAAAATTTTTCGAGAAAAAATCATTTTTTTCGATTTTTTCTGGTCGGGGGTCGTGCGAAAAACCTTGAATTTTTTGAATCACGCAAAATTTTCAACTTGAAAATTTTTCGGGAAAAAATCATTTTTTTTTCGATTTTTTCTGGTCGGGGGTCGTGCGAAAAACCTTGAATTTTTTGAATCACGCAAAATTTTCAACTTGAAAATTTTTCGGGAAAAAATCATTTTTTTCGATTTTTTCTGGTCGGGGGTCGTGCGAAAAAACTTGAATTTTTTGAATCACGCAAAATTTTCAACTTGAAAATTTTTCGGGAAAAATTAATTTTTTCGATTTTTTCTGGTCGGGGGTCGGGCGAAAAAACTTGAATTTTTTGAATCACGCATAATTTTCAACTTGAAAATTTTTCGGGAAAAAATCATTTTTTTTTTCGATTTTTTCTGGTCGGGGGTCGTGCGAAAAACGTTGAATTTTTTGAATCACGCAAAATTTTCAACTTGAAAATTTTTCGGGAAAAAATCATTTTTTTCGAATTTTTCTGGTCGGGGGTCGTGCGAAAAACCTTGAATTTTTTGAATCACGCATAATTTTCAACTTGAAAATTTTTCGGGAAAAAATCATTTTTTTCGATTTTTTCTGGTCGGGGGTCGTGCGAAAAAACTTGAATTTTTTGAATCACGCAAAATTTTCAACTTGAAAATTTTTCGAGAAAAAATCATTTTTTTTCGATTTTTTCTGGTCGGGGGTCGTGCGAAAAACCTTGAATTTTTTGAATCACGCAAAATTTTCAACTTGAAAATTTTTCGGGAAAAAATCATTTTTTTTCGATTTTTTCTGGTCGGGGGTCGTGCGAAAAATCTTGAATTTTTTGAATCACGCAAAATTTTCAACTTGAAAATTTTTCGGGAAAAAATCATTTTTTTCGATTTTTTCTGGTCGGGGGTCGTGCGAAAAACCTTGAATTTTTTGAATCACGCAAAATTTTCAACTTGAAAATTTTTCGGGAAAAAATCATTTTTTTTTTCGATTTTTTTCTGGTCGGGGGTCGTGCGAAAAACCTTGAATTTTTTGAATCACGCATAATTTTCAACTTGAAAATTTTTCGGGAAAAAATCATTTTTTTTTTCGATTTTTTTCTGGTCGGGGGTCGTGCGAAAAACCTTGAATTTTTTGAATCACGCATAATTTTCAACTTGAAAATTTTTCGGGAAAAAATCATTTTTTTTTTCGATTTTTTTCTGGTCGGGGGTCGTGCGAAAAACCTTGAATTTTTTGAATCACGCAAAATTTTCAACTTGAAAATTTCGGGGGTCGTGCGGGGGTCGTGCGAAAAACCTTGAATTTTTTGAATCACGCAAAATTTTCAACTTGAAAATTTTTCGGGAAAAAATCATTTTTTTCGATTTTTTCTGGTCGGGGGTCGTGCGAAAAAACTTGAATTTTTTGAATCACGCAAAATTTTCAACTTGAAAATTTTTCGGGAAAAATTAATTTTTTCGATTTTTTCTGGTCGGGGGTCGGGCGAAAAAACTTGAATTTTTTGAATCACGCATAATTTTCAACTTGAAAATTTTTCGGGAAAAAATCATTTTTTTTTTCGATTTTTTCTGGTCGGGGGTCGTGCGAAAAACGTTGAATTTTTTGAATCACGCAAAATTTTCAACTTGAAAATTTTTCGGGAAAAAATCATTTTTTTCGAATTTTTCTGGTCGGGGGTCGTGCGAAAAACCTTGAATTTTTTGAATCACGCATAATTTTCAACTTGAAAATTTTTCGGGAAAAAATCATTTTTTTCGATTTTTTCTGGTCGGGGGTCGTGCGAAAAAACTTGAATTTTTTGAATCACGCAAAATTTTCAACTTGAAAATTTTTCGAGAAAAAATCATTTTTTTCGATTTTTTCTGGTCGGGGGTCGTGCGAAAAACCTTGAATTTTTTGAATCACGCAAAATTTTCAACTTGAAAATTTTTCGGGAAAAAATCATTTTTTTCGATTTTTTCTGGTCGGGGGTCGTGCGAAAAACCTTGAATTTTTTGAATCACGCAAAATTTTCAACTTGAAAATTTTTCGGGAAAAAATCATTTTTTTCAATTTTTTCTGGTCGGGGGTCGTGCGAAAAAACTTCAAATTTTTGAATCACGCAAAATTTTCAACTTGAAAATTTTTCGGGAAAAAATCCTTTTTTTCGATTTTTTCTGGTCGGGGGTCGTGCGAAAAACCTTGAATTTTTTGAATCACGCAAAATTTTCAACTTGAAAATTTTTCGGGAAAAAATCATTTTTTTCGATTTTTTCTGGTCGGGGGTCGTGCGAAAAACCTTGAATTTTTTTAATCACGCAAAATTTTCAACTTGAAAATTTTTCGGGAAAAAATCATTTTTTTTCGATTTTTTCTGGTCGGGGGTCGTGCGAAAAACCTTGAATTTTTTGAATCACGCAAAATTTTCAACTTGAAAATTTTTCGGGAAAAAATCATTTTTTTCGATTTTTTCTGGTCGGGGGTCGTGCGAAAAACCTTGAATTTTTTGAATCACGCAAAATTTTCAACTTGAAAATTTTTCGAGAAAAAATCATTTTTTCGATTTTTTCTGGTCGGGGGTCGTGCGAAAAACCTTGAATTTTTTGAATCACGCAAAATTTTCAACTTGAAAATTTTTCGGGAAAAAATCATTTTTTTCGATTTTTTCTGGTCGGGGGTCGTGCGAAAAACCTTGAATTTTTTGAATCACGCAAAATTTTCAACTTGAAAATTTTTCGGGAAAAAATCATTTTTTTCGATTTTTTCTGGTCGGGAGTCGTGCGAAAAACCTTGAATTTTTTGAATCACGCAAAATTTTCAACTTGAAAATTTTTCGGGAAAAATTAATTTTTTCGATTTTTTCTGGTCGGGGGTCGGGCGAAAAAACTTGAATTTTTTGAATCACGCAAAATTTTCAACTTGAAAATTTTTCGGGAAAAAATCATTTTTTTTTTCGATTTTTTCTGGTCGGGGGTCGTGCGAAAAACCTTGAATTTTTTGAATCGCGCAAAATTTTCAACTTGAAGATTTTTCGGGAAAAAATCATTTTTTTCGAATTTTTCTGGTCGGGGGTCGTGCGAAAAACCTTGAATTTTTTGAATCACGCAAAATTTTCAACTTGAAAATTTTTCGGGAAAAAATCATTTTTTTCGATTTTTTCTGGTCGGGGGTCGTGCGAAAAAACTTGAATTTTTTGAATCACGCAAAATTTTCAACTTGAAAATTTTTCGAGAAAAAATAATTTTTTTCGATTTTTTCTGGTCGGGGGTCGTGCGAAAAACCTTGAATTTTTTGAATCACGCAAAATTTTCAACTTGAAAATTTTTCGGGAAAAAATCATTTTTTTCGATTTTTTCTGGTCGGGGGTCGTGCGAAAAAACTTCAATTTTTTGAATCACGCAAAATTTTCAACTTGAAAATTTTTCGGGAAAAAATCATTTTTTTCGATTTTTTCTGGTCGGGGGTCGTGCGAAAAACCTTGAATTTTTTGAATCACGCAAAATTTTCAACTTGAAAATTTTTCGGGAAAAAATCATTTTTTTCGATTTTTTCTGGTCGGGGGTCGTGCGAAAAACCTTGAATTTTTTTAATCACGCAAAATTTTCAACTTGAAAATTTTTCGGGAAAAAATCATTTTTTTTCGATTTTTTCTGGTCGGGGGTCGTGCGAAAAACCTTGAATTTTTTGAATCACGCAAAATTTTCAACTTGAAAATTTTTCGGGAAAAAATCATTTTTTTCGATTTTTTCTGGTCGGGGGTCGTGCGAAAAACCTTGAATTTTTTGAATCACGCAAAATTTTCAACTTGAAAATTTTTCGAGAAAAAATCATTTTTTTCGATTTTTTCTGGTCGGGGGTCGTGCGAAAAACCTTGAATTTTTTGAATCACGCAAAATTTTCAACTTGAAAATTTTTCGGGAAAAAATCATTTTTTTCGATTTTTTCTGGTCGGGGGTCGTGCGAAAAAACTTGAATTTTTTGAATCACGCAAAATTTTCAACTTGAAAATTTCGGGAAAAAATCATTTTTTTCGATTTTTTCTGGTCGGGGGTCGTGCGAAAAACCTTGAATTTTTTGAATCACGCAAAATTTTCAACTTGAAAATTTTTCGGGAAAAAATCATTTTTTTCGATTTTTTCTGGTCGGGGGTCGGGCGAAAAAACTTGAATTTTTTTAATCACGCAAAATTTTCAACTTGAAAATTTTTCGAGAAAAAATCATTTTTTTCGATTTTTTCTGGTCGGGGGTCGTGCGAAAAACCTTGAATTTTTTGAATCACGCAAAATTTTCAACTTGAAAATTTTTCGGGAAAAAATCATTTTTTTTCGATTTTTTCTGGTCGGGGGTCGTGCGAAAAATCTTGAATTTTTTGAATCACGCAAAATTTTCAACTTGAAAATTTTTCGGGAAAAAATCATTTTTTTCGATTTTTTCTGGTCGGGGGTCGTGCGAAAAAACTTGAATTTTTTGAATCACGCAAAATTTTCAACTTGAAAATTTTTCGGGAAAAAATCATTTTTTTCGATTTTTTCTGGTCGGGGGTCGTGCGAAAAACCTTGAATTTTTTTAATCACGCAAAATTTTCAACTTGAAAATTTTTCGGGAAAAAATCATTTTTTTCGATTTTTTCTGGTCGGGGGTCGGGCGAAAAAACTTGAATTTTTTGAATCACGCAAAATTTTCAACTTGAAAATTTTTCGGGAAAAAATCATTTTTTTTTTCGATTTTTTCTGGTCGGGGGTCGTGCGAAAAAACTTGAATTTTTTGAATCACGCAAAATTTTCAACTTGAAAATTTTTCGGGAAAAAATCATTTTTTTCGATTTTTTCTGGTCGGGAGTCGTGCGAAAAACCTTGAATTTTTTGAATCACGCAAAATTTTCAACTTGAAAATTTTTCGGGAAAAAATCATGTTTTTCGATTTTTTCTGGTCGGGGGTCGTGCGAAAAACCTTGAATTTTTTGAATCACGCAAAATTTTCAACTTGAAAATTTTTCGGGAAAATTTTTTTCGATTTTTTCTGGTCGGGGGTCGTGCGAAAAAACTTGAATTTTTTGAATCACGCAAAATTTTCAACTTGAAAATTTTTCGGGAAAAAATCATTTTTTTCGATTTTTTCTGGTCGGGGGTCGTGCGAAAAACCTTGAATTTTTTGAATCACGCAAAATTTTCAACTTGAAAATTTTTCGGGAAAAAATCATTTTTTTCGATTTTTTCTGGTCGGGGGTCGTGCGAAAAACCTTGAATTTTTTGAATCACGCAAAATTTTCAACTTGAAAATTTTTCGAGAAAAAATCATTTTTTTCGATTTTTTCTGGTCGGGGGTCGTGCGAAAAACCTTGAATTTTTTGAATCACGCAAAATTTTCAACTTGAAAATTTTTCGGGAAAAAATCATTTTTTTTTCGATTTTTTCTGGTCGGGGGTCGTGCGAAAAATCTTGAATTTTTTGAATCACGCAAAATTTTCAACTTGAAAATTTTTCGGGAAAAAATCATTTTTTTCGATTTTTTCTGGTCGGGGGTCGTGCGAAATACCTTGAATTTTTTGAATCACGCAAAATTTTCAACTTGAAAATTTTTCGGGAAAAAATCATTTTTTTTCGATTTTTTCTGGTCGGGGGTCGTGCGAAAAACCTTGAATTTTTTGAATCACGCAAAATTTTCAACTTGAAAATTTTTCGGGAAAAATTAATTTTTTCGATTTTTTCTGGTCGGGGGTCGGGCGAAAAAACTTGAATTTTTTGAATCACGCATAATTTTCAACTTGAAAATTTTTCGGGAAAAAATCATTTTTTTTTTCGATTTTTTCTGGTCGGGGGTCGTGCGAAAAACCTTGAATTTTTTGAATCACGCAAAATTTTCAACTTGAAAATTTTTCGGGAAAAAATCATTTTTTTCGAATTTTTCTGGTCGGGGGTCGTGCGAAAAACCTTGAATTTTTTGAATCACGCATAATTTTCAACTTGAAAATTTTTCGGGAAAAAATCATTTTTTTCGATTTTTTCTGGTCGGGGGTCGTGCGAAAAAACTTGAATTTTTTGAATCACGCAAAATTTTCAACTTGAAAATTTTTCGAGAAAAAATCATTTTTTTCGATTTTTTCTGGTCGGGGGTCGTGCGAAAAACCTTGAATTTTTTGAATCACGCAAAATTTTCAACTTGAAAATTTTTCGGGAAAAAATCATTTTTTTTCGATTTTTTCTGGTCGGGGGTCGTGCGAAAAACCTTGAATTTTTTGAATCACGCAAAATTTTCAACTTGAAAATTTTTCGAGAAAAAATCATTTTTTTCGATTTTTTCTGGTCGGGGGTCGTGCGAAAAAACTTCAATTTTTTGAATCACGCAAAATTTTCAACTTGAAAATTTTTCGGGAAAAAATCATTTTTTTCGATTTTTTCTGGTCGGGGGTCGTGCGAAAAACCTTGAATTTTTTTAATCACGCAAAATTTTCAACTTGAAAATTTTTCGGGAAAAAATCATTTTTTTCGATTTTTTCTGGTCGGGGGTCGGGCGAAAAAACTTGAATTTTTTGAATCACGCAAAATTTTCAACTTGAAAATTTTTCGGGAAAAAATCATTTTTTTTTCGATTTTTTCTGGTCGGGGGTCGTGCGAAAAACCTTGAATTTTTTGAATCACGCAAAATTTTCAACTTGAAAATTTTTCGGGAAAAAATCATTTTTTTCTATTTTTTCTGGTCGGGAGTCGTGCGAAAAACCTTGAATTTTTTGAATCACGCAAAATTTTCAACTTGAAAATTTTTCGGGAAAAAATCATGTTTTTCGATTTTTTCTGGTCGGGGGTCGGGCGAAAAAACTTGAATTTTTTGAATCACGCAAAATTTTCAACTTGAAAATTTTTCGGGAAAAATCATTTTTTTTTTCGATTTTTTCTGGTCGGGGGTCGTGCGAAAAACCTTGAATTTTTTGAATCACGCAAAATTTTCAACTTGAAAATTTTTCGAGAAAAAATCATTTTTTTCGATTTTTTCTGGTCGGGGGTCGTGCGAAAAACCTTGAATTTTTTGAATCACGCATAATTTTCAACTTGAAAATTTTTCGGGAAAAAATCATTTTTTTCGATTTTTTCTGGTCGGGGTTCGTGCGAAAAAACTTGAATTTTTTGAATCACGCAAAATTTTCAACTTGAAAATTTTTCGAGAAAAAAACATTTTTTTCGATTTTTTCTGGTCGGGGGTCGTGCGAAAAACCTTGAATTTTTTGAATCACGCAAAATTTTCAACTTGAAAATTTTTCGGGAAAAAATCATTTTTTTCGATTTTTTCTGGGTGGGGGTCGTGCGAAAAAACTTGAATTTTTTTAATCACGCAAAATTTTCAACTTGAAAATTTTTCGGGAAAAAATCATTTTTTTCGATTTTTTCTGGTCGGGGGTCGTGCGAAAAACCTTGAATTTTTTGAATCACGCATAATTTTCAACTTGAAAATTTTTCGGGAAAAATCATTTTTTTCGATTTTTTCTGATCGGGGGTCGTGCGAAAAACCTTGAATTTTTTGAATCACGCAAAATTTTCAACTTGAAAATTTGTTGGGTAAAAATCATTTTTTTCGATTTTTTCTGGTCGGGGGTCGTGCGAAAAAACTTGAATTTTTTGAATCACGCAAAATTTTCAACTTGAAAATTTTTCGAGAAAAAATCATTTTTTTCGATTTTTTCTGGTCGGGGGTCGTGCGAAAAACCTTGAATTTTTTGAATCACGCATAATTCTCAACTTGAAAATTTTTCGGGAAAAAATCATTTTTTTCGATTTTTTCTGGTCGGGGTTCGTGCGAAAAAACTTGAATTTTTTTAATCACGCAAAATTTTCAACTTGAAAATTTTTCGAGAAAAAAACATTTTTTTCGATTTTTTCTGGTCGGAGGTCGTGCGAAAAACCTTGAATTTTTTGAATCACGCAAAATTTTCAACTTGAAAATTTGTTGGGTAAAAATCATTTTTTTCGATTTTTTCTGGTCGGGGGTCGTGCGAAAAAACTTGAATTTTTTGAATCACGCAAAATTTTCAACTTGAAAATTTTTCGAGAAAAAATCATTTTTTTCGATTTTTTCTGGTCGGGGGTCGTGCGAAAAACCTTGAATTTTTTGAATCACGCAAAATTTTCAACTTGAAAATTTTTCGGGAAAAAATCATTTTTTTCGATTTTTTCTGGTCGGGGGTCGTGCGAAAAACCTTGAATTTTTTGAATCACGCAAAATTTTCAACTTGAAAATTTTTTGGGAAAAAATCATTTTTTTCGATTTTTTCTGGTCGGGGGTCGTGCGAAAAAACTTGAATTTTTTGAATCACGCAAAATTTTCAACTTGAAAATTTTTCGAGAAAAAATCATTTTTTTTCGATTTTTTCTGGTCGGGGGTCGTGCGAAAAACCTTGAATTTTTTGAATCACGCAAAATTTTCAACTTGAAAAATTTTGAGGAAAAAATCGTTTTTTTTTTCGATTTTTTCTGGTCGGGGGTCGTGCGAAAAACCTTGAATTTTTTGAATCACGCAAAATTTTCAACTTGAAAATTTTTCGGGAAAAAATCATTTTTTTCGATTTTTCTGGTCGGGGGTCGTGCGAAAAACCTTGAATTTTTTGAATCACGCAAAATTTTCAACTTGAAAATTTTTCGGGAAAAAATCATTTTTTTCGATTTTTTCTGGTCGGGAGTCGTGCGAAAAACCTTGAATTTTTTGAATCACGCAAAATTTTCAACTTGAAAATTTTTCGGGAAAAAATCATTTTTTTCGATTTTTTCTGGTCGGGGGTCGGGCGAAAAACCTTGAATTTTTTGAATCACGCAAAATTTTCAACTTGAAAATTTTTCGGGAAAAAATCATTTTTTTCGATTTTTTCTGGTCGGGGGTCGTGCGAAAAAACTTGAATTTTTTGAATCACGCAAAATTTTCAACTTGAAAATTTTTCGAGAAAAAAACATTTTTTTCGATTTTTTCTGGTCGGGGGTCGTGCGAAAAACCTTGAATTTTTTGAATCCCGCATAATTTTCAACTTGAAAATTTTTCGGGAAAAAATCATTTTTTTCGATTTTTTCTGGTCGGGGGTCGTGCGAAAAAACTTGAATTTTTTTAATCACGCAAAATTTTCAACTTGAAAATTTTTCGAGAAAAAATCATTTTTTTCGATTTTTTCTGGTCGGGGGTCGTGCGAAAAACCTTGAATTTTTTGAATCACGCAAAATTTTCAACTTGAAAATTTTTCGGGAAAAAATCATTTTTTTTCGATTTTTTCTGGTCGGGGGTCGTGCGAAAAACCTTGAATTTTTTGAATCACGCAAAATTTTCAACTTGAAAATTTTTCGGGAAAAAATCATTTTTTTCGATTTTTTCTGGTCGGGGGTCGTGCGAAAAAACTTCAATTTTTTGAATCACGCAAAATTTTCAACTTGAAAATTTTTCGGGAAAAAATCATTTTTTTCGATTTTTTCTGGTCGGGGGTCGTGCGAAAAACCTTGAATTTTTTGAATCACGCAAAATTTTCAACTTGAAAATTTTTCGGGAAAAAATCATTTTTTTCGATTTTTTCTGGTCGGGGGTCGTGCGAAAAACCTTGAATTTTTTGAATCACGCAAAATTTTCAACTTGAAAATTTTTCGGGAAAAAATCATTTTTTTCGATTTTTTCTGGTCGGGGGTCGTGCGAAAAAACTTGAATTTTTTGAATCACGCAAAATTTTCAACTTGAAAATTTTTCGAGAAAAAAACATTTTTTTCGATTTTTTCTGGTCGGGGGTCGTGCGAAAAACCTTGAATTTTTTGAATCCCGCATAATTTTCAACTTGAAAATTTTTCGGGAAAAAATCATTTTTTTCGATTTTTTCTGGTCGGGGGTCGTGCGAAAAAACTTGAATTTTTTTAATCACGCAAAATTTTCAACTTGAAAATTTTTCGAGAAAAAATCATTTTTTTCGATTTTTTCTGGTCGGGGGTCGTGCGAAAAACCTTGAATTTTTTGAATCACGCAAAATTTTCAACTTGAAAATTTTTCGGGAAAAAATCATTTTTTTTCGATTTTTTCTGGTCGGGGGTCGTGCGAAAAACCTTGAATTTTTTGAATCACGCAAAATTTTCAACTTGAAAATTTTTCGGGAAAAAATCATTTTTTTCGATTTTTTCTGGTCGGGGGTCGTGCGAAAAAACTTCAATTTTTTGAATCACGCAAAATTTTCAACTTGAAAATTTTTTGGGAAAAAATCATTTTTTTCGATTTTTTCTGGTCGGGGGTCGTGCGAAAAACCTTGAATTTTTTGAATCACGCAAAATTTTCAACTTGAAAATTTTTCGGGAAAAAATCATTTTTTTCGATTTTTTCTGGTCGGGGTTCGTGCGAAAAACCTTGAATTTTTTGAATCACGCAAAATTTTCAACTTGAAAATTTTTCGAGAAAAAATCATTTTTTCGATTTTTTCTGGTCGGGGGTCGTGCGAAAAACCTTGAATTTTTTGAATCACGCAAAATTTTCAACTTGAAAATTTTTCGGGAAAAAATCATTTTTTTCGATTTTTTCTGGTCGGGGGTCGTGCGAAAAAACTTGAATTTTTTGAATCACGCAAAATTTTCAACTTGAAAATTTCGGGAAAAAATCATTTTTTTCGATTTTTTCTGGTCGGGGGTCGTGCGAAAAACCTTGAATTTTTTGAATCACGCAAAATTTTCAACTTGAAAATTTTTCGGGAAAAAATCATTTTTTTCGATTTTTTCTGGTCGGGGGTCGGGCGAAAAAACTTGAATTTTTTTAATCACGCAAAATTTTCAACTTGAAAATTTTACGAGAAAAAATCATTTTTTTCGATTTTTTCTGGTCGGGGGTCGTGCGAAAAACCTTGAATTTTTTGAATCACGCAAAATTTTCAACTTGAAAATTTTTCGGGAAAAAATCATTTTTTTTCGATTTTTTCTGGTCGGGGGTCGTGCGAAAAATCTTGAATTTTTTGAATCACGCAAAATTTTCAACTTGAAAATTTTTCGGGAAAAAATCATTTTTTTCGATTTTTTCTGGTCGGGGGTCGTGCGAAAAACCTTGAATTTTTTTAATCACGCAAAATTTTCAACTTGAAAATTTTTCGGGAAAAAATCATTTTTTTCGATTTTTTCTGGTCGGGGGTCGGGCGAAAAAACTTGAATTTTTTGAATCACGCAAAATTTTCAACTTGAAAATTTTTCGGGAAAAAATCATTTTTTTTTCGATTTTTTCTGGTCGGGGGTCGTGCGAAAAACCTTGAATTTTTTGAATCACGCAAAATTTTCAACTTGAAAATTTTTCGGGAAAAAATCATTTTTTTCGATTTTTTCTGGTCGGGAGTCGTGCGAAAAACCTTGAATTTTTTGAATCACGCAAAATTTTCAACTTGAAAATTTTTCGGGAAAAAATCATGTTTTTCAATTTTTTCTGGTCGGGGGTCGGGCGAAAAAACTTGAATTTTTTGAATCACGCAAAATTTTCAACTTGAAAATTTTTCGGGAAAAATCTTTTTTTTTTCGATTTTTTCTGGTCGGGGGTCGTGCGAAAAAACTTGAATTTTTTGAATCACGCAAAATTTTCAACTTGAAAATTTTTCGGGAAAAAATCATTTTTTTCGATTTTTTCTGGTCGGGGGTCGTGCGAAAAACCTTGAATTTTTTGAATCACGCATAATTTTCAACTTGAAAATTTTTCGGGAAAAAATCATTTTTTTCGATTTTTTCTGGTCGGGGTTCGTGCGAAAAACCTTGAATTTTTTGAATCACGCAAAATTTTCAACTTGAAAATTTTTCGGGAAAAAATCATTTTTTTCGATTTTTTCTGGGTGGGGGTCGTGCGAAAAAACTTGAATTTTTTTAATCACGCAAAATTTTCAACTTGAAAATTTTTCGGGAAAAAATCATTTTTTTCGATTTTTTCTGGTCGGGGGTCGTGCGAAAAACCTTGAATTTTTTGAATCACGCATAATTTTCAACTTGAAAATTTTTCGGGAAAAATCATTTTTTTCGATTTTTTCTGGTCGGGGGTCGTGCGAAAAACCTTGAATTTTTTGAATCACGCAAAATTTTCAACTTGAAAATTTGTTGGGTAAAAATCATTTTTTTCGATTTTTTCTGGGTGGGGGTCGTGCGAAAAAACTTGAATTTTTTTAATCACGCAAAATTTTCAACTTGAAAATTTTTCGAGAAAAAATCATTTTTTTCGATTTTTTCTGGTCGGGGGTCGTGCGAAAAACCTTGAATTTTTTGAATCACGCATAATTTTCAACTTGAAAATTTTTCGAGAAAAAATCATTTTTTTCGATTTTTTCTGGTCGGGGTTCGTGCGAAAAAACTTGAATTTTTTGAATCACGCAAAATTTTCAACTTGAAAATTTTTCGGGAAAAATCATTTTTTTCGATTTTTTCTGGTCGGGGTCGTGCGAAAAAACTTGAATTTTTTGAATCACGCAAAATTTTCAACTTGAAAATTTTTCGAGAAAAAATCATTTTTTTTCGATTTTTTCTGGTTGGGGGTCGTGCGAAAAAACTTGAATTTTTTGAATCACGCAAAATTTTCAACTTGAAAATTTTTCGGGAAAAAATCATTTTTTTCGATTTTTTCTGGTCGGGGGTCGTGCGAAAAACCTTGAATTTTTTGAATCACGCAAAATTTTCAACTTGAAAATTTTTCGGGAAAAAATCATTTTTTTCGATTTTTCTGGTCGGGGGTCGTGCGAAAAACCTTGAATTTTTTGAATCACGCAAAATTTTCAACTTGAAAATTTTTCTGGAAAAAATCATTTTTTTCGATTTTTTCTGGTCGGGGGTCGTGCGAAAAACCTTGAATTTTTTGAATCACGCAAAATTTTCAACTTGAAAAATTTTGAGGAAAAAATCGTTTTTTTTTCGATTTTTTCTGGTCGGGGGTCGTGCGAAAAACCTTGAATTTTTTGAATCACGCAAAATTTTCAACTTGAAAATTTTTCGGGAAAAAATCATTTTTTTCGATTTTTCTGGTCGGGGGTCGTGCGAAAAACCTTGAATTTTTTGAATCACGCAAAATTTTCAACTTGAAAATTTTTCGGGAAAAAATCATTTTTTTCGATTTTTTCTGGTCGGGAGTCGTGCGAAAAACCTTGAATTTTTTGAATCACGCAAAATTTTCAACTTGAAAATTTTTCGGGCAAAAATCATTTTTTTCGATTTTTTCTGGTCGGGGGTCGGGCGAAAAAACTTGAATTTTTTGAATCACGCAAAATTTTCAACTTGAAAATTTTTCGGGAAAAAATCATTTTTTTCGATTTTTTCTGGTCGGGGGTCGTGCGAAAAACCTTGAATTTTTTGAATCACGCATAATTTTCAACTTTAAAATTTTTCGGGAAAAAATCATTTTTTTCGATTTTTTCTGGTCGGGGGTCGTGCGAAAAAACTTGAATTTTTTGAATCACGCAAAATTTTCAACTTGAAAATTTTTCGGGAAAAATCTTTTTTTTTTCGATTTTTTCTGGTTGGGGGTCGTGTGAAAAAACTTGAATTTTTTGAATCACGCAAAATTTTCAACTTGAAAATTTTTCGGGAAAAATCATTTTTTTCGATTTTTTCTGGTCGGGGGTCGTGCGAAAAACCTTGAATTTTTTTGAATCACGCAAAATTTTCAACTTGAAAATTTTTTGGGAAAAAATCATTTTTTCGATTTTTTCTGGTCGGGGGTCGTGCAAAAAATCTTGAATTTTTTGAATCACGCAAAATTTTCAACTTGAAAATTTTTCGGGAAAAAATCATTTTTTTTTCGATTTTTTCTGGTCGGGGGTCGTGCGAAAAACCTTGAATTTTTTGAATCACGCAAAATTTTCAACTTGAAAATTTTTCGGGAAAAAATCATTTTTTTCGATTTTTTCTGGTCGGGGGTCGTGCGAAAAACCTTGAATTTTTTGAATCACGCAAAATTTTCAACTTGAAAATTTTTCGGGAAAAAATCATTTTTTTCGATTTTTTCTGGTCGGGGGTCGTGCGAAAAACCTTGAATTTTTTGAATCACGCAAAATTTTCAACTTGAAAATTTTTCGGGAAAAAATCATTTTTTTCGATTTTTTCTGGTCGGGGGTCGTGCGAAAAAACTTGAATTTTTTGAATCACGCATAATTTTCAACTTGAAAATTTTTCGAGAAAAAATCATTTTTTTCGATTTTTTCTGGTCGGGGGTCGTGCGAAAAAACTTGAATTTTTTGAATCACGCAAAATTTTCAACTTGAAAATTTTTCGGGAAAAAAATCATTTTTTCGATTTTTTCTGGTCGGGGGTCGTGCGAAAAACCTTGAATTTTTTGAATCACGCAAAATTTTCAACTTGAAAATTTTTTGGGAAAAAATCATTTTTTTCGATTTTTTCTGGTCGGGGGTCGTGCGAAAAAACTAGAATTTTTTGAATCACGCAAAATTTTCAACTTGAAAATTTTTCGAGAAAAAATCATTTTTTTTCGATTTTTTCTGGTCGGGGGTCGTGCGAAAAAACTTGAATTTTTTGAATCACGCAAAATTTTCAACTTGAAAATTTTTCGGGAAAAAATCATTTTTTTCGATTTTTTCTGGTCGGGGGTCGTGCGAAAAACCTTGAATTTTTTGAATCACGCAAAATTTTCAACTTGAAAATTTTTCGGGAAAAAATCATTTTTTTCGATTTTTTCTGGTCGGGGGTCGTGCGAAAAACCTTGAATTTTTTGAATCACGCAAAATTTTCAACTTGAAAATTTTTCGGGAAAAAATCATTTTTTTCGATTTTTTCTGGTCGGGGGTCGTGCGAAAAACCTTGAATTTTTTGAATCACGCAAAATTTTCAACTTGAAAATTTTTCGGGAAAAAATCATTTTTTTCGATTTTTTCTGGTCGGGGGTCGTGCGAAAAACCTTGAATTTTTTGAATCACGCAAAATTTTCAACTTGAAAATTTTTCGAGAAAAAATCATTTTTTCGATTTTTTCTGGTCGGGGGTCGTGCGAAAAACCTTGAATTTTTTGAATCACGCAAAATTTTCAACTTGAAAATTTTTCGGGAAAAAATCATTTTTTTCGATTTTTTCTGGTCGGGGGTCGTGCGAAAAACCTTGAATTTTTTTAATCACGCAAAATTTTCAACTTGAAAATTTTTCGGGAAAAAATCATTTTTTTCGATTTTTTCTGGTCGGGGGTCGTGCGAAAAACCTTGAATTTTTTGAATCACGCAAAATTTTCAACTTGAAAATTTTTCGGGAAAAAATCATTTTTTTCGATTTTTCTGGTCGGGGGTCGTGCGAAAAACCTTGAATTTTTTGAATCACGCAAAATTTTCAACTTGAAAATTTTTCGGGAAAAAATCATTTTTTTCGATTTTTTCTGGTCGGGGGTCGTGCGAAAAACCTTGAATTTTTTGAATCACGCAAAATTTTCAACTTGAAAATTTTTCGAGAAAAAATCATTTTTTCGATTTTTTCTGGTCGGGGGTCGTGCGAAAAACCTTGAATTTTTTGAATCACGCAAAATTTTCAACTTGAAAATTTTTCGGGAAAAAATCATTTTTTTCGATTTTTTCTGGTCGGGGGTCGTGCGAAAAAACTTGAATTTTTTGAATCACGCAAAATTTTCAACTTGAAAATTTCGGGAAAAAATCATTTTTTTCGATTTTTTCTGGTCGGGGGTCGTGCGAAAAACCTTGAATTTTTTGAATCACGCAAAATTTTCAACTTGAAAATTTTTCGGGAAAAAATCATTTTTTTCGATTTTTTCTGGTCGGGGGTCGGGCGAAAAAACTTGAATTTTTTTAATCACGCAAAATTTTCAACTTGAAAATTTTACGAGAAAAAATCATTTTTTTCGATTTTTTCTGGTCGGGGGTCGTGCGAAAAACCTTGAATTTTTTGAATCACGCAAAATTTTCAACTTGAAAATTTTTCGGGAAAAAATCATTTTTTTTCGATTTTTTCTGGTCGGGGGTCGTGCGAAAAATCTTGAATTTTTTGAATCACGCAAAATTTTCAACTTGAAAATTTTTCGGGAAAAAATCATTTTTTTCGATTTTTTCTGGTCGGGGGTCGTGCGAAAAACCTTGAATTTTTTTAATCACGCAAAATTTTCAACTTGAAAATTTTTCGGGAAAAAATCATTTTTTTCGATTTTTTCTGGTCGGGGGTCGGGCGAAAAAACTTGAATTTTTTGAATCACGCAAAATTTTCAACTTGAAAATTTTTCGGGAAAAAATCATTTTTTTTTCGATTTTTTCTGGTCGGGGGTCGTGCGAAAAACCTTGAATTTTTTGAATCACGCAAAATTTTCAACTTGAAAATTTTTCGGGAAAAAATCATTTTTTTCGATTTTTTCTGGTCGGGAGTCGTGCGAAAAACCTTGAATTTTTTGAATCACGCAAAATTTTCAACTTGAAAATTTTTCGGGAAAAAATCATGTTTTTCAATTTTTTCTGGTCGGGGGTCGGGCGAAAAAACTTGAATTTTTTGAATCACGCAAAATTTTCAACTTGAAAATTTTTCGGGAAAAATCTTTTTTTTTTCGATTTTTTCTGGTCGGGGGTCGTGCGAAAAAACTTGAATTTTTTGAATCACGCAAAATTTTCAACTTGAAAATTTTTCGGGAAAAAATCATTTTTTTCGATTTTTTCTGGTCGGGGGTCGTGCGAAAAACCTTGAATTTTTTGAATCACGCATAATTTTCAACTTGAAAATTTTTCGGGAAAAAATCATTTTTTTCGATTTTTTCTGGTCGGGGTTCGTGCGAAAAACCTTGAATTTTTTGAATCACGCAAAATTTTCAACTTGAAAATTTTTCGGGAAAAAATCATTTTTTTCGATTTTTTCTGGGTGGGGGTCGTGCGAAAAAACTTGAATTTTTTTAATCACGCAAAATTTTCAACTTGAAAATTTTTCGGGAAAAAATCATTTTTTTCGATTTTTTCTGGTCGGGGGTCGTGCGAAAAACCTTGAATTTTTTGAATCACGCATAATTTTCAACTTGAAAATTTTTCGGGAAAAATCATTTTTTTCGATTTTTTCTGGTCGGGGGTCGTGCGAAAAACCTTGAATTTTTTGAATCACGCAAAATTTTCAACTTGAAAATTTGTTGGGTAAAAATCATTTTTTTCGATTTTTTCTGGTCGGGGGTCGTGCGAAAAAACTTGAATTTTTTGAATCACGCAAAATTTTCAACTTGAAAATTTTTCGAGAAAAAATCATTTTTTTCGATTTTTTCTGGTCGGGGGTCGTGCGAAAAACCTTGAATTTTTTGAATCACGCATAATTTTCAACTTGAAAATTTTTCGAGAAAAAATCATTTTTTTCGATTTTTTCTGGTCGGGGTTCGTGCGAAAAAACTTGAATTTTTTGAATCACGCAAAATTTTCAACTTGAAAATTTTTCGAGAAAAAAACATTTTTTTCGATTTTTTCTGGTCGGGGGTCGTGCGAAAAACCTTGAATTTTTTGAATCACGCAAAATTTTCAACTTGAAAATTTGTTGGGTAAAAATCATTTTTTTCGATTTTTTCTGGTCGGGGGTCGTGCGAAAAAACTTGAATTTTTTGAATCACGCAAAATTTTCAACTTGAAAATTTTTCGAGAAAAAATCATTTTTTTCGATTTTTTCTGGTCGGGGGTCGTGCGAAAAACCTTGAATTTTTTGAATCACGCAAAATTTTCAACTTGAAAATTTTTCGGGAAAAAATCATTTTTTTCGATTTTTTCTGGTCGGGGGTCGTGCGAAAAACCTTGAATTTTTTGAATCACGCAAAATTTTCAACTTGAAAATTTTTTGGGAAAAAATCATTTTTTTCGATTTTTTCTGGTCGGGGTCGTGCGAAAAAACTTGAATTTTTTGAATCACGCAAAATTTTCAACTTGAAAATTTTTCGAGAAAAAATCATTTTTTTCGATTTTTTCTGGTTGGGGGTCGTGCGAAAAAACTTGAATTTTTTGGATCACGCAAAATTTTCAACTTGAAAATTTTTCGGGAAAAAATCATTTTTTTCGATTTTTTCTGGTCGGGGGTCGTGCGAAAAACCTTGAATTTTTTGAATCACGCAAAATTTTCAACTTGAAAATTTTTCGGGAAAAAATCATTTTTTTCGATTTTTCTGGTCGGGGGTCGTGCGAAAAACCTTGAATTTTTTGAATCACGCAAAATTTTCAACTTGAAAATTTTTCTGGAAAAAATCATTTTTTTCGATTTTTTCTGGTCGGGGGTCGTGCGAAAAACCTTGAATTTTTTGAATCACGCAAAATTTTCAACTTGAAAAATTTTGAGGAAAAAATCGTTTTTTTTTCGATTTTTTCTGGTCGGGGGTCGTGCGAAAAACCTTGAATTTTTTGAATCACGCAAAATTTTCAACTTGAAAATTTTTCGGGAAAAAATCATTTTTTTCGATTTTTCTGGTCGGGGGTCGTGCGAAAAACCTTGAATTTTTTGAATCACGCAAAATTTTCAACTTGAAAATTTTTCGGGAAAAAATCATTTTTTTCGATTTTTTCTGGTCGGGAGTCGTGCGAAAAACCTTGAATTTTTTGAATCACGCAAAATTTTCAACTTGAAAATTTTTCGGGCAAAAATCATTTTTTTCGATTTTTTCTGGTCGGGGGTCGGGCGAAAAAACTTGAATTTTTTGAATCACGCAAAATTTTCAACTTGAAAATTTTTCGGGAAAAAATCATTTTTTTCGATTTTTTCTGGTCGGGGGTCGTGCGAAAAACCTTGAATTTTTTGAATCACGCATAATTTTCAACTTTAAAATTTTTCGGGAAAAAATCATTTTTTTCGATTTTTTCTGGTCGGGGGTCGTGCGAAAAAACTTGAATTTTTTGAATCACGCAAAATTTTCAACTTGAAAATTTTTCGAGAAAAAATCATTTTTTTCGATTTTTTCTGGTCGGGGGTCGTGCGAAAAAACTTGAATTTTTTGAATCACGCAAAATTTTCAACTTGAAAATTTTTCGAGAAAAAATCATTTTTTTCGATTTTTTCTGGTCGGGGGTCGTGCGAAAAACCTTGAATTTTTTGAATCACGCAAAATTTTCAACTTGAAAATTTTTCGGGAAAAAATCATTTTTTTCGATTTTTTCTGGTCGGGGGTCGTGCGAAAAAACTTGAATTTTTTGAATCACGCAAAATTTTCAACTTTGGAATTTTTTGGGAAAAAATCATTTTTTTCGATTTTTTCTGGTCGGGGGTCGGGCGAAAAAACTTGAATTTTTTGAATCACGCAAAATTTTCAACTTGAAAATTTTTCGGGAAAAATCTTTTTTTTTTCGATTTTTTCTGGTTGGGGGTCGTGTGAAAAAACTTGAATTTTTTGAATCACGCAAAATTTTCAACTTGAAAATTTTTCGGGAAAAATCATTTTTTTCGATTTTTTCTGGTCGGGGGTCGTGCGAAAAACCTTGAATTTTTTTGAATCACGCAAAATTTTCAACTTGAAAATTTTTTGGGAAAAAATCATTTTTTCGATTTTTTCTGGTCGGGGGTCGTGCAAAAAATCTTGAATTTTTTGAATCACGCAAAATTTTCAACTTGAAAATTTTTCGGGAAAAAATCATTTTTTTTCGATTTTTTCTGGTCGGGGGTCGTGCGAAAAACCTTGAATTTTTTGAATCACGCAAAATTTTCAACTTGAAAATTTTTCGGGAAAAAATCATTTTTTTCGATTTTTTCTGGTCGGGGGTCGTGCGAAAAACCTTGAATTTTTTGAATCACGCAAAATTTTCAACTTGAAAATTTTTCGGGAAAAAATCATTTTTTTCGATTTTTTCTGGTCGGGGGTCGTGCGAAAAACCTTGAATTTTTTGAATCACGCAAAATTTTCAACTTGAAAATTTTTCGGGAAAAAATCATTTTTTTCGATTTTTTCTGGTCGGGGGTCGTGCGAAAAAACTTGAATTTTTTGAATCACGCATAATTTTCAACTTGAAAATTTTTCGAGAAAAAATCATTTTTTTCGATTTTTTCTGGTCGGGGGTCGTGCGAAAAAACTTGAATTTTTTGAATCACGCAAAATTTTCAACTTGAAATATTTTCGGGAAAAAAATCATTTTTTTCGATTTTTTCTGGTCGGGGGTCGTGCGAAAAACCTTGAATTTTTTGAATCACGCAAAATTTTCAACTTGAAAATTTTTTGGGAAAAAATCATTTTTTTCGATTTTTTCTGGTCGGGGGTCGTGCGAAAAAACTAGAATTTTTTGAATCACGCAAAATTTTCAACTTGAAAATTTTTCGAGAAAAAATCATTTTTTTTCGATTTTTTCTGGTCGGGGGTCGTGCGAAAAAACTTGAATTTTTTGAATCACGCAAAATTTTCAACTTGAAAATTTTTCGGGAAAAAATCATTTTTTTCGATTTTTTCTGGTCGGGGGTCGTGCGAAAAACCTTGAATTTTTTGAATCACGCAAAATTTTCAACTTGAAAATTTTTCGGGAAAAAATCATTTTTTTCGATTTTTTCTGGTCGGGGGTCGTGCGAAAAACCTTGAATTTTTTGAATCACGCAAAATTTTCAACTTGAAAATTTTTCGGGAAAAAATCATTTTTTTCGATTTTTCTGGTCGGGGGTCGTGCGAAAAACCTTGAATTTTTTGAATCACGCAAAATTTTCAACTTGAAAATTTTTCGGGAAAAAATCATTTTTTTTTTCGATTTTTTCTAGTCAGGGGTCGTGCGAAAAACCTTGAATTTTTTGAATCACGCAAAATTTTCAACTTGAAAATTTTTCGGGAAAAATCATTTTTTTCGATTTTTTCTGGCCGGGAGTCGTGCGAAAAACCTTGAATTTTTTGAATCACGCAAAATTTTCAACTTGAAAATTTTTCGGGAAAAAATCATTTTTTTCGATTTTTTCTGGTCGGGGGTCGTGCGAAAAAACTTGAATTTTTTGAATCACGCAAAATTTTCAACTTGAAAATTTTTCGGGAAAAAATCATTTTTTTCGATTTTTTCTGGTCGGGGGTCGTGCGAAAAACCTTGAATTTTTTGAATCACGCATAATTTTCAACTTGAAAATTTTTCGGGAAAAAATCATTTTTTTCGATTTTTTCTGGTCGGGGGTCGTGCGAAAAAACTTGAATTTTTTGAATCACGCAAAATTTTCAACTTGAAAATTTTTCGGGAAAAAATCATTTTTTTCGATTTTTTCTGGTCGGGGGTCGTGCGAAAAAACTTGAATTTTTTGAATCACGCAAAATTTTCAACTTGAAAATTTTTCGGGAAAAAATCATTTTTTTCGATTTTTTCTGGTCGGGGGTCGTGCGAAAAACCTTGAATTTTTTTAATGACGCAAAATTTTCAATTTGAAAATTTTTCGGGAAAAAATCATTTTTTTCGATTTTTTCTGGTCGGGGGTCGTGCGAAAAACCTTGAATTTTTTGAATCACGCAAAATTTTCAACTTGAAAATTTTTCGAGAAAAAATCATTTTTTTCGATTTTTTCTGGTCGGGGGTCGTGCGAAAAACCTTGAATTTTTTGAATCACGCGAGATTTTCAACTTGAAAATTTTTCAGGAAAAAATCATTTTTTTCGATTTTTTCTGGTCGGGGGTCGTGCGAAAAACCTTGAATTTTTTGAATCACGCAAAATTTTCAACTTGAAAATTTTTCGGGAAAAAATCATTTTTTTCGATTTTTTCTGGTCGGGGGTCGTGCGAAAAACCTTGAATTTTTTGAATCACGCAAGATTTTCAACTTGAAAATTTTTCGGGAAAAAATCATTTTTTTCGATTTTTTCTGGTCGGGGGTCGTGCGAAAAAACTTGAATTTTTTGAATCACGCAAAATTTTCAACTTGAAAATTTTTCGCGAAAAAATCATTTTTTTCGATTTTTTCTGGTGGGGGGTCGTGCGAAAAAACTTGAATTTTTTGAATCACGCAAAATTTTCAACTTGAAAATTTTTCGGGAAAAAATCATTTTTTTTCGATTTTTTCTGGTCGGGGGTCGTGCGAAAAACCTTGAATTTTTTGAATCACGCAAGATTTTCAACTTGAAAATTTTTCGGGAAAAAATCATTTTTTTCGATTTTTTCTGGTCGGGGGTCGTGCGAAAAACCTTGAATTTTTTGAATCACGCAAAATTTTCAACTTGAAAATTTTTCTGGAAAAAATCATTTTTTTCGATTTTTTCTGGTCGGGGGTCGTGCGAAAAACCTTGAATTTTTTGAATCACGCAAAATTTTCAACTTGAAAATTTTTCGAGAAAAAATCATTTTTTTCGATTTTTTCTGGTCGGGGGTCGTGCGAAAAAACTTGAATTTTTTGAATCACGCAAAATTTTCAACTCGAAAATTTTTCGGGAAAAAATCATTTTTTTCGATTTTTTCTGGTCGGGGGTCGTGCGAAAAACCTTGAATTTTTTGAATCACGCAAAATTTTCAACTTGAAAATTTTTCGGGGAAAAATCATTTTTTTCGATTTTTCTGGTCGGGGGTCGTGCGAAAAAACTTGAATTTTTTGAATCACGCAAAATTTTCAACTTGAAAATTTTTCGGGAAAAAATCATTTTTTTTCGATTTTTTCTGGTCGGGGGTCGTGCGAAAAACCTTGAATTTTTTGAATCACGCAAAATTTTCAACTTGAAAATTTTTCGGGAAAAAATCATTTTTTTCGATTTTTTCTGGTCAGGGGTCGTGCGAAAAAACTTGAATTTTTTGAATCACGCAAAATTTTCAACTTGAAAATTTTTCGGGAAAAAATCATTCTTTTAGATTTTTTCTGGTCGGGGGTCGTGCGAAAAACCTTGAATTTTTTGAATCACGCATAATTTTCAACTTGAAAATTTTTCGGGAAAAATCATTTTTTTCGATTTTTTCTGGTCGGGGGTCGTGCGAAAAAACTTGAATTTTTTGAATCACGCAAAATTTTCAACTTGAAAATTTTTCGAGAAAAAATCATTTTTTTCGATTTTTTCTGGTCGGGGGTCGTGCGAAAAACCTTGAATTTTTTGAATCACGCAAAATTTTCAACTTGAAAATTTTTCGGGAAAAAATCATTTTTTTCGATTTTTTCTGGTCGGGGGTCGTGCGAAAAAACTTGAATTTTTTGAATCACGCAAAATTTTCAACTTGAAAATTTTTCGGGAAAAAATCATTTTTTTTCGATTTTTTCTGGTCGGGGGTCGTGTGAAAAACCTTGAATTTTTTGAATCACGCAAAATTTTCAACTTGAAAATTTTTCGGGAAAAAATCATTTTTTTCGATTTTTTCTGGTCGGGGGTCGTGCGAAAAACCTTGAATTTTTTGAATCACGCAAAATTTTCAACTTGAAAATTTTTCGGGAAAAAATCATTTTTTTCGATTTTTTCTGGTCGGGGGTCGTGCAAAAAAACTTGAATTTTTTGAATCACGCAAAATTTTTAACTTGAAAATTTTTCGGGAAAAAATCATTTTTTTCGATTTTTTCTGGTCGGGGGTCGTGCGAAAAACCTTGAATTTTTTGAATCACGCAAAATTTTCAACTTGAAAATTTTTCGGGAAAAAATCATTTTTTTTCGATTTATTCTGGTCGGGGGTCGTGCGAAAAACCTTGAATTTTTTGAATCACGCAAAATTTTCAACTTGAAAATTTTTCGGGAAAAAATCATTTTTTTCGATTTTTTCTGGTCGGGGGTCGTGCGAAAAACCTTTCGGGAAAAAATCATTTTTTTCGATTTTTCTGGTCGGGGGTCGTGCGAAAAACCTTGAATTTTTTGAATCACGCAAAATTTTCAACTTGAAAATTTTTCTGGAAAAAATCATTTTTTTCGATTTTTTCTGGTCGGGGGTCGTGCGAAAAACCTTGAATTTTTTGAATCACGCAAAATTTTCAACTTGAAAATTTTTCCGGGAAAAAATATTTTTTTTCGATTTTTTCTGGTCGGGGGTCGTGCGAAAAACCTTGAATTTTTTGAATCACGCAAAATTTTCAACTTGAAAATTTTTCGAGAAAAAATCATTTTTTTCGATTTTTTCTGGTCGGGGGTCGTGCGAAAAACCTTGAATTTTTTGAATCACGCAAAATTTTCAACTTGAAAATTTTTCGGGAAAAAATCATTTTTTTCGATTTTTTCTGGTCGGGGGTCGTGCGAAAAACCTTGAATTTTTTGAATCACGCAAAATTTTCAACTTGAAAATTTTTCGGGAAAAAATCATTTTTTTCGATTTTTTTCTGGTCGGGGGTCGTGCGAAAAAACTTGAATTTTTTGAATCACGCAAAATTTTCAACTTGAAAATTTTTCGAGAAAAAATCATTTTTTTCGATTTTTTCTGGTCGGGGGTCGTGCGAAAAAACTTGAATTTTTTGAATCACGCAAAATTTTCAACTTGAAAATTTTTCGAGAAAAAATCATTTTTTTCGATTTTTTCTGGTCGGGGTCGTGCGAAAAAACTTGAATTTTTTGAATCACGCAAAATTTTCAACTTGAAAATTTTTCGAGAAAAAATCATTTTTTTCGATTTTTTCTGGTCGGGGGTCGTGCGAAAAAACTTGAATTTTTTGAATCACGCAAAATTTTCAACTTGAAAATTTTTCGAGAAAAAATCATTTTTTTCGATTTTTTCTGGTCGGGGGTCGTGCGAAAAAACTTGAATTTTTTGAATCACGCCAAATTTTCAACTTGAAAATTTTTCGGGAAAAAATCATTGTTTTCGATTTTTTCTGGTCGGGAGACGTGCGAAAAACCTTGAATTTTTTGAATCACGCAAAATTTTCAACTTGAAAATTTTTCGGGAAAAAATCATTTTTTTCGATTTTTTCTGGTCGGGGGTCGTGCGAAAAAACTTGAATTTTTTGAATCACGCTAAATTTTCAACTTGAAAATTTTTCGAGAAAAAATCATTTTTTTTCTATTTTTTCTGGTCGGGGGTCGTGCGAAAAAACTTGAATTTTTTGAATCACGCAAAATTTTCAACTTGAAAATTTTTCGGGAAAAAATCATTTTTTTCGATTTTTTCTGGTCGGGGGTCGTGCGAAAAAACTTGAATTTTTTGAATCACGCAAAATTTTCAACTTGAAAATTTTTCGGGAAAAAATCATTTTTTTCGATTTTTTCTGGTCGGGGGTCGTGCGAAAAACCTTGAATTTTTTGAATCACGCATAATTTTCAACTTGAAAATTTTTCGGGAAAAAATCATTTTTTTCGATTTTTTCTGGTCGGGGGTCGTGCGAAAAAACTTGAATTTTTTGAATCACGCAAAATTTTCAACTTGAAAATTTTTCGGGAAAAAATCATTTTTTTCGATTTTTTCTGGTCGGGGGTCGTGCGAAAAACCTTGAATTTTTTGAATCACGCATAATTTTCAACTTGAAAATTTTTCGGGAATAATCATTTTTTTCGATTTTTTCTGGTCGGGGGTCGTGCGAAAAAACTTGAATTTTTTGAATCACGCAAAATTTTCAACTTGAAAATTTTTCGGGAAAAAATCATTTTTTTCGATTTTTTCTGGTCGGGGGTCGTGCGAAAAACCTTGAATTTTTTGAATCACGCAAAATTTTCAACTTGAAAATTTTTCGAGAAAAAATCATTTTTTTCGATTTTTTCTGGTCGGGGGTCGTGCGAAAAACCTTGAATTTTTTGAATCACGCAAAATTTTCAACTTGAAAATTTTTCGGGAAAAAATCATTTTTTTCGATTTTTTCTGGTCGGGGGTCGTGCGAAAAACCTTGAATTTTTTGAATCACGCAAAATTTTCAACTTGAAAATTTTTCGGGAAAAAATCATTTTTTTCGATTTTTTCTGGTCGGGGGTCGTGCGAAAAACCTTGAATTTTTTGAATCACGCAAAATTTTCAACTTGAAAATTTTTCGGGAAAAAATCATTTTTTTCGATTTTTTCTGGTCGGAGGTCGTGCGAAAAACCTTGAATTTTTTGAATCACGCAAAATTTTCAACTTGAAAATTTTTCGGGAAAAAATCTTTTTTTTCGATTTTTTTCTGGTCGGGGGTCGTGCGAAAAAACTTGAATTTTTTGAATCACGCAAAATTTTCAACTTGAAAATTTTTCGAGAAAAAATCATTTTTTTCGATTTTTTCTGGTCGGGGGTCGTGCGAAAAACCTTGAATTTTTTGAATCACGCAAAATTTTCAACTTGAAAATTTTTCGCGAAAAAATCATTTTTTTCGATTTTTTCTGGTCGGGGGTCGTGCGAAAAAACTTGAATTTTTTGAATCACGCAAAATTTTCAACTTGAAAATTTTTCGAGAAAAAATCATTTTTTTCGATTTTTTCTGGTCGGGGGTCGTGCGAAATAACTTGAATTTTTTGAATCACGCAAAATTTTCAACTTGAAAATTTTTCGGGAAAAAATCATTTTTTTTCGATTTTTTCTGGTCGGGAGACGTGCGAAAAACCTTGAATTTTTTGAATCACGCAAAATTTTCAACTTGAAAATTTTTCGGGAAAAAATCATTTTTTTCGATTTTTTCTGGTCAGGGGTCGTGCGAAAAAACTTGAATTTTTTGAATCACGCAAAATTTTCAACTTGAAAATTTTTCGGGAAAAAATCATTCTTTTAGATTTTTTCTGGTCGGGGGTCGTGCGAAAAACCTTGAATTTTTTGAATCACGCATAATTTTCAACTTGAAAATTTTTCGGGAAAAATCATTTTTTTCGATTTTTTCTGGTCGGGGGTCGTGCGAAAAAACTTGAATTTTTTGAATCACGCAAAATTTTCAACTTGAAAATTTTTCGAGAAAAAATCATTTTTTTCGATTTTTTCTGGTCGGGGGTCGTGCGAAAAACCTTGAATTTTTTGAACCACGCAAAATTTTCAACTTGAAAATTTTTCGGGAAAAAATCATTTTTTTTCGATTTATTCTGGTCGGGGGTCGTGCGAAAAACCTTGAATTTTTTGAATCACGCAAAATTTTCAACTTGAAAATTTTTCGGGAAAAAATCATTTTTTTCGATTTTTTCTGGTCGGGGGTCGTGCGAAAAACCTTGAATTTTTTGAATCACGCAAAATTTTCAACTTGAAAATTTTTCGGGAAAAAATCATTTTTTTCGATTTTTCTGGTCGGGGGTCGTGCGAAAAACCTTGAATTTTTTGAATCACGCAAAATTTTCAACTTGAAAATTTTTCTGGAAAAAATCATTTTTTTCGATTTTTTCTGGTCGGGGGTCGTGCGAAAAACCTTGAATTTTTTGAATCACGCAAAATTTTCAACTTGAAAATTTTTCCGGGAAAAAATAATTTTTTTCGATTTTTTCTGGTCGGGGGTCGTGCGAAAAACCTTGAATTTTTTGAATCACGCAAAATTTTCAACTTGAAAATTTTTCCGGGAAAAAATATTTTTTTTCGATTTTTTCTGGTCGGGGGTCGTGCGAAAAACCTTGAATTTTTTGAATCACGCAAAATTTTCAACTTGAAAATTTTTCGAGAAAAAATCATTTTTTTCGATTTTTTCTGGTCGGGGGTCGTGCGAAAAACCTTGAATTTTTTGAATCACGCAAAATTTTCAACTTGAAAATTTTTCGGGAAAAAATCATTTTTTTCGATTTTTTCTGGTCGGGGGTCGTGCGAAAAACCTTGAATTTTTTGAATCACGCAAAATTTTCAACTTGAAAATTTTTCGGGAAAAAATCATTTTTTTCGATTTTTTTCTGGTCGGGGGTCGTGCGAAAAAACTTGAATTTTTTGAATCACGCAAAATTTTCAACTTGAAAATTTTTCGAGAAAAAATCATTTTTTTCGATTTTTTCTGGTCGGGGGTCGTGCGAAAAAACTTGAATTTTTTGAATCACGCAAAATTTTCAACTTGAAAATTTTTCGAGAAAAAATCATTTTTTTCGATTTTTTCTGGTCGGGGGTCGTGCGAAAAAACTTGAATTTTTTGAATCACGCAAAATTTTCAACTTGAAAATTTTTCGAGAAAAAATCATTTTTTTCGATTTTTTCTGGTCGGGGGTCGTGCGAAAAAACTTGAATTTTTTGAATCACGCAAAATTTTCAACTTGAAAATTTTTCGAGAAAAAATCATTTTTTTCGATTTTTTCTGGTCGGGGGTCGTGCGAAAAAACTTGAATTTTTTGAATCACGCCAAATTTTCAACTTGAAAATTTTTCGGGAAAAAATCATTTTTTTCGATTTTTTCTGGTCGGGAGACGTGCGAAAAACCTTGAATTTTTTGAATCACGCAAAATTTTCAACTTGAAAATTTTTCGGGAAAAAATCATTTTTTTCGATTTTTTCTGGTCGGGGGTCGTGCGAAAAAACTTGAATTTTTTGAATCACGCTAAATTTTCAACTTGAAAATTTTTCGAGAAAAAATCATTTTTTTTCTATTTTTTCTGGTCGGGGGTCGTGCGAAAAAACTTGAATTTTTTGAATCACGCAAAATTTTCAACTTGAAAATTTTTCGGGAAAAAATCATTTTTTTCGATTTTTTCTGGTCGGGGGTCGTGCGAAAAAACTTGAATTTTTTGAATCACGCAAAATTTTCAACTTGAAAATTTTTCGGGAAAAAATCATTTTTTTCGATTTTTTCTGGTCGGGGGTCGTGCGAAAAACCTTGAATTTTTTGAATCACGCATAATTTTCAACTTGAAAATTTTTCGGGAAAAAATCATTTTTTTCGATTTTTTCTGGTCGGGGGTCGTGCGAAAAAACTTGAATTTTTTGAATCACGCAAAATTTTCAACTTGAAAATTTTTCGGGAAAAAATCATTTTTTTCGATTTTTTCTGGTCGGGGGTCGTGCGAAAAACCTTGAATTTTTTGAATCACGCATAATTTTCAACTTGAAAATTTTTCGGGAAAAATCATTTTTTTCGATTTTTTCTGGTCGGGGGTCGTGCGAAAAAACTTGAATTTTTTGAATCACGCAAAATTTTCAACTTGAAAATTTTTCGGGAAAAAATCATTTTTTTCGATTTTTTCTGGTCGGGGGTCGTGCGAAAAACCTTGAATTTTTTGAATCACGCAAAATTTTCAACTTGAAAATTTTTCGAGAAAAAATCATTTTTTTCGATTTTTTCTGGTCGGGGGTCGTGCGAAAAACCTTGAATTTTTTGAATCACGCAAAATTTTCAACTTGAAAATTTTTCGGGAAAAAATCATTTTTTTCGATTTTTTCTGGTCGGGGGTCGTGCGAAAAACCTTGAATTTTTTGAATCACGCAAAATTTTCAACTTGAAAATTTTTCGGGAAAAAATCATTTTTTTCGATTTTTTCTGGTCGGGGGTCGTGCGAAAAACCTTGAATTTTTTGAATCACGCAAAATTTTCAACTTGAAAATTTTTCGGGAAAAAATCATTTTTTTCGATTTTTTCTGGTCGGAGGTCGTGCGAAAAACCTTGAATTTTTTGAATCACGCAAAATTTTCAACTTGAAAATTTTTCGGGAAAAAATCTTTTTTTTCGATTTTTTTCTGGTCGGGGGTCGTGCGAAAAAACTTGAATTTTTTGAATCACGCAAAATTTTCAACTTGAAAATTTTTCGAGAAAAAATCATTTTTTTCGATTTTTTCTGGTCGGGGGTCGTGCGAAAAACCTTGAATTTTTTGAATCACGCAAAATTTTCAACTTGAAAATTTTTCGCGAAAAAATCATTTTTTTCGATTTTTTCTGGTCGGGGGTCGTGCGAAAAAACTTGAATTTTTTGAATCACGCAAAATTTTCAACTTGAAAATTTTTCGAGAAAAAATCATTTTTTTCGATTTTTTCTGGTCGGGGGTCGTGCGAAATAACTTGAATTTTTTGAATCACGCAAAATTTTCAACTTGAAAATTTTTCGGGAAAAAATCATTTTTTTTCGATTTTTTCTGGTCGGGAGACGTGCGAAAAACCTTGAATTTTTTGAATCACGCAAAATTTTCAACTTGAAAATTTTTCGGGAAAAAATCATTTTTTTCGATTTTTTCTGGTCAGGGGTCGTGCGAAAAAACTTGAATTTTTTGAATCACGCAAAATTTTCAACTTGAAAATTTTTCGGGAAAAAATCATTCTTTTAGATTTTTTCTGGTCGGGGGTCGTGCGAAAAACCTTGAATTTTTTGAATCACGCATAATTTTCAACTTGAAAATTTTTCGGGAAAAATCATTTTTTTCGATTTTTTCTGGTCGGGGGTCGTGCGAAAAAACTTGAATTTTTTGAATCACGCAAAATTTTCAACTTGAAAATTTTTCGAGAAAAAATCATTTTTTTCGATTTTTTCTGGTCGGGGGTCGTGCGAAAAACCTTGAATTTTTTGAACCACGCAAAATTTTCAACTTGAAAATTTTTCGGGAAAAAATCATTTTTTTTCGATTTATTCTGGTCGGGGGTCGTGCGAAAAACCTTGAATTTTTTGAATCACGCAAAATTTTCAACTTGAAAATTTTTCGGGAAAAAATCATTTTTTTCGATTTTTTCTGGTCGGGGATCGTGCGAAAAACCTTGAATTTTTTGAATCACGCAAAATTTTCAACTTGAAAATTTTTCGGGAAAAAATCATTTTTTTCGATTTTTCTGGTCGGGGGTCGTGCGAAAAACCTTGAATTTTTTGAATCACGCAAAATTTTCAACTTGAAAATTTTTCTGGAAAAAATCATTTTTTTCGATTTTTTCTGGTCGGGGGTCGTGCGAAAAACCTTGAATTTTTTGAATCACGCAAAATTTTCAACTTGAAAATTTTTCCGGGAAAAAATAATTTTTTTCGATTTTTTCTGGTCGGGGGTCGTGCGAAAAACCTTGAATTTTTTGAATCACGCAAAATTTTCAACTTGAAAACTTTTCGAGAAAAAATCATTTTTTTCGATTTTTTCTGGTCGGGGGTCGTGCGAAAAACCTTGAATTTTTTGAATCACGCAAAATTTTCAACTTGAAAATTTTTCGGGAAAAAATCATTTTTTTCGATTTTTTCTGGTCGGGGGTCGTGCGAAAAACCTTGAATTTTTTTAATCACGCAAAATTTTCAACTTGAAAATTTTTCGGGAAAAAATCATTTTTTTCGATTTTTTTCTGGTCGGGGGTCGTGCGAAAAAACTTGAATTTTTTGAATCACGCAAAATTTTCAACTTGAAAATTTTTCGAGAAAAAATCATTTTTTTCGATTTTTTCTGGTCGGGGGTCGTGCGAAAAAACTTGAATTTTTTGAATCACGCAAAATTTTCAACTTGAAAATTTTTCGAGAAAAAATCATTTTTTTCGATTTTTTCTGGTCGGGGGTCGTGCGAAAAAACTTGAATTTTTTGAATCACGCAAAATTTTCAACTTGAAAATTTTTCGAGAAAAAATCATTTTTTTCGATTTTTTCTGGTCGGGGGTCGTGCGAAAAAACTTGAATTTTTTGAATCACGCAAAATTTTCAACTTGAAAATTTTTCGAGAAAAAATCATTTTTTTCGATTTTTTCTGGTCGGGGGTCGTGCGAAAAAACTTGAATTTTTTGAATCACGCCAAATTTTCAACTTGAAAATTTTTCGGGAAAAAATCATTTTTTTCGATTTTTTCTGGTCGGGAGACGTGCGAAAAACCTTGAATTTTTTGAATCACGCAAAATTTTCAACTTGAAAATTTTTCGAGAAAAAATCATTTTTTTCGATTTTTTCTGGTCGGGGGTCGTGCGAAAAACCTTGAATTTTTTGAATCACGCGAGATTTTCAACTTGAAAATTTTTCGGGAAAAAATCATTTTTTTCGATTTTTTCTGGTCGGGGGTCGTGCGAAAAACCTTGAATTTTTTGAATCACGCAAAATTTTCAACTTGAAAATTTTTCGAGAAAAAATCATTTTTTTCGATTTTTTCTGGTCGGGGGTCGTGCGAAAAAACTTGAATTTTTTGAATCACGCAAAATTTTCAACTTGAAAATTTTTCGAGAAAAAATCATTTTTTTCGATTTTTTCTGGTCGGGGGTCGTGCGAAAAAACTTGAATTTTTTGAATCACGCAAAATTTTCAACTTGAAAATTTTTCGGGAAAAAATCATTTTTTTCGATTTTTTCTGGTCGGGAGACGTGCGAAAAACCTTGAATTTTTTGAATCACGCAAAATTTTCAACTTGAAAATTTTTCGGGAAAAAATCATTTTTTTCGATTTTTTCTGGTCGGGGGTCGTGCGAAAAACCTTGAATTTTTTGAATCACGCGAGATTTTCAACTTGAAAATTTTTCGGGAAAAAATCATTTTTTTCGATTTTTTCTGGTCGGGGGTCGTGCGAAAAACCTTGAATTTTTTGAATCACGCTAAATTTTCAACTTGAAAATTTTTCGAGAAGAAATCATTTTTTTCGATTTTTTCTGGTCGGGGGTCGTGCGAAAAAACTTGAATTTTTTGAATCACGCAAAATTTTCAACTTGAAAATTTTTCGAGAAAAAATCATTTTTTTCGATTTTTTCTGGTCGGGGGTCGTGCGAAAAAACTTGAATTTTTTGAATCACGCGAGATTTTCAACTTGAAAATTTTTTGTGAAAAAATCATTTTTTTCGATTTTTTCTGGTCGGGGGTCGTGCGAAAAAACTTGAATTTTTTGAATCACGCAAAATTTTCAACTTGAAAATTTTTCGCGAAAAAATCATTTTTTTCGATTTTTTCTGGTCGGGGGTCGTGCGAAAAAACTTGAATTTTATGAATCACGCAAAATTTTCAACTTGAAAATTTTTCGAGAAAAAATCATTTTTTTCGATTTTTTCTGGTCGGGGGTCGTGCGAAAAAACTTGAATTTTTTGAATCACGCAAAATTTTCAACTTGAAAATTTTTCGAGAAAAAATCATTTTTTTCGATTTTTTCTGGTCGGGGGTCGTGCGAAAAAACTTGAATTTTTTGAATCACGCAAAATTTTCAACTTGAAAATTTTTCGGGAAAAAATCATTTTTTTCGATTTTTTCTGGTCGGGAGACGTGCGAAAAACCTTGAATTTTTTGAATCACGCAAAATTTTCAACTTGAAAATTTTTCGGGAAAAAATCATTTTTTTCGATTTTTTCTGGTCGGGGGTCGTGCGAAAAAACTTGAATTTTTTGAATCACGCAAAATTTTCAACTTGAAAATTTTTCGAGAAAAAATCATTTTTTTCGATTTTTTCTGGTCGGGGGTCGTGCGAAAAACCTTGAATTTTTTGAATCACGCAAAATTTTCAACTTGAAAATTTTTCGGGAAAAAATCATTTTTTTCGATTTTTTCTGGTCGGGGGTCGTGCGAAAAAACTTGAATTTTTTGAATCACGCAAAATTTTCAACTTGAAAATTTTTCGGGAAAAAATCATTTTTTTCGATTTTTTCTGGTCGGGGGTCGTGTGAAAAACCTTGAATTTTTTGAATCACGCAAAATTTTCAACTTGAAAATTTTTCGGGAAAAAATCATTTTTTTCGATTTTTTCTGGTCGGGGGTCGTGCGAAAAACCTTGAATTTTTTGAATCACGCGAGATTTTCAACTTGAAAATTTTTCGGGAAAAAATCATTTTTTTCGATTTTTTCTGGTCGGGGGTCGTGCGAAAAAACTTGAATTTTTTGAATCACGCAAAATTTTCAACTTGAAAATTTTTCGGGAAAAAATCATTTTTTTCGATTTTTTCTGGTCGGGAGACGTGCGAAAAACCTTGAATTTTTTGAATCACGCAAAATTTTCAACTTGAAAATTTTTCGGGAAAAAATCATTTTTTCGATTTTTTCTGGTCAGGGGTCGTGCGAAAAAACTTGAATTTTTTGAATCACGCAAAATTTTCAACTTGAAAATTTTTCGAGAAAAAATCATTCTTTTAGATTTTTTCTGGTCGGGGGTCGTGCGAAAAACCTTGAATTTTTTGAATCACGCATAATTTTCAACTTGAAAATTTTTCGGGAAAAATCATTTTTTTCGATTTTTTCTGGTCGGGGGTCGTGCGAAAAAACTTGAATTTTTTGAATCACGCAAAATTTTCAACTTGAAAATTTTTCGGGAAAAAATCATTTTTTTCGATTTTTTCTGGTCGGGGGTCGTGTGAAAAACCTTGAATTTTTTGAATCACGCAAAATTTTCAACTTGAAAATTTTTCGGGAAAAAATCATTTTTTTCGATTTTTTCTGGTCGGGGGTCGTGCGAAAAACCTTGAATTTTTTGAATCACGCAAAATTTTCAACTTGAAAATTTTTCGGGAAAAAATCATTTTTTTCGATTTTTTCTGGTCGGGGGTCGTGCGAAAAACCTTGAATTTTTTGATTCACGCAAAATTTTCAACTTGAAAATTTTTCGGGAAAAAATCATTTTTTTCGATTTTTTCTGGTCGGGGGTCGTGCGAAAAACCTTGAATTTTTTGAATCACGCAAAATTTTCAACTTGAAAATTTTTCGGGAAAAAATCATTTTTTTCGATTTTTCTGGTCGGGGGTCGTGCGAAAAACCTTGAATTTTTTGAATCACGCAAAATTTTCAACTTGAAAATTTTTCTGGAAAAAATCATTTTTTTCGATTTTTTCTGGTCGGGGGTCGTGCGAAAAACCTTGAATTTTTTGAATCACGCAAAATTTTCAACTTGAAAATTTTTCTGGAAAAAATCATTTTTTTCGATTTTTTCTGGTCGGGGGTCGTGCGAAAAAACTTGAATTTTTTGAATCACGCAAAATTTTCAACTTGAAAATTTTTCGGGAAAAAATCATTTTTTTCGATTTTTTCTGGTCGGGGGTCGTGCGAAAAAACTTGAATTTTTTGAATCACGCAAAATTTTCAACTTGAAAATTTTTCGGGAAAAAATCATTTTTTTCGATTTTTTCTGGTCGGGGGTCGTGCGAAAAAACTTGAATTTTTTGAATCACGCAAAATTTTCAACTTGAAAATTTTTCGAGAAAAAATCATTTTTTTCGATTTTTTCTGGTCGGGGGTCGTGCGAAAAAACTTGAATTTTTTGAATCACGCAAAATTTTCAACTTGAAAATTTTTCGGGAAAAAATCATTTTTTTCGATTTTTTCTGGTCGGGGGTCGTGCGAAAAAACTTGAATTTTTTGAATCACGCAAAATTTTCAACTTGAAAATTTTTCGGGAAAAAATCATTTTTTTCGATTTTTTCTGGTCGGGGGTCGTGCGAAAAAACTTGAATTTTTTGAATCACGCAAAATTTTCAACTTGAAAATTTTTCGAGAAAAAATCATTTTTTTCGATTTTTTCTGGTCGGGGGTCGTGCGAAAAAACTTGAATTTTTTGAATCACGCAAAATTTTCAACTTGAAAATTTTTCGGGAAAAAATCATTTTTTTCGATTTTTTCTGGTCGGGAGACGTGCGAAAAACCTTGAATTTTTTGAATCACGCAAAATTTTCAACTTGAAAATTTTTCGGGAAAAAATCATTTTTTTCGATTTTTCTGGTCGGGGGTCGTGCGAAAAACCTTGAATTTTTTGAATCACGCAAAATTTTCAACTTGAAAATTTTTCTGGAAAAAACATTTTTTTCGATTTTTTCTGGTCGGGGGTCGTGCGAAAAACCTTGAATTTTTTGAATCACGCAAAATTTTCAACTTGAAAATTTTTCCGCGAAAAAATCATTTTTTTCGATTTTTTCTGGTCGGGGGTCGTGCGAAAAACCTTGAATTTTTTGAATCACGCAAAATTTTCAACTTGAAAATTTTTCGAGAAAAAATCATTTTTTTCGATTTTTTCTGGTCGGGGGTCGTGCGAAAAACCTTGAATTTTTTGAATCACGCAAAATTTTCAACTTGAAAATTTTTCGGGAAAAAATCATTTTTTTCGATTTTTTCTGGTCGGGGGTCGTGCGAAAAACCTTGAATTTTTTGAATCACGCAAAATTTTCAACTTGAAAATTTTTCGCGAAAAAATCATTTTTTTCGATTTTTTCTGGTCGGGGGTCGTGCGAAAAAACTTGAATTTTTTGAATCACGCAAAATTTTTAACTTGAAAATTTTTCCGGGAAAAAATCATTTTTTTCGATTTTTTCTGGTCGGGGGTCGTGCGAAAAACCTTGAATTTTTTGAATCACGCAAAATTTTCAACTTGAAAATTTTTCGAGAAAAAATCATTTTTTTCGATTTTTTCTGGTCGGGGGTCGTGCGAAAAACCTTGAATTTTTTGAATCACGCGAGATTTTCAACTTGAAAATTTTTCGGGAAAAAATCATTTTTTTCGATTTTTTCTGGTCGGGGGTCGTGCGAAAAAACTTGAATTTTTTGAATCACGCAAAATTTTCAACTTGAAAATTTTTCGGGAAAAAATCATTTTTTTCGATTTTTTCTGGTCGGGGGTCGTGCGAAAAAACTTGAATTTTTTGAATCACGCAAAATTTTCAACTTGAAAATTTTTCGAGAAAAAATCATTTTTTTCGATTTTTTCTGGTCGGGGGTCGTGCGAAAAAACTTGAATTTTTTTAATCACGCAAAATTTTCAACTTGAAAATTTTTCGGGAAAAAATCATTTTTTTCGATTTTTTCTGGTCGGGGGTCGTGCGAAAAAACTAGAATTTTTTGAATCACGCAAAATTTTCAACTTGAAAATTTTTCGGGAAAAAATCATTTTTTTAGATTTTTTCTGGTCGGGGGTCGTGCGAAAAACCTTGAATTTTTTGAATCACGCATAATTTTCAACTTGAAAATTTTTCGGGAAAAAATCATTTTTTTCGATTTTTTCTGGTCGGGGGTCGTGCGAAAAAACTTGAATTTTTTGAATCACGCAAAATTTTCAACTTGAAAATTTTTCGAGAAAAAATCATTTTTTTCGATTTTTTCTGGTCGGGGGTCGTGCGAAAAACCTTGAATTTTTTGAATCACGCAAAATTTTCAACTTGAAAATTTTTCGGGAAAAAATCATTTTTTTCGATTTTTTCTGGTCGGGGGTCGTGCGAAAAAACTTGAATTTTTTGAATCACGCAAAATTTTCAACTTGAAAATTTTTCGGGAAAAAATCATTTTTTTCGATTTTTTCTGGTCGGGGGTCGTGTGAAAAACCTTGAATTTTTTGAATCACCCAAAATTTTCAACTTGAAAATTTTTCGGGAAAAAATCATTTTTTTCGATTTTTTCTGGTCGGGGGTCGTGCGAAAAACCTTGAATTTTTTGAATCACGCAAAATTTTCAACTTGAAAATTTTTCGGGAAAAAATCATTTTTTTCGATTTTTTTCTGGTCGGGGGTCGTGCGAAAAAACTTGAATTTTTTGAATCACGCAAAATTTTCAACTTGAAAATTTTTCGAGAAAAAATCATTTTTTTCGATTTTTTCTGGTCGGGGGTCGTGCGAAAAACCTTGAATTTTTTGAATCACGCGAGATTTTCAACTTGAAAATTTTTCGGGAAAAAATCATTTTTTTCGATTTTTTCTGGTCGGGGGTCGTGCGAAAAACCTTGAATTTTTTGAATCACGCAAAATTTTCAACTTGAAAATTTTTTGGGAAAAAATCATTTTTTTCGATTTTTACTGGTCGGGGGTCGTGCGAAAAAACTAGAATTTTTTGAATCACGCAAAATTTTCAACTTGAAAATTTTTCGGGAAAAAATCATTTTTTTAGATTTTTTCTGGTCGGGGGTCGTGCGAAAAACCTTGAATTTTTTGAATCACGCATAATTTTCAACTTGAAAATTTTTCGGGAAAAATCATTTTTTTCGATTTTTTCTGGTCGGGGGTCGTGCGAAAAAACTTGAATTTTTTGAATCACGCAAAATTTTCAACTTGAAAATTTTTCGGGAAAAAATCATTTTTTTCGATTTTTTCTGGTCGAGGGTCGTGCGAAAAACCTTGAATTTTTTGAATCACGCAAAATTTTCAACTTGAAAATTTTTCTGGAAAAAATCATTTTTTTCGATTTTTTCTGGTCGGGGGTCGTGCGAAAAACCTTGAATTTTTTGAATCACGCAAAATTTTCAACTTGAAAATTTTTCGGGAAAAAATCATTTTTTTCGATTTTTTTCTGGTCGGGGGTCGTGCGAAAAAACTTGAATTTTTTGAATCACGCAAAATTTTCAACTTGAAAATTTTTCGAGAAAAAATCATTTTTTTCGATTTTTTCTGGTCGGGGGTCGTGCGAAAAACCTTGAATTTTTTGAATCACGCGAGATTTTCAACTTGAAAATTTTTCGGGAAAAAATCATTTTTTCGATTTTTTCTGGTCGGGGGTCGTGCGAAAAACCTTGAATTTTTTGAATCACGCAAAATTTTCAACTTGAAAATTTTTTGGGAAAAAATCATTTTTTTCGATTTTTACTGGTCGGGGGTCGTGCGAAAAAACTAGAATTTTTTGAATCACGCAAAATTTTCAACTTGAAAATTTTTCGGGAAAAAATCATTTTTTTAGATTTTTTCTGGTCGGGGGTCGTGCGAAAAACCTTGAATTTTTTGAATCACGCATAATTTTCAACTTGAAAATTTTTCGGGAAAAATCATTTTTTTCGATTTTTTCTGGTCGGGGGTCGTGCGAAAAAACTTGAATTTTTTGAATCACGCAAAATTTTCAACTTGAAAATTTTTCGGGAAAAAATCATTTTTTTCGATTTTTTCTGGTCGAGGGTCGTGCGAAAAACCTTGAATTTTTTGAATCACGCAAAATTTTCAACTTGAAAATTTTTCTGGAAAAAATCATTTTTTTCGATTTTTTCTGGTCGGGGGTCGTGCGAAAAACCTTGAATTTTTTGAATCACGCAAAATTTTCAACTTGAAAATTTTTCGGGAAAAAATCATTTTTTTCGATTTTTTCTGGTCGGGGGTCGTGCGAAAAACCTTGAATTTTTTGAATCACGCAAAATTTTCAACTTGAAAATTTTTCGGGAAAAAATCATTTTTTTCGATTTTTTCTGGTCGGGAGTCGTGCGACCATCACCTCGTCCTTGGCGAGATACGACTGAGAGTTGCGCGTGTCCAACGGCGCGAGGAGAAAGTCGGATGTCGATACGACGTCCGCCGGTTGGAGAATCCAGAGGTGAAAAGGGCATACGTTGAACAGCTAGAATCCCGAGCCTCGGAGCTGCCGACAGACGGAACAGTCGAAGAACAGTGGTGTGGAATCAAGAATGCCTTTATCACGACGAGCCATGGTACTCTCGGTAAAGTTTGTGGAAGAAGAAGTGAATGGATGTCGGATGAAACTTGGAGGATGGTCGATGATCGGAGAAAGGCGAAAGTCGGAATTGAGCAGGCATGTACCGGGTCAGCCAAAGCAGCCGCCCGCTTACGATATGCGGAGCTGGAAAAGGCAGTTAAACGAGCTTGTAGACGAGACAAGAGAGCCTGGACAAACTCCCTAGCCGAAGAGGGAGAAAGAGCCGCCGCCATTGGAGATATCCGATTATTATATGATATTTCTCGCCGCCTTAGTGGTGCAAGGACTAATGCAAGAATGCCGCTGAAAAACCGAGCAGGTCAGCTGCTGACAGATCGAACAGATCAGCTCAAGCGTTGGACTGAGCATTTTGATTAGGGTGGTCGGATTTACCGGTTTTTTTCAAATCCGGTATTTCGGTATTCCCAATTTATAAAACCGATAAAACCGGTAAAACCGGTATTTTTTAAAGCATATCAAATTCATGAAAAATTTCGTCTAATTGCAGTGGTAATGGCATAAAATGCTTAGAATTTATAACGCAATAGATTAAGAAACATTTTCGATTGAAAAATTTGGAAAAATAAAGTCAAGACACAATTTAATTTATCCCTTTATCATAAATCTATCATCATCCTCATGATAATCATAATATTTATCATCTTCATTTCATAATTATAATTTCGCTGAAAAATTGCAGAAATTAAAGAAGTTTCATATAATTCTCAACGAATTTTGGTCCTGTTCTCTGTAATACAGTATTCAGATTTAAGAACAGATTTTACAGATTAAGTAAAACTTTAAAAACGTCTTTCATGAAAATGATATACAAAATATATATTTTGATATACAAAAAAATTGAAAAATTAAAAATTAGGCAAAATACAAATCTCTGTGACAAATCTTCTGGTTGACTCACATAATTTCAGATTTAATGTTGTCCAAAATAGGAATGTTTTCCCCGCAACTTAGATCGTGATCGCATTCAGTTTGCCATTCTAACATTAAAGCGAACAAATAGGAATAAAAATCTATTCAAAATCCAGTGAAAATTCAGCAATAAATATAGTTGTTTTGATCTGATCCATACGTGTTTTATAATAATACTTTTGCAAGTTTATATAATTTTTTTTATTGCTTTGTCTGGAAAAAGAAAATGCTTCAACAGCGTTAAAAAAAACAACAGAATTCCAACAATTACCTTGAAAATCTTGATAAATAAATTTCTTTCAAACATTTGAACTTGTGTTTAACTGCTGACTCTGTTGAAAAATTGAATATTTTAAACAAAGTAGGGAGTTTGTAATAAGTTTTCAACATTTTTGGTTTTAAATTTTAAATTTGTGGAAGCCCGACACCGCTTAAAACGATTTTGATATACTTGGCTTGTTTATAGATAAATAATTTTTCAACTTTTGAATTCCAGTTTTTCAATGAAAAATACAGTGATTATTATGAAGCAATCTAAAATTTCTTGTAGCTGTATCTTTTCTTCAGTCGTTTTACACTTGAACAGTCTGCGACTTGAACGTTGTGGAGCGTTAGTTCGATAGCTGATCTGAAATGTGTAAAGTTTCATGAAAAACTATCTTCTAAGAGAAAGATGTCAGCTTGTCAATACTCTTTTGAACGCCACTATAGCTTTTATCAAAAAAGTTACGTCGACAAGTTTTAGCAACAATCAAATCTCACATAAACCATGCAGGTTTATTGAGCTTAGATTTTGAAGCTGATTGAACAAAATTTGAGTATTTGCACTCATACATATTTGGTCAAAAAAACCTTTAGCTGTGTCAATATTATTTCAATGCAAAAGATCAATGAAAAATTTACCGAAAATACCGGTTTTTTACTGTCTCAAAATGCGGTATTTCCGGTATTGGAAAATGGACGGTTTTACCGGTTTTATCGGTTTCGGTAAAACCGGTTAGACCACCCTAATTTTGATCAACTTTTCCGAGTTACAAACAGCAATGGCCAACAGAACCCGCAGCTCGAGGCGCCCACAGTAAGTCGCATTAATGGCGTCAACTCGGAAGCGCCCTCGCTGGCTGAAATAGAAGCGGCAATCAAGAACATGAAATCCAACAAAGCGCCTGGAATCGATTGCATTCCTGCTGAAATGCTCAAAGCCGACCCTGCCTTGTCAGCACAAATGTTGCACCGTCTTTTCGCTGACATTTGGGATACTGCAACATTCCCGGCCGACTGGATGCAGGGTATCCTCGTAAAGGTCCCAAAGAAAGGAGACCTAACAGAGTGCGGTAACTGGCGTGGCATAACTTTGATCTGTACAACCCTCAAAGTACTCTGCAAAGTGATCCTGAACAGGATCCAGGAGAAAATCGACGCTACACTCCGACGGCAACAAGCTGGATTCCGATCCGGACGATCATGTGTGGACCACATCACAACGCTACGAATAATACTGGAACAAATCAACGAATTCCAGGACTCTCTTCTGCTGGTGTTCGTTGATTTCGAAAAAGCATTTGACCGACTGAACCACGAAAACATCTGGGCTGCTCTTAGACGAAGAGGGGTCCCAGAGAAACTAGTCCATCTCATCGAAGCACAGTACGAGGCATTTTCGTGCAAGGTCTTGCACGACGGTGTCTTGTCCGAACCAATCCCGGTAACTGCTGGAGTGAGACAAGGATGTATTTTATCACCGCTACTTTTTCTCATTGTAATGGATGAGATCTTGACTGGATCGACTGACTGTAGACCAAACCGAGGATTGCCGTGGAATCCATCAACCATGGAGCAACTGAACGACCTTGATCTGGCAGACGATATTGTTTTGCTCGCCCAAACACAACAAGACATGCAGAGCAAACTCGATGACCTCACCGAAAGCTCCAAGGCAGCAGGTCTCAAGGTCAATGTCGGAAAGACCAAGTCGATGGAAATCAATACAGGAAATCGTTCCAATTTCGTGGTAGCTGGACAACAGGTTGAGACAGTGGAGTGCTTCCAGTATCTTGGTAGCCAGATTACGCCTGATGGTGGTACCAAGAAGGACATCGAAACCCGGATCAGAAAAGCCCGATTTGCGTTTGCGAGTCTCCGAAACATCTGGCGGTCACGCCAGATCTGTCTACGAACTAAGATCCGAATCTTCAACTCAAACGTCAAATCCGTATTGCTGTACGGGTGTGAGACTTGGTGCACATATGCGGTGACGACGCGAAAACTGCAAGTTTTTGTGAATCGCTGCCTGCGGAACATCATCCGCGCTTGGTGGCCTGGCAACTGGATCTCAAACGTTGAACTTCATCGCCGGTGTCATCAAAAGGCGCTAGAAATCGAGATTCGAGAACGTAAGTGGAGATGGATTGGGCACACGCTGCGAAGAGATGAAAACGAGATTTGCAGAGAGGCGCTTGACTGGAATCCAGATGGGCATCGAAGAAGAGGCAGGCCCAAAAGCTCGTGGCGGCGAAGTCTAGCCGCTGAAATCCGCACAGTTGACGAGAACCTTGGCTGGCAGCAAGTGAAGACGCTGGCTCCGGATCGCCAGCAGTGGAGATCTTTTATCTCAGCCCTATGCGCCGGTCAATCGGCGCTGGACCCTTAGGTAGGAGTCGTGCGAAAAACCTTGAATTTTTTGAATCACGCAAAATTTTCAACTTGAAAATTTTTCGGGAAAAAATCATTTTTTTCGATTTTTTCTGGTCGGGGGTCGTGCGAAAAAACTTGAATTTTTTGAATCACCCAAAATTTTCAACTTGAAAATTTTTCGGGAAAAAATCATTTTTTTCGATTTTTTCTGGTCGGGGGTCGTGCGAAAAACCTTGAATTTTTTGAATTAGGCATAATTTTCAACTTGAAAATTTTTCGGGAAAAAATCATTTTTTTCGATTTTTTCTGGTCGGGGGTCGTGCGAAAAAACTTGAATTTTTTGAATCACGCAAAATTTTAAACTTGAAAATTTTTCGAGAAAAAATCATTTTTTTCGATTTTTTCTGGTCGGGGGTCGTGCGAAAAACCCTGAATTTTTTGAATCACGCAAAATTTTCAACTTGAAAATTTTTCGGGAAAAAATCATTTTTTTCGATTTTTTCTGGTCGGGGGTCGTGCGAAAAAACTTAAATTTTTTGAATCACGCAAAATTTTCAACTTGAAAATTTTTCGAGAAAAAATCATTTTTTTTCGATTTTTTCTGGTCGGGGGTCGTGCGAAAAACCTTGAATTTTTTGAATCACGCAAAATTTTCAACTTGAAAATTTTTCGGGAAAAAATCATTTTTTTCGATTTTTTCTGGTCGGGGGTCGTGCGAAAAAACTTGAATTTTTTGAATCACCCAAAATTTTCAACTTGAAAATTTTTCGGGAAAAAATCATTTTTTTCGATTTTTTCTGGTCGGGGGTCGTGCGAAAAACCTTGAATTTTTTGAATTACGCATAATTTTCAACTTGAAAATTTTTCGGGAAAAAATCATTTTTTTCGATTTTTTCTGGTCGGGGGTCGTGCGAAAAAACTTGAATTTTTTGAATCACGCAAAATTTTAAACTTGAAAATTTTTCGAGAAAAAATCATTTTTTTCGATTTTTTCTGGTCGGGGGTCGTGCGAAAAACCCTGAATTTTTTGAATCACGCAAAATTTTCAACTTGAAAATTTTTCGGGAAAAAATCATTTTTTTCGATTTTTTCTGGTCGGGGGTCGTGCGAAAAAACTTAAATTTTTTGAATCACGCAAAATTTTCAACTTGAAAATTTTTCGAGAAAAAATCATTTTTTTTTCGATTTTTTCTGGTCGGGGGTCGTGCGAAAAACCTTGAATTTTTTGAATCACGCAAAATTTTCAACTTGAAAATTTTTCGGGAAAAAATCATTTTTTTCGATTTTTTCTGGTCGGGGGTCGTGCGAAAAACCTTGAATTTTTTGAATCACGCAAAATTTTCAACTTGAAAATTTTTCGAGAAAAAATCATTTTTTTCGATTTTTTCTGGTCGGGGGTCGTGCGAAAAACCTTGAATTTTTTGAATCACGCAAAATTTTCAACTTAAAAATTTTTCGGGAAAAAATCATTTTTTTCGATTTTTTCTGGTCGGGGGTCGTGCGAAAAACCTTGAATTTATTGAATCACGCAAAATTTTCAACTTGAAAATTTTTCGGGAAAAAATCATTTTTTTCGATTTTTTCTGGTCGGGGGTCGTGCGAAAAACCTTGAATTTTTTGAATCACGCAAAATTTTCAACTTGAAAATTTTTCGGGAAAAAATCATTTTTTTCGATTTTTTCTGGTCGGGGGTCGTGCGAAAAACCTTGAATTTTTTGAATCACGCAAAATTTTCAACTTGAAAATTTTTCGGGAAAAAATCATTTTCTTCGATTTTTTCTGGTCGGGGGTCGTGCGAAAAACCTTGAATTTTTTGAATCACGCAAAATTTTCAACTTGAAAATTTTTCGGGAAAAAATCATTTTTTTCGATTTTTTCTGGTCGGGGGTCGTGCGAAAAACCTTGAATTTTTTGAGTCACGCAAAATTTTCAACTTGAAAATTTTTCGGGAAAAAATCATTTTTTTCGATTTTTTCTGGTCGGGGGTCGTGCGAAAAACCTTGAATTTTTTGAATCACGCAAAATTTTCAACTTGAAAATTTTTCGAGAAAAAATCATTTTTTTCGATTTTTTCTGGTCGGGGGTCGTGCGAAAAACCTTGAATTTTTTGAATCACGCAAAATTTTCAACTTGAAAATTTTTCGGGAAAAAATCATTTTTTTCGATTTTTTCTGGTCGGGGGTCGTGCGAAAAACCTTGAATTTTTTGAATCACGCAAAATTTTCAACTTGAAAATTTTTCGGGAAAAAATCATTTTTTTCGATTTTTTCTGGTCGGGGGTCGTGCGAAAAACCTTGAATTTTTTGAATCACGCAAAATTTTCAACTTGAAAATTTTTCGGGAAAAAATCATTTTTTTCGATTTTTTCTGGTCGGGGGTTGTGCGAAAAACCTTGAATTTTTTGAATCACGCAAAATTTTCAACTTGAAAATTTTTCGAGAAAAAATCATTTTTTTCGATTTTTTCTGGTCGGGGGTCGTGCGAAAAACCTTGAATTTTTTGAATCACGCAAAATTTTCAACTTGAAAATTTTTCGGGAAAAAATCATTTTTTTCGATTTTTTCTGGTCGGGGGTCGTGCGAAAAACCTTGAATTTTTTGAATCACGCAAAATTTTCAACTTGAAAATTTTTCGGGAAAAAATCATTTTTTTCGATTTTTTCTGGTCGGGGGTCGTGCGAAAAAACTTAAATTTTTTGAATCACGCAAAATTTTCAACTTGAAAATTTTTCGAGAAAAAATCATTTTTTTTTTCGATTTTTTCTGGTCGGGGGTCGTGCGAAAAACCTTGAATTTTTTGAATCACGCAAAATTTTCAACTTGAAAATTTTTCGGGAAAAAATCATTTTTTTCGATTTTTTCTGGTCGGGGGTCGTGCGAAAAACCTTGAATTTTTTGAATCACGCAAAATTTTCAACTTGAAAATTTTTCGAGAAAAAATCATTTTTTTCGATTTTTTCTGGTCGGGGGTCGTGCGAAAAACCTTGAATTTTTTGAATCACGCAAAATTTTCAACTTAAAAATTTTTCGGGAAAAAATCATTTTTTTCGATTTTTTCTGGTCGGGGGTCGTGCGAAAAACCTTGAATTTATTGAATCACGCAAAATTTTCAACTTGAAAATTTTTCGGGAAAAAATCATTTTTTTCGATTTTTTCTGGTCGGGGGTCGTGCGAAAAACCTTGAATTTTTTGAATCACGCAAAATTTTCAACTTGAAAATTTTTCGGGAAAAAATCATTTTTTTCGATTTTTTCTGGTCGGGGGTCGTGCGAAAAACCTTGAATTTTTTGAATCACGCAAAATTTTCAACTTGAAAATTTTTCGGGAAAAAATCATTTTTTTCGATTTTTTCTGGTCGGGGGTCGTGCGAAAAACCTTGAATTTTTTGAATCACGCAAAATTTTCAACTTGAAAATTTTTCGGGAAAAAATCATTTTTTTCGATTTTTTCTGGTCGGGGGTCGTGCGAAAAACCTTGAATTTTTTGAGTCACGCAAAATTTTCAACTTGAAAATTTTTCGGGAAAAAATCATTTTTTTCGATTTTTTCTGGTCGGGGGTCGTGCGAAAAACCTTGAATTTTTTGAATCACGCAAAATTTTCAACTTGAAAATTTTTCGAGAAAAAATCATTTTTTTCGATTTTTTCTGGTCGGGGGTCGTGCGAAAAACCTTGAATTTTTTGAATCACGCAAAATTTTCAACTTGAAAATTTTTCGGGAAAAAATCATTTTTTTCGATTTTTTCTGGTCGGGGGTCGTGCGAAAAACCTTGAATTTTTTGAATCACGCAAAATTTTCAACTTGAAAATTTTTCGGGAAAAAATCATTTTTTTCGATTTTTTCTGGTCGGGGGTCGTGCGAAAAACCTTGAATTTTTTGAATCACGCAAAATTTTCAACTTGAAAATTTTTCGGGAAAAAATCATTTTTTTCGATTTTTTCTGGTCGGGGGTCGTGCGAAAAACCTTGAATTTTTTGAATCACGCAAAATTTTCAACTTGAAAATTTTTCGAGAAAAAATCATTTTTTTCGATTTTTTCTGGTCGGGGGTCGTGCGAAAAACCTTGAATTTTTTGAATCACGCAAAATTTTCAACTTGAAAATTTTTCGGGAAAAAATCATTTTTTTCGATTTTTTCTGGTCGGGGGTCGTGCGAAAAACCTTGAATTTTTTGAATCACGCAAAATTTTCAACTTGAAAATTTTTTCGGGAAAAAATCATTTTTTTTCGATTTTTTCTGGTCGGGGGTCGTGCGAAAAAACTTGAATTTTTTGAATCACGCAAAATTTTCAACTTGAAAATTTTTCGAGAAAAAATCATTTTTTCGATTTTTTCTGGTCGGGGGTCGTGCGAAAAAACTTGAATTTTTTGAATCACGCAAAATTTTCAACTTGAAAATTTTTCGAGAAAAAATCATTTTTTTCGATTTTTTCTGGTCGGGGGTCGTGCGAAAAACTTGAATTTTTTGAATCACGCAAAATTTTCAACTTGAAAATTTTTCGGGAAAAAATCATTTTTTTCGATTTTTTCTGGTCGGGGGTCGTGCGAAAAACCTTGAATTTTTTGAATCACGCAAAATTTTCAACTTGAAAATTTTTCGGGAAAAAATCATTTTTTTCGATTTTTTCTGGTCGGGGGTCGTGCGAAAAACCTTGAATTTTTTGAATCACGCAAAATTTTCAACTTGAAAATTTTTCGGGAAAAAATCATTTTTTTTCGATTTTTTCTGGTCGGGGGTCGTGCGAAAAACCTTGAATTTTTTGAATCACGCAAAATTTTCAACTTGAAAATTTTTCGGGAAAAAATCATTTTTTTCGATTTTTTCTGGTCGGGGGTCGTGCGAAAAACCTTGAATTTTTTGAATCACGCAAAATTTTCAACTTGAAAATTTTTCGGGAAAAAATCATTTTTTTCGATTTTTTCTGGTCGGGGGTCGTGCGAAAAACCTTGAATTTTTTGAATCACGCAAAATTTTCAACTTGAAAATTTTTCGGGAAAAAATCATTTTTTTCGATTTTTTCTGGTCGGGGGTCGTGCGAAAAACCTTGAATTTTTTGAATCACGCAAAATTTTCAACTTGAAAATTTTTCGGGAAAAAATCATTTTTTTCGATTTTTTCTGGTCGGGGGTCGTGCGAAAAACCTTGAATTTTTTGAATCACGCAAAATTTTCAACTTGAAAATTTTTCGGGAAAAAATCATTTTTTTCGATTTTTTCTGGTCGGGGGTCGTGCGAAAAACCTTGAATTTTTTGAATCACGCAAAATTTTCAACTTGAAAATTTTTCGGGAAAAAATCATTTTTTTCGATTTTTTCTGGTCGGGGGTCGTGCGAAAAACCTTGAATTTTTTGAATCACGCAAAATTTTCAACTTGAAAATTTTTTGGGAAAAAATCATTTTTTTCGATTTTTTCTGGTCGGGGGTCGTGCGAAAAAACTTGAATTTTTTGAATCACGCAAAATTTTCAACTTGAAAATTTTTCGGGAAA